>NW_005370276.1:215450-238363 GCF_000412655.1 Myotis brandtii
CCTCCCAGCCCACACTCACCTGGTGATGAATCGGGCTTCTGAATGGCGGCAGGCCACAAACAGGCCTTTAATGATGTCCATCTTCCTGGCTGTGGACTGAAGAGGTGGGGACAGAGCAGTCAGGCCCAGGGGGCGGGGAGAGGACCCCACCTCCTCCCGGCCACCCAGCTGCCTGGAGAGATGCCGCCCTTGGAGCACCTGCCCCCTCGCTGCACCCCACGTCCCCGCTCCCCCAGCCCCATGCTCAGTAAAGGGCCCGCTCTCCTTCTTGCCCCCCTAGCTTTGGTCAGCAAATAATGACCGAGTCCTGTCACACAGCTGGCACCAGGTCAGGTGCCAGGATCTCAAGAGGAGGTTCCCGCAGCCTTGAGCGGGGAGAAGGAGAAGGAAGCTGTGCACCCCTCACGGAGCTGACGCGATCCAGCCCCGGAAAGTCTAACCAGCCGCCCCCACCCCCATGCCACAGGCCTGGCACTGGGTCCCCGAGGCGAAGAGCACAGGGTCGGGGGTCCCGGGGGAGCGGCCCTGCCCCACTCACAGCGTTGCCAGTGAGCCGGGCGATGTCTCGGAATTTGGCGAGGACCCCAGAGGCGGTGAGGGCGGGTGGGGGCAGCATGAGTCTCTGGGTGCTGCGGCTGTTCTCGGCCACCAGCCCCACGTCGCCCGTCTCGGCTGCCTCGGCCCGCACCAACTCGAGCTGCCGACCTTGGGGGCAGAGCGTGAGGAGCAGGGTGAGGCCCGTGGCTGCACGGCGACCTTCTCTGGCGTTTTCTCCAGCCGCGTGTGCTCGTGGCGAGCCCCCAACCTCCCCATTCCCAGAGCCCACCCACTTCCTGAAGTGGCTCATCCCACACCTGTCTCCACTGCATCAGGCGTGAGAGGCCTAATGCACGTTCACGTGGGGTGCGGGGAGCAGCGGGACGGACCCGTCCACACCAGGGGAGGCTGGAGTGGTGGCGTCAGTGTGCACATGGGATTCAAAGCCACGGGGTAGGATGAGATTGCCAGGGGGCGAGTGTAGACAGAGGAGGCCGAAGGACCCTCTGCCCGCCCCCTAGCTGACCGTGAACACTATCCCACAGTGTCTAAAAGGCCTTTGCTTTTTCTTTTGTTACCCTTTTTAAAATTTTTATTTACTAATTTTAGAGAGAGGAAGAAAGAGAAAGAGAGAGAGAAAGAGAGAGAGAAACATTGATGTGTTGCTCCACTTAGTTATGCGTTCATTGGTCGATTCCTGTACATGTCCTGACTGGGGATCGAACCGCAGCCTTGGTGTATTGGAATGACACTCTAACCAACGGAGCTTCGCGGCCAGGGCCACGCTGAACTTTAAGTCACCAATTTAAACACACAGATGTGTCTTGGCCTCGCTCACTGCCCAGACTGGGCCCACGGGCACCCCTCGCTGTAAGAGCCGGGGGCTGGGAAGTGGAGCTGTGAGTTGCCACAGCTGTGACCACATCCTCACTCCATCAGAGCCAACCGCCCCTTTCCTCACAGCACAGCGGCTGGGAGCAGGCAGCAGCGAGGCTGAAGCCACTGCCCGCTGTGCCCCATCCTTGGCGTCTTACCGCTAAGGTACCTTGTGTCTCTGTTCTACGCTGAAAAAGAAACGCAGAGCTGACGCCCTACCGACACGTCATTTCGATACAATCCTGACTCTCACACACACAGGAATGGAGGGAAAGCAACTCATAAGAAAACAGGCACTTCCGTCCTGGGCTGCCCGCCTCCGGCGCTGCAAGGCGTGAGCAGACAGACGGAGAGGTCGGGCTCGTGCCTGTACGGGGAACCGCACAGAAGGGGCAGCGACAAGTGTGACCCTCCTGTTGCTTGTGATGTGGAGACACGACCTGCCGACGGTGACAGCGTGAAACGCAGAGCTGACGCCCTACCAACACGTCACTTCGATACAATCCTGACTCTAACACACACAGGAATGGAGGGAAAGCAACTCAAGGAAACAGGCACTTCCGTCTTGGGCTGCCCGGCCCCGGCGCTGCAAGGCGTGAGCAGACAGACGGAGTGGTCGGGTGGAATCGCGCAGAAGGGACAGCGACAAGTGTGACCCTCCTGTTGCGTGTGATGTGGAGACACGACCTGCCGACGGTGACAGCGTTTCCAAAATGCTGCCCGACTCTCACAGACCTGCGGCTGTGCAGGCGTCCCGGCCACGAGGAGGCGCTCGCGAGTGGGTGCTAATGTGCTGAGGACGTGGCTCCCCACGTGTCGGTGGCCCCCAGGCACAGGCCCACGCTGAAACGACGCACTTCCCTGAACGTGTCCGCCTCACCAGTGCCCTGTCCTAGTGGTGGTTCCGTCATCCTCCCAGTCAAGCAAGATCCCTGACCCCCAGAGCCCGCAGGTCCCTCCTGTCCTGTCTCTCTCCACGCCACCCTCGCCTCTGCTCCTGCAGGCCTGGCCCCAGCTCCTCCTCCCCCTGGACCTTCGCCCCAGCCTCCTCCCCGGACTCCCAGCTTCCTGTCCGTGCTCCACACGGGCTCAGAACTGCCCGGGCCCTGCCCCTTGCCAGCTCACAAGCCTTCTGTGGCTCCCAAGTGCCTCACAATAAACACCAAGCCCTGGACGCCCTGGCAGGCAGGCCCGCCCACACACGCCGCCAGCCTCTCCATAAACACGGGCTCGGCCCCTGCAGGCCGCCAGCTCCACACCCCTCTCTTTCCTCACCCCTGGGCCCCTCCGGGCTCTACTGCTCGGTCCTTTAGGAGCTCCACTACCTGCCTAAGCCCAATCCCCAGACCCGCCCCCAAATCCTGCGCTCTGCCTGCGGGCATCTTCCCCGGCCGCTCCTCTCCGGCCCAGGCCCATCGCACTGCGGGCCCAGGTCTCCCTCACCTGCACCACCGCCCTCACACCCTGCCATCTGTCCCAGGTCCTCTTCACTCACTGCCTTCTGAGCCCTCTCCACCATCTCAGACCCTCCCGCCGAACGTCCACCGCAGCCCCTCCTCACCTGTGGCCTGGGCCACCGCCTTGAGAAGGACACCATCCCCGACGCCGAGCTCCAGGCCCTGCTGGGGGGGCCCGAGGCAGTTGAGGCTGAGGTAGAGGATGGGGAGGAGGTCTGGGGGCGACAGGGCCACCACGGAGCGAAGCAAGTTGCTCAGCGTCTCCACCATCCGGAGCCTGGAGGAGGAGGAGAGGGACTGCCAGGCCAGGGACAGAGCCGGAGGCACCCGCCCCGCCCGGCCGGCCGGCTTCCTTACCGAGCAGAAACCTCCTCGATCTTCTCAAACGTCCGGGCCACCGCCAGGTAAGGGACCCTGGGGAGGGGAGGGAGACACAAGAGCAGCATGGAAACCCACGCTGTCCTCCACCCACCTGCCTCCCCGAGGACGGCCTTGCGATACCCAAAAGCATGCCCACCCCTGATCCCGCCTGCTCCCCGGGGTTCTCTCTCTGTCCCCTTCAATGCTGCTCTGTCCCCAAAACACAGAGGAGACCCTGGACAGTTCCAGAGCCAGGCAGGCGGTTCTGTGTGCCTTCTTGGATGTTACCTACAGACGCCCATGTTCTGATTTCCTACTTTTCCCCTAAATAGTGGGGGAACAGCAGAACCCTTTGTTTTCAGCATTCACATGCCAAGTGCAGCCTCACTGCTTCTCCGGTGATCCCGGGAAAGGAGGCCAAGGGCAGACACCGGGAGGGCCGGGGAGGCTGGGCGAAGTGGCATTCCCTACCGCTTCATCCCGGCCTGTGATAGTCGGGTGTGCGGCATTTCCTGTCCACATAGCCACAGACCCGGCTTTCTGATGCCGGGTCCACGGGACACGGTGTGGGGATGGGGCCTTCGGGTGTTGGAGAGAACCAGCCCTTACCCTGGTGGGCTCACTCAGTCATTTTTCTATGGGAAGGAAATTTGAAACAGGAGCCCTGAGCGGGCATGTGTCCGTCCGTGGCGCAGTGTCTCCTTGGGGTGGGGGTGCCCGGCTCACTGGGGCCTCAGATGGCAGCTGCTGGACACTGAGCCTGAAGGCCCATGCGGCCACCGTCACTTGTGGCCGGGGCGGTGCTGCCCCCTGGTGTTGGGCGGTGGTGTTGCCATCCCCTCTTTAAGCTGCTAACCGGCTTCTCCGTGTGTTCGCTTTTTCAGACCGCAAGTCCATCTTCTTCAACAGCCACAACGTGTCCAAGCCGGAGTCGTCATCGGTCCTGACGGAGGTATGTCCCTGCCGCCCTGGTGGCTGGTGTGAGCCTGGGGCGGGTGTGCTCCTGGCTGCGGGGCCCAGGGTCGAGCTCTCCCGTGGGCAGGGTCGGAGGGGCCTTCCCTAGAGGCCTCTGGCCTGCTTGCCCCGGGCCTTCGTGCTGATGACCTGCGTGCCTAGGCCCGCTCACCACCAGGTCACGCCCGGGAGGTTTTCCAGCTCTTCCCCCTGCACGGGGAGCTCCCCAGTAGGAGGAGCTTGAGACCCTGCTTTTTACTGATTTAAAGACGGGGTGAGAGGCCAAGCCATCTCCTTTCTTTCCTTGTCTGTGTGTGTCCCGGGAGTGTTAAGAGCCCGCTGTCACTTCTGTGCTGCTGGGCTGCTTCTCGGTGGGTGGTGAGCTCAGGCTGCTGGTCAGTGTTGCTGTGTGTCAGGCTCCCTCCTGGATGCCCTGGGGCATCAGGGACTGGAGTACGGCAGGGCGGGCAGGGCGGGCAGGGCGGCCAGGGCGGGCAGGGCGAAGCCTCACTTCTGGCCCTGCATCCAGCACGCGTCCTGGACGGGATGGTAGTTTTTCTTGGCAGGGTTGTAGCTGGATGGGTCCAGGGGGCTGCAGAGGCAAAAGGGAGATTAGATGAGGTCGATGCTGGGTTGAAGAGAAGCCCGCTCCTCCAACTAACGTTTCCTGAGCACCTACCATGGCCAGGCACTGTTCTAGGCCCAGAAGTAAATGAAAATAAAGTTTGCTAACCTGGAGCTCACATCCGAGTGGGAGAGTCTGGGGGAGAAAACATATAAACAAATAACTTTAGATATTAAAAGATATTTCAGAAAACAAAATAAAACCAAGTACAGGGAGAAAGCAGGTTGATAGATGCTACTTCAGAGGGCGGTGGGGGAAGGCCTGAGCAGATACATCTGAGCAGAATGACGCGAAGGGTGAGCAGAGTGTTTATTAGGGAAACGAGCATCCCAGGCAGGGGGAACAGCGAGTGCAAAGGCCCTGAGGTAGAGACGCGCTCAACATGTTCGAGGAACAGAAAAGGGGTCCACGTGGTTATAGTGGAGCATGGTTTTTGGAGTCCACACTACGAGACCTACGATCCCTGGGCCTCTCACCAGCCCCTCCCTCGCTCACTCTGGGTGGAGAGCACGAGGGGGAGGTCACGGGGCGCCACGAAGTGCCAGGCACGGTGCTGAGAGCACACAGCTGTTAGCAACCAGTCCTGCAGGTACGGGCTCTTCTACATTTTCCCGACCAGGAGACTGGGGCCCAGAGTGGCGAAGCAGTTCCCCCCGGTCACACAGCTAGTAGCAGGGCTCCAGACTGCTCTGACCCCTACATCACAGCCTCACGCTGACCCTGTCAGAGCCAGCACAGCCCCGACTGCAGCCAGACCATCTGGTTCAAATCCCTGCTGCATCACCAACCAGCGGTGTCACCTGGAGAAGTGGCTTCCGTCTCCAAACCAGTGTCTCCATCTGTATAATGAAGCCACCAAAATCCTACAGTGACATGCTGTCATTACGGTTAAGGAAAAAATAGGGTAAGGATTCTCACGAGGTGCATTTTCTGGGGATTATTTTAAAAACAACACTGATGCTCTGGCCGGTGTTTCTAAATGGTTAGAGCATATGCCTGCAAACGGAAGGGTCGCAGGTTCGATTCCCGGTTAAGGGCAGGTACCTGTGCTGCAGGTTTGATCTCCGACCCCAGTCCAGGCACATGCAGGAGGCAACCAATCAATGTCTCTCTCTCCTTGATGTTTCTCTCTCTCTGTCTCCCCCCTCCCTCCCAATCTCTTCCATTCTTTCTAAAAAGTCAATGGAAAAAAATATCCTCCAGTGAGGATATTTTAACTAAATAAATGTAACCCTGACTCCCAGCCTCAGGCCTGTATCTATTCCAAAACTGGGGACCGAAGGGCACATGGAAGACTCCAGATTTTTCAGCTTTTCCGCTGATTCTTCTGCAGACAGGACTGTGGATGGAACAGGTGCAGGGCTGTGCACAGTGAATTGTACAGACTCCGTGTTGAATAAGTGTAGCCGTCCTGGCTGTTTCTATTGTTACTACAAGAAGCAGCAGAGCATGGTGGGTAAGAAACTACAGCCAAACTGCCCGCTTCATCCCAACTCTGCCACACTCCCCGTCTGCAGCCTAAGCAAGGCCCTAAACTCAAGTCATAGTAATAACGGTAATAATAGCAGCCGCTATAAACCTATAAACCTGCTGAGCTTGGCCGTAGCTGAAGCCTCGTCTAGATGCTTCCCGCCCTCAGGAGACGGGCACAGAGAGGCCGTCACTCCCCTGAGGCCACACAGCTGGCAAGGGTGGAGCTGGGCTCTCAGCTCTCCACGCTGCCCTGCCTCCACGCTCACTCCCCTCGCTGCGAAAAGGGATACCAACAGCATCCACACACCGTGGTGCCGTGAGGAGCACAGAGGCCCATGGCCTAGCGCAACCGTGGGCAAACTACGGCCCGCGGGCCGGATCCGGCCCGTTTGAAATGAATAAAACTAAAAAAAAAAAAAAAGACCGTACCCTTTTATGTAATGATGTTTACTGTGAATTTATATTAGTTCACACAAACACTCCATCCATGCTTTTGTTCCGGCCCTCTGGTCCAGTTTAAGAACCCATTGTGGCCCTCGAGTCAAAAAGCTTGCCCACCCCTGGCCTAGCGCCTGGGACACAATAACAGTGGATGTTAACTTCCTGTCATCAATACGTCCCACTTCAAAGGTGAGGAAACTGGAGGTCCCGCAGGTCGGCCTGTCACCTCTAGGCAGCCGTCAGACACAGACAAGTGATCGGGCTGGGAGTGAGGTAAGAAAAAGGGTCGCAGTGTCACAGGAAATAAGGAACGAGACATAAGACGTCGTCTCTGGTAGAGAAACGTCTGTATACTCGCACAAGCACAGACGCACACCCAGGAGGCATGACGGGGCAGTGGTGAAGGGAGAGCCCAGGCTTAAGAATCAGGGGACATGAGTCCCAGGCCTGGCCTTACCCCCACCTCCCTGTGGGACTCGGGGAAGCCGACCTAACCTCTCTGGGCTCATGGTTCCAATGCCTGTGAAATGGCTAAAACACCCGCCTCCTCCACAGGACGGCTGCAGAGGAAGAGAGCCTTCAGCTGTACCTGACACAGTACGTGTTCAAGAAAAGGAGCTCGCTGCCCTGACCAGTTTGGCTCAGTGGAGAGAGCGTCAGCCTGCGGACTGAAGGGTCCCAGGTTCGATTCCGGTCAAGGGCATGTACCTTGGTTGCAGGCACATCCCCAGTAGGGGGTGTGCAGGAGGCAGCTGATCGATGTTTCTCTCTCATCGATGTTTCTAACTCTCTATCCCTCTCCCTTCCTCTCTGTAAAAAAAAATCAATAAAATATATTTAAAAAAAAGAAAGAAAGAAAAGGAGCTGGCTGCAGTGCAGTCACACACTGAAATGAAGCCACTTAATCTCACTTAGGTCTCCACTGGGGTGCAAAACTGACATTAAGAATCCCCCAAACATTTTTTAATTAGTATAATTAAAGCTGAAAATTTTCTGTGATTATCTGTCTCCTTTTTGGAGGCTTACAGTAAAACCAAAGCGGTTTGGACTCGCTGCCTGATCCTTTTCAATCCACTGTCCTCTCTACTCAACAACAGACACTGACTCACCCCTTGGACGCCTCCTTTCTTGGGGTGCCAGGCCCCTCTTCTTTCACTTCCTTTTTGATTGCCGGCTTCCGGGGGGCTGGGAAGGAAGCCAGAAAATTGTGGGTCCTTCTCCTTCTGACAGCCCCCATCCCACACCCCTCCCCAACTCTCAATAGCCAGTGACAAGCCAGGAGATGTAGTCATTAGACTTTCTAACACAGGAAGGCCAACGGACCTGCAGCTCTCTCTGGAGAAAGGCCGGCCCGCCTCCTCCCAGCACCGCCCAGGGGAGGGGAGGCAGGAGGAGAAACTCACTGAAGAAACTGCTGAGCATCCTGGGAGCTCTGGGGGGCGGCTTGGCCTGCTCCTCATCCTGGGGCTCCTGCTTCACCACCACCATGGGCTCGGAACCGCTTTCTGTCGGCGGCTCAGCTTCTAAAGCGAGAGGTCAGACGATGATGCTGCAAACTGTTTCCACCCTGAAGCTTTTTACTGTTTAACCCAGTGGTTCTCAACCTTGGCTGCACATGAGAATCACCTGGGAATCTTTTTAAAATTCTGATTTCTGGGCCTCATCCTCTGGAAATTGTTATGGGGTGAGGCCACAACATTAGTAACAAAGAAACAGAATTTCTGGAGGATGAGGCCCAGAAATCAGGATTTTAAAGATTCCCAGGTGATTCTAATGTGCAGCCAAGGTTGAGAACCACTGGTCTAAATGGAAAACCTCACCAATTCGGCCCTTTTCCCCTGCCCAGAGCCCTGGTCGGCAAACTGCGGCTCGTGAGCCACATGCGGCTCTTTGGCCCCTTGAGTGTGGCTCTTCCACAAAATACCACGTGCGGGCGCGCACGTACAGTGCGATTGAAACTTCGTGGCCCATGCGCAGAAGTCGGTATTTTGTGGAAGAGCCACTCTCAAGGGGCCAAAGAGCCACATGTGGCTTGCGAGCCGCAGTTTGCCGACCACTGGCCCAGAGTAAGCTTTGAGCCTGATTTTTTTTGTCGGTACTAACTCATGAGATTCTAGCATTTAACCCCAAACCGGAGACCTATGGAAAGGGTAAAAAGACCGCAGCCCAATGAGAAAATGTCCCCACTTCTGCAGCTGCAGAAAATCAGGTACCACTCTGCATGCTGAAACGGCCCACGGGTTGTTCCTAACTCAGGGGGCTCACGGACACCGGATGGCGGGGCTGGTGAGGGGCAGGCTGACCTCTAAACCCCACAACTCAGCCTGGTTGTCCAACTTAAAAATTATCGCTCAACTAATTACACTTAGTACCTATGATTCCTGAGATGTATTTTGTTGCAGGATGACTGGCTCTTTCTTTTTTTCTCACGTCCATGCAGAAAAATAATAACAATAAAACCCAGAATCCATATGTAAACAGCACACTTGAGAATCTACGTCTCATTTAAATGAATTGTCCGACCAAGACATCTGACCCCAAAAGCAGAGATGGGGCTGCAGGGGGAAGAGGATCTGAAACTCACTGCAGGCGTTTTGGGGCTCGGGGGGCATCATGGGCAGGTCCCCCTCTTCTGCTTTCTTCTCTTTGGCCCCTTCTGCCTCTGGGAGGTTTTCTGTTGGGGTCTCTGCTTCTGAGGACACACGGGAAATGAGAAGGCAAAAAGTCACTTTGACCCCCAAGGACATTTCACCTCCCAAGACGTTCTGCCCCTTTATTCTTTCTTGAGCCAATCAAGTGTCTGTAAAGTAAGCATGTCAAACTCGCGGCCCATGGGCCGCATGCCTCGTTTACTTGGCCCGTGTTAGCCTTTGAGTTTGACATGCTTGCTGTAAAGGGACGGGAGGTGGGGACCCCCAAGAGAAGCCAATCCCGTGTTCACCTGTGCAGCTAAGCAAGGCCAGCCTTTTCTTATAATTATTTTAGAATTAGTTACCACAGAATAGGAGTTGCATGTGATAACTTGTTACAGATTATAATAAAAAAATTAAACTGACTGAAAAAAATCATATCAGGGAAACAAAAGTTGTATAAACTTGGGAAAAATTTATCTTAGTAGAAAAAGCCACCCACCCCCACATCCCCAGACACTGATAATTAATTCATAGTAAAATTCATTACTGACTAAAAATTGCCAACAGGAAATGAACTCTCCCCCGGGAGAGATGAGCTTAATAAAGACCTTTTATTAGACAAACAAACCGACAGTGGCAAAGGCTGCAGCTGGGCTAATCTCAGGCCCCAAAGGATCGATCGATCGATCAATCAGACCTTTATCACTGCAGCTCCCACGTCACCAAGATGCAAGAACTCACAGGGACACAGCAGGATACCTGACACTTTCAACGGAAACTGGGGACTTGTGCTCCACACTGATGAACTACTACGTCAAGGTATTTTAGTTTTCAGTATCGGGTCACGTTCCTTGCCGTTTCTGATGTTACATATTTTGCAAAGCTGGTTTTCACTAGTTGCTGTGATAAAAACCAAGCACTGCACAGATCAGCATGGGGCAGGAAACAGGAAATGAGGGTGGCAGTTTGCAACTGGATTCCAGTCTGAGAAGCGGTGCAGGGCCCAGGAAACATCCTATTATAATCCACTGTGACTACTTAAGAATAAAATAGAAACGTTAATTTTCCTCTCCACGTATGTGTATTATTTTCCTCAAGTGCCCGAGCTCCTAGAACATAAGCAATGATTTGGATATCCACTACTTAACACATTTCGTACCGCTCAGGAGTTTTCTCGTGTTTCTCGCGCCATCTGTTAAGGACCGCTCACGAGTGTTCTCGTTTTTCACGCCCATGGAAAAAGGAGCGAACCTAGATACTTATGTAAATTTTGTTTGGTCCCTCTTCATAGAGGAAAATGTTTTACGCAGTACCATACGTTAAAAAAGTACTAGGAACTTTAATTGTTTAATTGTTTTTGTAAATAAAAATGTTATAATTATTGAAAAACAACACCTAAAGTGCATTATGAGGATTTAAATAACGTGTAGTTTGCCCAAAAACGTGCGGTCCCTGGCGTATGTCTTAGAGATTTCTATGCGGTCGCAATGTGTTAATACACAGAACTGGTCTGGTACTGGCCGAGGGCACCATGAAAAAATGACTGAGACACCGCGGGGTCTGGGAAAACGTGGGAGCCTCTGCTTCCTGGTGAAATTTACAAGGGAAAGGGGATCATTTAGAGGAACATACTTCGAAAAAGTAACGATAAAAAGTGAGAAACTGTATGGAAACTAAACTGAGACAGCCAAGTGACTATATTCCAAAATGCTCTCCTAATAAAACCCCATATTGGTGTGTGGGGTCTGACAGACGTATTTAGATTCATGGACACAGGCATCCAATCAGTGGGGTACTAACACCTTGTCCTCTCAGATCGGCCACGCCCTTCCAGATTTCCCTCTGTGCACAGTCAGACACACAGACAGACAGACATGTGCACACACCCCTCCTCCCGGTGCCTCACCTTCCTCCACCTTCTTCCTCTTGGCTTCTTGGCCCTGGTCCGTGCTGTGCTCTTCTAGGACACCCTGAATCTTCCGTTTAGAAAACTGCTTTCGAGCTGGGAAGGCAAAGGCTGAGGTGTGGCTGACTCGCTGGCCAATCTGCCCCGCCCCGGAGAACTCGGCACCACGCTCACCCCGACCCCCTTGTGATGGGGCTCCTGAAAAGGCTCTGGGTCCCCCCCTTCTCCTCCTGCCCACAGCTACTGCCCAGTGCGAGCCTTGTCCCTGGAGCTCACGCTGCCTCCTGGCTGTATGACAGTGAGCAGTTACTTAATCTTCTGGGCCTCACTCTCCCACATGCACAGAATGGAAATAATCCCAAAAAGTAAGCAAAGGTGCAACGGGCTCAGCCCAGTCCCAACTGCAGCCAACGCACGGTGAGCAGTTACTTAATCTCTCTGGGCCTCTCTCCCACATGCACAGAATGGAAATAATCCCAAAAACTAAGCAAGGGTACAACGGGCTCAGCCCAGTCCCAACTGCAGCCAACGCACTCCGTGCCCTGCATCCCCAGGAGCTGACCATCTCCGTGTGTCCTGGACACATTTTCCAGGACCTCAGAAGCCCGATGCACCAGGAATCAACAGACCCTGGGAGTTCCCTCACCCAATGACTAACGGTGCTGGTGTATAAGCACTCAGCTCCCTGCACTTCCGGCAGATCATTCTGCACACATTTAGGCCAATTCCCAGCGCTTCCCCAGAGAATGAAGCTCCAGCGCCCCTGAGGGAGCCGACCTAAGAACACATCTTTTATGGGCCGACTCCCCTTCCCTGGATCACTGTCTGTCTTCTCTGCACCTCCCACCTCCCCAAGAAATGGTCTGTACTGAATCCTTGTCAGAGTTTCAGAGCCTGTTTCTAGAAGATTCCAAATTGAGATCACATGGCAAAGAAAACGAAGCTGTAATGATTTTCATCAATTCTCACCTTCTCCCTGGTCTCTGGGCTTCTTCCCATGACCCCAGAAGGACCTTTAGCAGCTGTGGCGGGAACGGTCCCTGCCCTGCTCAAAAGCTTCCCACATTCCCCGCCCCCACTCCAGGACAAAGCCTTTTAGTGTCCACTCTGTCCTCCCATCCTCCCTAACTTCTCTCCACCTGACCCCCTAACTCCCACGCCACACAATCCACTTTCTTTACCAACATCACTGAATGGCTGTCATTCCCAAATACTCCGCAGTCACCTCTGGGCTTTTGCACGTGTTGTTGAGCTAGTGGCCCAGCCCTTTGGGACAAAGCTCAGATGTCACCTCCTCTAAAATGAATCCCTGACACACCCCGAGCCAATGTTGGTGTCAGCCCCGAGACACTCAGTTATTTTATTAGGACCACCTCTCCCGCAGGCCTGACCAGCCCTTCCAGCTCGCAGCGCCCCCATGGCTCCCCAGCACCGCAGGCTAAAGTCCAGGCTCCCTAGCCTCACGTGCAGGGCCCTCGGGGAGCCAGCCCCCACTCTCCCCAGTTCATCTCTCCCCACTCTTCCAGGCGGGCTCAGTTCTGCGCTCCCACAGCCCTCGTTACCACTATTATTCCTTATACCACACCATCCAATGAAAATACATGCAAGCCACACAATCATCTTAAATAGTCCAGTATCTACACTGAAAAGCAGGACAAAAACAGGTGAATGAAGTCATTTGCCCAGTCACACAGCCGGTGGATGGTGGAGCTGTGCTCTTAACCACAAGGCCAAGCTCAGAGCTGTCATGAGGACGGTTGCCTGGTGCTGAAATCCAAGTGGGACAAGGACAAACAACTGAAAGGGCAGGGCCCGTGTGTCCTTACCTGTGAGCCGCTTCGGGATCCCTGACGGGGAGATGGTCGCTGCTGGAGAGGTGCTGGAGAGGGAAGGGCTGCTCGCAGGGGACGTGACAGGACCGGGAGGGGAGACTTGTGGAGAGCTGGGGGCAGGCTTCTGGAAGAAGAAAGGAAGAGCAATTACAGAGTGGGGGTGGGGGGGGGAGAGAGAGCGCCGAGCTATCTCATTTCCCAACAGCTGAGAGCAGAGAGGGACTCTGTGTCTCCCCTGTGGCGGGCGGGCATGGCCATGGCATACTCAGCCCCCGATTGGGCGCCTCATGTGCCCCACCAGCTCAGCCAGGTTTGGTGACCCCGAGAGGGGGCGGTGAAGGATTAGAAAAGACAAGAGAAGAAAGCTGGGTCTCGGTGGGACGCTGCCCTCTGGGATGGAGAGAGACAGCGCCTCGGACTACAAGCCGTGTCTTTATTTTATAGCCAGTTTCCACGAGGCAAAGGGCGTGGTCAAGATGTTTACAACATTCTCCTGGGTTTCGATCCTACTCAATTACATGCACCTGAACTCTATCAAGCCCACATCACTCAGGCACGTGGGGCCACGTGTTCGGACCATAGGTTCAAGCTTACAACTACAGCTGTTGGCTCTAATTGTGCTGGGAGGGCTCTGCCCTCCAAGCTGGGACTTGCACGTGGCCATGAGAGGACCGTGTCCTCTCATTAGTTCGAGGCTTGACCCTGTCCCAACACTGAAGCCGCTCCCCACACTCCTCCTCTCCATGCCACCAGTCCCAGCCCCAGCTCAGGCCACGGCCCCTCTCACGGGGGCCCTCACTCCACCCTCCATGTAGAGTTCATGGTCCCAGATTCTCCTGGACACCAATAACAACTCTTTTTTCTAAAGACAAAATCTTTGGTTTTTAGGTAAGCATGTGGTGGCCCAACTAAAGACCACACTCCCCAGCCTCCCTTTCGGCTAGTGTGGCCATGCCCCTCAGTTCTACACAATGCAAGGTAAGGGGAAGAACTTACCTTGGTCCCAACAGCATTCAACAGTGGAAAGGGGAGTGCCCTCTTCCCAATGGGGATATTCCCTTGGACAAGAGCACCCCTGACTCAGAGACTCCCACACGAATCCGGGACTTTTGTGCTCATGAGAGAGAGAGAGCCCTACCTTGCTTAAGCCTCTGTTATTTGTGTCTTGGTTTCAACTACTAACTCATCTTCATACGGGGCCCTGTGCCAGGGATTAAGCGACTGCCCCTCAGCTCCCATCCGCTCCCCCTTTCCTGCTCTGTGTCCGGGATCCAACTTCCAGTTCTTCCAACACTTGCAGGGCCTGCTGCCTGGTGCCCCACGGAGACCGGCAGCCCCTGCCCGGTGCCCCTTCCTCAAAGGTCCTTCATAACTGTAACGTTGCTACTGTTATGAATCGTAATGTAAATATCTGATATGCAGGATGGTCTTAGGCGACCCCTGTGAAAGGGTCGTTCGACCGCCAAAGGGGTCACGACCCAGAGATTGAGAACCGCTGTGCTAGGGGCTCCAACTTCCAGTTCTTCCAACACTTGCAGAGCCTGCTGCCTGGTACCCCACGGAGACCGGCAGCCCCTGCCCAGTGCCCCTTCCTCAAAGGTCTGAGCGCCAGGCCCCAAGGCACCTCCTCCAAACCCAGAGGCCCAGCACCCACCAGCCAGCATCTATACCACAATGGTCTGAATGTCAGCTCCACAGCTCCCCACAGGCCCCACAGGGAGCCCAGGAGCCAAGGCCACCTCTTCCCTCTCCTGCTCAAGCCCTTCCTCAGCGGCCTCGCAGCCTCGGGGCCAAGTCCAAGCTCCTAAAGAGGTCCCTGTCCGAATCCCCGGGATCTGTGAGCGGAGACAACGCAAAGGGCAACCCAGGCTGCAGGGGCAAGTAAGGTTGTTAACCAGCGGCCCTGAGAGAAGGACATGATCCTGGATCATCCGCTGGGCCCAATGCAATCACAGGAGCCAGAAAGTACAAGAGGGAGGCAGGACAGAGAGACGTGATTACAGAAGGGCAGCGTTGCTATGTTTGCACACAGAGAAAAGGGGGCCATTAGAAGCTGGAAAGGGCAGGGAGATGATTCTCTCCTCGAATCCCAGAAACGCAGCCCTGCCGACACCTTGACTTTAGCCCCGTGAGACCCATGTCAGGCCCCCGACCTCCAGAACTGCGACATAATACGTTTATGTGATTCTGTTGTTGTTAATCCTCATCCGAGGATATTTTTCCATTGATTTTTAGAGAGTGGAATGAAGGGTGTTGCGGCCAAAGGTGAACTGAGTGGGGGGGTGAAAGGATTAAGGAAAAAAAAAAAAGGATTAAGGAAAGACAGATAACAGAATGAAAGCTGGGTCTCGGTGGGACGCTGCTCCCTGATGAGGAGACAGCGCCAGCACCCACAAGCCGTGTCTTTATTTTATAGCAGATGCCACGAGGCAAAGTAGGGGCATGATCACGTTGTTTACGCAAGTAAGGTTGTTAACCAGCGGCCCAGAGAGAAGGACATGATCCTGGATCATCCGCTGGGCCCAATGCAATCACAGGAGCCAGAAAGTACAAGAGGGAGGCAGGAGAGAGAGACGTGATTACAGAAGAAGGGCAGCGTTGCTATGTTTGCACAGAGAAAAGGGGGCCGTTAGAAGCTGAAAAGGGCAGGGAGATGATTCTCTCCTCGAATCCCAGAAACGCAGCCCTGCCGACACCTTGACTTTAGCCCCGTGAGACCCGTGTCAGGCCCCCGACCTGCAAACTGCGACATAATACGTTTATGTGATTCTGTTGTTGTTAATCCTCATCCGAGGATATTTTTCCAATGATTTTTAGAGAGTGGAATGAAGGGAGTGTTGCGGCCAAAGATGAACTGAGTGGGGGCAGCGGGGGGTGAAAGGATTGAGGAAAGACAGATAACAGAATGAAAGCTGGGTCTCGGTGGGACGCTGCTCCCTGATGAGGAGACAGCGCCAGCGCCCACAAGCCGTGTCTTTATTTTATAGCAGATGCCACGAGGCAAAGTAGGGGCGTGATCACGTTGTTTACAGCATTCTCGTGAGTTAAAAAAAAAACATGCACCTGAACTCTATCACAAGGCACGTGGGGCTACGTGTTCGGACCATAGGTTCAAGCTTACAACCACAGCCATTGGCTATGATTGTGCTGGGAGGGCCCTGACCTCCAGCTGGGACTTGCACGTGGCAATGAGAGGACCCTGTCCTTTCATTAGTCCGAGGCTTGATCCTAGCCAAAACACTGTAGCCGAGCCCCATAAGGGAGGGAGGGGGAAAAAGAAAGAGAGAAAAACATGGATGTGAGAGAGATACATCAACTGGTTGCCTCCTGCACATGCCCCGACCAGGGCAGGGGATCAAACCTGCAACCCAGGCACATGCCCTTGACCAGGAATTGAACCTGAGACCCTATGGTGCTCGGGCAGACGCTCTAACCACTGAACGCACCGGCCAGGGCAGGCATTAAATTACTTTTCAACGGGAAGGAAATGAGCCAAAGTGTAGAGAAGACAACAAGCTGTGGTAACGGGAGAGACTATGTATCTTTGGGCCCTTCCTTTCCTTTCAACCACCAATGGACATTTTCTAGGCATTATTCTCAGATCCGTATGTGAGCTGACGCCCATCCTCTTCACAGCCACCCTGAGAGGCAGGTGCCACCATGAGCTGCATGTCACAGGTGAGGCGCACCGAGGTCAGGGGGCCTGCCCAGGTCCCACGACTGAGGCGGACTTAGGACCGTGGAGACCTGGCCGCCCGCCTGCTCCAGGGCACGACCACGAAACCCTCCCCCTCCTGGGGCATGCCTCCAGGGCCCCCCTGAGCAGCGGCTGCACTCGGTCCCGAAGGCTAATGGGAATTGGGGTTGCTCCCCGTAAACGTGGGCAGGCTGACGGGGACCTACCTGGCCTTTGGGGGACGTGATGGCTTCATCGTCCTCCTCCTCCTCCCCTTCGCTACACAGGACCCGGGCCGTCTTCCTGCCCGACCTCTTCACCGGAGAGTCGCTCTCAGGCACCACTCTGTTCCGCTCCTTCAGCGCCACCCTAGAAGGGGGGGAAATGGGGGTGTTCTAGCTGGCAGAGTGGGCCAGACAAACACTCCAGCTCCTTCACCATGTCTGTCTCCTTCCTTTCCTTTCAACCATCAATGAACATCTTCTAGGGGCCTCCTAAGCATATACTCTTTTTTAATTATTATTGATTTTAGAGAGAGAGGAAGGGAGAGAGAAACATCAATTTGTTGCTCCACTTACTTATGCATTCACTGGTTGCTTCTGGCATGTGCCCTGACCAGGGATCAAACCAGCAACCCTGGTGTATTGGGATGACGCTCTAACCAACTGAGCCACCCAGCCAGGCCTAGGCATATACTCTGAATTATCCCTCTATCCATAATGGATCTCTGGAGGCCTCCTATGTGCCCACCCTGTGATGGGTGAATCTGAGAGCAAGTGAAGTCCCTACTTACGGCAGAGAATGGCCTCAACATCCGTTTGAAAACCCTCTTTCTTTTAATCATACAAGCCCCTGAGTTGCAGCTAGGCACACAGCCACTCAACTAGGGACTACACTTCCCAGCCTCCTCTGCTGCTACGCATGGTCACCTCGTAAGTTCTGACCAATAGAATGTAAGTGGCCATGACTGACAAGCAACTTGCCCTCACCTTGTCTTAGCCCTGGAACTTGAACTTGCTGGCCTGCTTTGATAATGCTCACGAGGGCATGGCTGGGCTGGGAGGGTGGGTAAGGAGGGAACCTGGGTCTCAAGGCAACCTACTAACACAGAGCTGCCTACCAGCCCTATGCAGCCCCACTACGCCCCCAACACTGGCTCTGAGGAGCGCCCGGCCTGGTGAAGAACACAGGCACAGACCATCAAAACACAGAGCAGTGTGGAGGTCGCTTACGGTACGAGAACAAGGCTGATTCCTACAGGTGTCTGCGTTCCCAGAGCCCATGGTTTGGATGATGAATGGAGACATCTCCCTAGTTAGGTCAGTGATGGCACACTCATTGTATGGACCCTCAAAAAGAATAAAGTGGGTTTATACAAAGCATCACAGAAGGGCTTTAAAAGATATTCTCATGAGGAAAAAAGCAGGTGATCGACACCACGAGAGGAGCTGCTGTTGACTTTGCTCACTAAAGCCCAGGATCCAGACAGTGCCTGACACATAGAAGATACTCAATAGATATTTCTTGAAAAAATGAATATGTATAGTATGAGTCCATGAGTGTAAAAAATATCTCTTTGCCAATATGTACCTGCAACTTGCATATATAATAACCCAGCTTTTGCTATTTAAAAATAAGGGTGTATATTACTGAGCATCTGGTATATATCAGGCATGTGCCAGCTACTTGGGCTAGATTAGCGACCAACATGACAATCCTGCTGTGCAGTATGTGCAATATGTAAGTATGGGAAACACTCCACAAATATTTATTGAGCACCTATTATGTGTTAATAACTCTGGTAGGTGCACATATGTTTATAGGCACAGAAGAAAGGATATACCTCAAACTCATAAAAGTAGTTCCTCTGGAAAGTGATTAGAAAGACTTCAAATGTTTACTTTACCTACTTCTCTGAGTTGACATATTAACAATCACCTTGTATAATTCCACATTAGGGTATCCATGCTAGACCAGTTGACTCTTTGCCCCCTGGTGATCAGTGCACATCATAGCGAGCGGTTGAGTAGCCTTAGCATATCATTAGCATATTACACTTTGATTGGTTGAATGGCCGACCAGACCAGACACTTAGCATATTACGTTTTTATTATCCTATATAATAAAAGCCTAATATACTGTGTCTGACCGACTTTACGACCAGTCACTATGATGCGCACTGACCACCAGGGGGCAGACGCTCTGACCGGTAGGTTAGCTTGCTGCTGAAGTCTGCAGATCGGGACTGGGTGAGACTGGCCGGACACGCCCTAGAGCCCTCCCACGGTCCCTCCCCAGGCGGCCAATCTCCCTCGGTCCCTCCCGGCCTCTAAAATATTTCTTCTAATTAATTTCCTTTGACAGTCCTGCTGTCATGCTAAGGCTATACACAACAGGGGCAGATCTGAAAATCAAGAGTGTTGAAAAAGAATATGACTTGATTATTGCCACTTACTGAGCCTGTAAGTGCATGAACTGGGTACTATTCTACACATTGTACATCCGTTAATTCACTGAACCCACACAGAAAGCCTAACAGAGATTAAGATACCCTGTTACACACCAATAACTGGGACACATGAAGTAAAGTTACTTGCCCGGGGTCCCAAATTGGGGACATGAACGAAATCTAGATTGAGTCCATGTTTGGGCAAGCTGATTGGGGTAATCATGTGACCCAAGCAGGGCCTTCCCATGAACTTGTGCAGTAGATGCTGGAGGAGAGACCATTGCTCTCTTCTTAGATCAGCAATTACCAACCAGTGTGCCACAAAAGGCACACTGATGTGCTGCAAGAATTTTTAAAACATGCAGCACCTGACTCGTCAGGGGCTGTGGGATGCGGCTCCAGTGTTTGGACAGGTTCAAGCCTTGGACTGAGGAGAGGGCACAGTCCTCTCATGGCCACGTGCAAGTCCCAGCTTGGAGGGCAGAGCCCTCCCAGCACAATTATAGCCAACAGCTATAGCTATAAGCTTGAACCTATGGTCCGAACACGTGGCCCCACGTGCCTGAGTGATGTGGGCTTGATAGAGTTCAGGTGCATGTAGTGGAGTGGGATTGAAACCCAAGAGAACGTTGTAAACATCTTGATCACGCCCTTACATTGCCTCGTGGCATCTGCTATAAAATAAAGACACGGCTTGTGGGCGCTGTCGCTGTCTCTCTCCACCCGAGAGGGCAGCGTCCCACTGAGACCCAGCTTTCATTCTCTTGTCTGTCTTTTCTAAGCCTTTCACCGCCCCCACTTGGGTTCACCCTTGGCCGTGCTGGCGCAGCACAAGGGGCACTGACCTCTTTTCCCTTAAATTCTCAAAAAAGCACAATAGCCATCAATTGTGAATGAATTAAAATTGTAAGTTCAGCAAAAAATACCCTTTCTGGTGTGCTGCAGAATTTTAGTAATGAGTTTATGTGAGCCATGAAATGAAAAAGGTTGAAAATCAATGAATTTGATAAGCTGGCATCAAAATGAGGCCAGTGGCCAGCTTCTCTGCCTCGTAAAAAGTCTGCTCTAGAGCAGTGGTGGCCAACCTTTCGGACCTCATGGTGGTCCAGACCACCGCTTGGCAATCGCTGCTCCCAACTGGTGGTCTGTGAGAGCTGAAAGGTTGGCGACCGCTGCTCTAAAGACATGAAACAGAGCCCTGAAGACAGCTCTGAGGCCCTGGATACAGCTGTGCCTGAAGCTGGACATACCCTTTGGACTTCCAGTTATTGAAGTCAAAAATTCCCTCTGAGATCCTGAGATAGTCTGAGCTGAGTTTCTAACACTTGCAGCCAAGAGTCCTGACTGACAAAGGAACAAATTCACCACATCCCAGGCCCGTTACGTGCTTTGGAGGGGGCTCGGTCTCTCTGGCGCTGCTGGGCGTCTCCTCTGGCTTCTTTGCTTTGCCCTCTTTCTTGGGGTGGAAAAACGACCTGGAGGAGCACAGGAGGGGGAAGAAAGGGAATGAAAACAGCACCAATAACTCCCCTGACCCATGATGTCCTCGACAGCTCTGACGCCAGTTCCCATCCTCCATGGAACAGGAGATTCCAAACAACCCCCTTTTGATAAGGAAACCGAAGCCCAGATGAGGAGGCAACCCTCTGCTTACTTTCCTGCCCTAACTCCACCTGATATGCCACATCCCCACTGTCACTCAACAAGTATTAACTAAGCACTTAGTATACACCAAGGACAGATTCGCCCCAGATTCCTCATCACGTGGGAAAAATCCAGCCTGGGGTCTGTCTGAGCCACCCTCTCCCAGGTCTGTGTGGTGGATGAGGTCTGGGTCTGTCTAGCGCCTGGTAACAGCCCTCCACTTTTCTCTTGGGAGGCCTCTTCCCCAAATTCTCTCAGTACCTGAGATTTGCATAGGCCTGTCCTTTCACCCATGACTGGGGCGGGCACATGCCCCAGGCCTGGCCAATCAGAGCCCTGCATCCCTGTGGCCAGATCAGGGACCAGCATGGGGCCTAAGCTGGACCAATGAAAACAGGAGCCTAGACACTGTTGGAACAGCTGGGAGGGGGCAGCCTCTTCCCACGGGGACTGCTAACTCTCTGGTGCCAGAGCCCGAGGAAGAGGACCTGCCAACACGACACAACCTGAGAGCAAGCAGAGCTGAAACATGGAGAGACGAATTCCCAGGGGCAAAGCTTTGGCAACTAGATCCAACTGTTAACTCCAGGTTCCAACGACACAGCCAAGTGATCCCCTTTCTGCTTTTCCACCTCGGCATGCCTGCGTGACAGGCCAGACCATTCTCTGTTGCATCAGGATGTTTAGCAGCAGCCTGGCCTTTACCCCTCTCACCCAGCTGTGACAACCACAAATATTTGCAGACATCGCCAGATGTGGAAGGCGAAACTGCCGCGGCCTGAGAACCACCGGTTAGGCTTTCCGAACCCTGCACCTAACATGTTTTAGTTAACTCACTCCCCGTTTTCCATGGCCCACTCCCCGTTTTCCATACTGATCAACTTCTGGAAAATGCCAGCTTGAGTTTTTCTAAGAAAAGGCAGCGAGTTACAGAGACAAGGAGAGACTCGGAGAGTTTAAGACGAGAAGGGGGACGAGGTTTCCTTACATGATGCTTCGCTGCATGATGGCGGCAAAATTGTCCCTTCCCCGCTCCTCCGCCTCTTCTCCTGTCTGCTGTTCTGGAACAGAAATCCAAATACTTGGTGAGAAGACTGCTTGTGCAGATATCAAAACTCATAAACCTCCTTCTTTTTTTAAAAAAATATATTTTATTGATTTTTTACAGAGAAGAAGGGAGAGAGATAGAGAGTTAGAAACATCGATGAGAGAGAAACATCAATCAGCTGCCTCCTGCACATCTCCTACCGGGGATGTGCCCGCAACCCAGGTACATGCCCTTGACCGGAATCGAACCTGGGACCATTCAGTCCACAGACTGACGCTCTATCCACTGAGCCAAACCGGTTTCGGCAACCTCCTTCTTTTAAAAAATGTATTTTTATTGATTTCAGAAAGAAAGGTAGAGGGAGAGTGAGGAACATCAATGATGAGAGAGAATCATTGATCAGCTGCCTCCTGCAACCCCCCTCCCTCCCCAACTGGGGATCAAGCCCGCAAACCAGGCACGTGCTCTCAACGGGACTCAAACCCGGGACCCTTCAGTCCGCAGGCTGACACCCTATCCACTGAGCCTAACCGGCCAGGGCCATAAACCTCCTACTTGCAGAAAGAAAAAAAATCCACAAGATCAGAAACATGCATTTTCCCCCTCGAGAAGAAACTCCCCTTTTTTCGGACCAGAATCATCTGCCAGTGAGAAGTGCCGGTCATATTCTCATACGCCTGCAGCTGCTGGCCCTTCCCCAGGTGCAGCCCCTAGGAGTCGCCTCGCCCAGCGGTGGCCCCCGTTTCCTGGAAATACTTCCATACCCAGATGTCCTCCCCACAGACAGCAAGTCCTCATTCCTCACGGGCATGTACCCTACTCCCTTGTGGCCCCATCCCCCCAAACCTCCTTACGGCCCCACCCCTTCCCAGACCCAGGCCGCCTCCTCCCTGTCCAGCCTTCAAAGCCCTCCCCTTGGCCCCGCCCCCTCACAGGTAACCGAGGCCAGACCACGCCCCGTGCCTAGACCAGGGCCTTACCGCTGACCTCTCCCTGGCCCAC
>NW_005370276.1:239676-240924 GCF_000412655.1 Myotis brandtii
GGGGTGGGGGTGGGGAGAAGCGCGACTGGGCAGGAAGGGGACACAGACGAATACTAGTGACACTTCAGAGATTGGCCACAGGGGAGTGGGGCACACGCCCGTGAGGAGTGAGGACTTGCTGTCTGTGGAGAGGACATCTGGACGTGCAAGTGTTTCTAGGCAACAGGGGCCACCGCTGGGCGAGGCGACCATAGGGGCTGCACCTGGGGAAGGGCCAGCAGCTGCAGGCGTATGAGAATATGACGTGGGGGGCGGGGTCCAAGGCGGGATGTGGGAGCACATCTGGAGGTGGGACCCTTTGCGGGGGTGTGGCACAGCTGTACAGCCACGCGGAGACCCGGGAGGGGAGAGTTCCATGCGACTGGGGGCGATAGGGGGCACTGCCACATGTAGGAGCACATCTGCGGGGGGAGAGGTCTTAGCTGGAAGTTGGGAACCTGCTTGAGGAAGTGTCCACAACCGAGCTTAAGAGTCCTATTCTGGGCGAGAGACCCCGACTGCACCTGGGGTCCCGTCTGCGCAGGAGGGAACCAGAGCTGGCACGAGGGGCCAGGATGACAGGCTCCAGCCGTCGGTGGATAGTGCAGGAGGTGGGAGGAGGCCAAGGATGGGGTGGAGGTTTATTTCTAGAGATGAATGGGGTTGTATCCCACCCGGGCACCAGCACGCAAGAGGCAGGTCTAACGTGGAGGGAGTAGGATGCCTCCGGTGGGGGGTGGGTCTGCGGCCTTAGGCACATGTCCTCCCACCTTTGACTTAGGTGCCCCAGGATGGAGCGCCCGCGGGGCATGGTGGTGGGGCAGGAGGAGCAGGAGGAGCAGGAGCTGCTGGAACGGGCCTTCTTCTCCTGGGCTGAGTTCAGCCGCTTCTTCGACGCCTGGTGCCAGCAGCGGCTGGCGCTCTTCTTCATCCAGAGCTCCATGCACCTGACCCGCTGCCACTGGGCCAGGCTGCCCCCACTGTACACGCTCATCGACGTGCTCAAGTACAGCTACGTGCGGCTGGTGTGCAAGGATGTGCGTGCTCCCAGCCGGCCCGCCATGGGGTAAGTGAGCTCAGCCGCCACCCTGCTGTGTGCTAGAGGGGGGAGGGAAGCAAGGGGGAGGGGTGAGCACAGAGCCCCACACCCAGAGATTGGGAGCGAGAGATGCCAACTAAAACAGCTAAACATGCCTTGTAGAGAGGCTGAGAGGGTCAAGAAGGGAAGCTTACTGAGAGAGAGAGAGAGAGAGAGAGAGAGAGAGAGAG
>NW_005370276.1:241832-242466 GCF_000412655.1 Myotis brandtii
AGAGAGAGAGAGAGAGAGAGAGAGAGAGAGAGAGCGAGCGAGCTGGAAGGACAAAGTCAGGCACAGTGAGAGACGGGACGGGCTCTACTTACAGACTTTATAATAGATACCCAAGAGACAGAAGAAGAAAAAAAGACTCAACAAATTCCAGAAACATGGAAACTTGGAGCCAGAGATACCAAACAGCCAGAAAAACAGGTGAAAGCCAGGTTTTGTGCTCATACAAGGAGATCAGAGACAGAGCTGCAGAAAAAACCACAGGACAGAGAAAAAAATCCATGCATTCAGTAAATACAGGGCCAGGCCCCGGGCTGGGGGCTGGGATATTTCGCTGGGGGGTGGAGGGAGGAAGGTGGTTATTTGAGCAAGATGGACCAATTCCCTGCCCGTCTGGAACTTCAGACTGAGCAGGAAGATGGACGTTGTATGAACAAACCTACTTGTAACTCCCTCCAACTATCATGCTACGGCAGGGCAAGGGAGAAATGCAAGAGAGCTAAGAAACACACCCAGGCCCTAACTGGTTTGGCTCAGTGGCTAGAGCAGGGGTGGGCAACCTTTTTGTGAGTGTGTGCCAAAACCAGCAAATCTCTGACTCAAAATTCTTCTGTGTGCCAACCCTAATTTTTTGAGA
>NW_005370276.1:242481-244826 GCF_000412655.1 Myotis brandtii
TCAATGATTCTCTCTCATCATTGATATTTCTATCTCTCTTTCCTCCCTGAAATCAATAAAGATATTTTTTTTAAAAAAAGAGAGAGAGAGAGAGAAAGAAACACGCCCAGATGGCAAAGAGTATCTCAATTGGCCCCAATTTTAAACTGGGAACGTTCCCCATAGAAGCTTAGTTTCTGGCTCCGCGTGAAGCACAGGAAGAGGCGGAGCCCACGTTCCCGCGTGGCAGACGGCCACCCCAGTTAGATGGGCATCGGCACTCAGGTTTGCCCCAGACCCCCCCACTGCCTGCTGCTCATGCTTGGCACTGCCACTTCCTTGCTTTGCCTGCCTGGCCCCCGTAGGTGCATGAGTTTGAGACCCCGGTTGAGGAGCCATGGACAAGAGTAGAGTCCCTAGAACACAGACTCCGGCTGCTTGGCAGAGCCCAGGTTCCCGCATGGCAGACGGCCACCCCAGTTAGACGGTTTGCCCCTGGCCCCCCCCACTCCCTGCTGCTCATGCTTGGCACTGCCGCTTCCTTGCTTTGCCTGCCTGGCCCCCGTAGGTGCATGAGTTTGAGACCCCGGTTGAGGAGCCATGGACAAGAGTAGAGTCCCTAGAACACAGACTCCGGCTGCTTGAGCTAGGTGCCCCAGGATGGGGTCTCTATGCAGATGGGGCCCCGGGCGGGATACACCCCCATTCATCTCCAGAAATAAGCCTTCACCCCATCTTTGGCCTCCTCCCAGTTCCTGGGTGGGTGTCTTGGGCAACAGACCTCACATGCCCAGGCCTCGGTTTCCTCATCTGTGAAATGGGGCTATCACCGTACCTACCGCCTGGGGCTGTTGGGAGGTTCCCGTGACACCATGCGCAGGAACTCAGGGCGGCTGGGTAAACGATAGCTGTTACGGGAGGCATGGAGAGCGCAGACTTCTGGGTGCAGACCATGGCTCTGCTGCTGATTAGCCGATGGCATTGAGGCTGCGACTCACCTTTTCTGGGCCTGTTTCCTCCCTCGGAAAGTGGGAGAAGTGACTTGCCCGAAGCCAGGCACCCGGCGTATGCTTACGGCCCTCTACTGTACCCTATGCTTGAAACCATTCTTACTTTTTTTAAAATATATTTTATTGATTGTTTACAGAGAGGAAGGGAGAGGGATAGAGTTAGAAACATCGATGAGAGAGAAACATCGATCAGCTGCCTCCTGCACACCTCCTACTGGGGATGTGCCTGCAACCCAGGTACATGCCCTTGACCGGAATCGAACCTGGGACCCTTCAGTCTGCAGGCCAACACTCTAGCCACTGAGCCACACCGGTCAGGGCCCATTCTTACTTTTTAAAAATAACGATGAGAAGGAGAGAGAGGGAAGAAGAGGGCAGAGGGTGATGTGCCGGCGGCGGCTGTGTCGTTCCTCCTCAGGCACCACGAGGCGGGCTGCCCGGCCTTCATCATCGTCAAGCTGAGCCCCCTGCGGGACCGCCTGGTGGTGACAGAGTGCCAGCTGACCCACTCGCACCCGGCCTGCCCCATCGAGTTCGCCTACTACTTCCGCCCCGGCCGCCTGCTGGCCAACACCTGCCTGCCGGTGCGCACCACCAACAAGATCTCCAAGCAGTTTCTGGTCCTGGCCGACGTGCACCGCCTGCTCTCCTACTGCAAGGACCGCGACCACAGCGTCATCGACGCCCTGCGCGTGCTCCAGGGGCTCTTCCACAAGGACCCTGAGGCCAAGGTGGGGTCTCGGGAGAGGCAGGTGGGGGGGGGCATTCATTCATTCACCCTCCCACTCATCCGTTCACTCCTTCATTCATTCATTCATTCCTTTGCCCATTCATTCAATAACTACTTCCGGGGGCATTGGGGGTGCAGCAGCAGAGAAGACACACGTGGTCCCCGCCCTCTAGTGCAGCGCCAGCACCACCCAGTCCAACTTCCTGCCGTGATGGAAACGGCCTGTGATCCTGCGCTGCCCGGCAGGGAAGCCCCGGTCACGGTTAGCTATGGAGCACTTGAACATGGCCAGTGGGACCGAAGAACTGGGATTTAGATTTTATTTCATTATAACTACCTGCAATTCAGATGGCCGCTGATGGCTGCTGGCCATCACCTGCAGAAGTGACTGCTAGCACCAGCTCGCAGTCACAGGGGGAGAAACCAACACTAGACACACGCATCCAAATATGATACCAGGTCAGTAGGGTTGGGCGCTAGGAAGAGGAGGATTCAAGGTGATGGGAGGCACTATTTTAAAAATAGTGGATGGGCCCTGGCTGGTCTGGCTCAGTGGATAGAGCGTCAGCCTGCGGACTGAAGGGTCCCAGGTTCGATTCCAGTCAAGGGCACATGCCTGGGTTGTG
>NW_005370276.1:245851-247015 GCF_000412655.1 Myotis brandtii
GGAGACCCATCCCACATACGTACCATATCTGTCAGGAAGGGCTGCTATGGCTTCTATTCGCGCTCTGTGGGCCAGAGCAAGTCACATGACCTGCCTAAGTGCAGGAGGGCAGAAAGGCTCCAGCCTGCCAAGCAAGTGACAGCCACAGGCTTGTCGAGGGCCTTATCACAAGAAATGTTCTTTGTGTGTGTGGCCTCTTTATTTTTTAAATACGTTTTTATTGATTTCAGAGAAGATGGGAGAAGGAGAGATAGAAACATCAATGAGGAGAGAGAATCATGGATCGGCTGCCTCCTGCACGCCCCCTACTGGGGATCGAGCCCACAACCTGGGCATGTGCCCTTGACCAGAATTGAACCCAGGAACCTTCAATCTGCAGGCGGACGCTCTATCCACTGAGCCAAACCGGCTAGGGCTACATGTAGCCTCTTTTTATATCATACCAGCCAACACCAGATTGAAACTTCTGCTGACATAAATCATAAAGTAATAGCATAAAAACGGATGGCGGTTGGAAATACAGTGGTGTTGTAACTAATCCAGTGGCGAGCTTACTTGGCTTTTTCATAAAATGTACTGCCTTCCAATGCTATTTAAGATGCTGAATGTATGATTTCAGGGTTAGGAAAGCAATTGCCTTGTTCTCTTTGGATTCTGCTAGGCTTTTTTTTTTTTCCTTGAGGTTGTTTTTTCCCTCAAAAGCTGAGAGCTATGCGGTGCTTTTTAACGGTCTTGTAGAAGGAGATCAGGTCATGGCAGGGTCCGTGGAGAGATCGGTGTCTAGATTTTACCTCTAGTGTGATGATGCCCTGGCCGGTTTTGCTCAGTGGATAGAGCATCAGCCTGCGGACCCAAGGGTCCCGGGTTCAATTCCAGTCAAGGGCACGTACCTTGGTTGCTGGCCCCTCCCTGGCTCGAGCAAGCCCTGGTCGGGGCTCATGCAGGGGCAACCAATCGATGTGCTTCTCTCACATCGATATTTCTCTCTGTCTTTCCCTCTCTCTTCCACTCTCTCTAAAAATCAATGGAAAAATATCCTCGGGTGAGGATTAAAAAAAAAAATAGTGTGATGCCAGGTCCTGAGCAAGGCTTTTAAGCAGGGGAAGGGTGATCTGATAGGAGTTTTGTTTTGTTTTGTTTTTTTAATATATTTTATTGATTTTT
>NW_005370276.1:247031-250182 GCF_000412655.1 Myotis brandtii
AAAATTATATCAACATTTTTCCCTAAAGATTATCAGATGAAAAAATATATATAAGCTCCTTAACAAACAGAGAAAAAAATTTTACTTTTTTTTAGTTCTTGGAGCCCCAAGACCTATACCCTAATATCAGACACATACTGAACACTTACTTATTTTGTAAAAGGAGAAGATATTAACTAAAGTTACAATTATCAACGTTTATGTTTTATTTCTACTTGTCTACTGGTCTATTACCAGATTACATGGAAATCCCAAGCCAACCAATACCCTAAAAACATTATTTTAACTTGCTTTGTTTTTGTTTCAAATACTTATTTAATTAAATCCTTACAGACGAAATGAAATGTGTCTGGGATCTGCTCAAAATAATATGGGAGGAGTGGAAATATGGTTGAGTATAGATGACATGATGATGACTATGACTTGAGGTTGGGTGTAGGTTCATGGGATTCATTTCAGTATTATGTCTACTTTTATATATGTTTAAATTTTTCCATAATATACTATTTTTAAAATGGAAAAATAAAATTTAAACATTATGAGCAGGCTACTTTTAAACCATTCTTTTCTTCTAAGGATACTAAGGTACTCAATAGGTATTTATACTACTACTTTGTAAAAGTAAAGGGATTCAAGAATAACCCACATTTTACAAATAGGAACCTGAGGTCAAGACAAAGAAAGATATAAAAACAGAACAAAATATACAAGTAAAAAGAATATTGCTAACGATTTACTCAATTAACAGTTAGTAATTAATTTTTTTCTGTTACCAAGCAAGTAAATAAACATGTTATTAGATCACATCTTTAATCAAGAAAAATTTACAGCGGGGCCTTGACTTACGAGTTTAAATCGTTCCAAGACCGACCTCGTTAAGGAGCTCGTTAACTCAAATTACTCTATCAACTCAATGCAAAAAATCGGCCGAGAGACAGCTGGTATCTCAAAAAACTCGTTAGTCGGGACACTCGTAAGTCAAGGCCCCACTGTACCTGGGGGGAAGGAGGAACGCCAGGCCTCTTCAGGGTGACGGAAGCCAAAAGCCACCTGTGTTCCAGGAAGGAGGCAGGGCCACCATCTGAAGGCTGCTGAGAGCTCGAGGAAGACGGTAGTAATAGCTGGGATTTGATTCCTGCCAGCCTTCCAAGCTTTGGACACAGATGGTCTCATTTTATCCGCACCAGGACCCTGTTCAACAGGCTTTATTATTTCCATTTTGCAGACAAGGAAACAGGCTAAAATGCAAGGGAAGTCACTTGCCCAAGGACTCAGAGCTACTAAGAGGCAAAGCCAGGATTCAAACACTGTGTACCCTGACCTCCACTCCAGAGACGTGGGCCCTGGACGTCACTGCACACCCACACACTGGTGTGCACACACATGCAGGATGTATTGAGCCCTCGCTCTGGGCCAGGTGTCTGAAATGCACCAAATCCTTGTGGGGCTCACATCTTAGGCAGGGCAAACAGGCAGTAAGCAAATCAGCCAATAAAGAGGTGGCATGCTTCAGGGGGTAAGTGCCATGGCCAGGAGGGGTGAGAGAGAGCCAGAGTGTTTGCTCAGCAGGACAGTTAGAGAAGACCATTACGGGGACGTGGTCTTTACTATATAATCTCTATATATAAAAGCCTAAGTGACAATCTGACCAGTAGCTATGACATTCAGTGACCACCAGGCGGCAGATGCTCAATGCAGGAGCTACCGAGCTGCAGTGACTTGGCAGCTGCGGTTCTCGGGTAACACACCCAGAACCAGAGAGGAGGGAGCCCGATTTCAGGGTGCATCACCTGAGAAACGCCCTCTCGCAATCCAGGACCCCTTGGGGGATATCGGAGAACCGATTTCGGCCCTATCCCCGCAGGACAGACCGAGGGACTCCACTGGTGCACGAATCCCTGCACGGGGCCTCTAGTTACTATATAATTATAGTGATAAGGAACGCTTTGAGAACACTTACTTTTTGAGTGGGTATTGTTGAATAACAGTAATATTTGTGCCAGGCAGCATGCTAAATGCTTTCATTGATTTCAGCCTTCCCATCACAGAGATGTCCTCATCATCACCATTTCACAATGAGATGGAGGTCAGGGCAGTTGCCGGAAGGTTAGGTCTCCAGCATCTCAGCTCGGGCAGCAGGCTCCAGAGGCGCTGCCGGATCTGCCTCTCCGTGCACGAGGGAATGAATGTTCAGTTCCCAGAAAGGGAAACTGGGGGAAAGGAGGTTAAGGAGGAAACTGAGGCACAGGTTCCATGACAAGGTTGGAAAGTGGTGAGGCCCAGACTCAAACCTCGGCAGTCTGGCTCCATGGTCTATGTCTGGCAGCGGTTCTCAACCTGTGGGTCGCGACCCCTTTGGCGGTCGAACGACCCTTTCACAGGGGTCGCCTAAGACCATCCTGCATATCAGATATTTACATGACGATTCATCACAGTAGCAACATTACAGTGATGAAGTAGCAACGAAAATAATTTTATGGTTGGGTCACAACATGAGGAACTGTGTTTAAAGGGCCAGAAGGTTGAGAACCACTGGATTGGCTTTACCAGACCAGTGGCTCTCACAATTGAGCCAGCGTGGGAATCTCCTTCCGGGCCTGTCACGGTAGGTTGCTAGGCCCCGCCCCCAGAGTTTCTGACTTAGCAGGTGGGGGCGGGCTTGAGAATATGCATTTCCGTCCAGATCCTGACAGGTTAAGCGGGGGCTGCTGGGCCAGGGCCCACACCTGGAGAACCGCTGCCTCTCGGCGCATGAAGGGATGGCTGGCTTGTTTCCCGCGGGGGAAACGGAAACTCGGAGGGGCTGTCAGGTGCAAAAGTCACGCAGCTGTCAGATGGTGGCGCCGGGATCGCAAACCCAGGCGCTTGGCCTCCAGGGCCCACATTCTTAACCATTGCCCTGCACTGCCTCCTGCCGGTCAAAATAAGAACTGCATGCCCACGCGAAGGAATGGATTTCCCAATCCCCCAGCCGGGGAAGCTGCGGTCGGGGAGCTGGGCGTGGCAACCCCGGCCGACCCTGACCTCCTTCCCCGCCTCCCCGCCCCGGTCCTCAGGTGAAGCTGGTGTTCATGGAGAACCAGGCGGTGGTGGAGACCGTGTTCTTCCTGACGTCGCGCACGCGGGCGCTGCTGCGGCGCTTCCCGCGCCT
>NW_005370276.1:250717-253482 GCF_000412655.1 Myotis brandtii
GGTGGCCATGCAGTGGGCCGACGCGTCCGGAGAGGTGGCGCTCGACGGCGGGGGGCCTTGGCTGGAGGGCGAGCGGTGGAGGGGAGCGCACGTCGAGAATGAGAGGGCCAAGGGCGGGGAGAACGGAGACTGGGGAGGGGCGCCCCCTGAAGGAAGTCTTTGGAGAGGCGCCCCGTTAGAGGAGTGGGCCAGAGAACTGGAGACCAGAGACCGGCGCGGGGCTCAGTCCGAAAGTGAGAAGGAGCGAGGCATGCAAGTCCGGTACTGGAGAGGGGTGCAGCTGGAGAACCAGAAGGTGAGGGGACTCGAAGGGAGCGTCTGGAGAAGGTCCCAGCTGGAGAGCGAGCACCGAGGCTGGAGGGGGGCCCAGCTGGAGGGTGAGAATGACTGGGGGCTGGAAGGCTATGTCTGGAGGGGGGCCCCCGCGGAGGACCAGGGCCTGAGGAGCTTGGAAGGGTACGCCTGGAGGATGGCGCAGTTGGAGGACCGAAGGATTCGACTTCTGCAGACCGCGGACGGGAGGAGCCAGTTGGATTGCGCGAGAGCCAGGGGCCTGGAAGGAGGCAGCAGCCACAGGGGCGCGCAGGCACAGGATGCAAAGGTCTCTGGACTGAAACCCAGAGACCAGAAGGGGCTCCAGGTGGAAGCGGAGAAGGGAGGGAGGGTGGAGGTCAGGAACTGGAGGGGGGTCCATTTGGAGAAGCCGCTGGAGCCGGTCCCTGAGAACAGAGACCAAAGGGCGCCCCATTGGGGACAGGAGAGGAGAGGGCCGGAAGTTAGAGAAGAGAGAGGCGTGAGGTCGGGGGTCAAAAGGAGAAGGGACCTGGAGGACGTGGTTCTGGTCCAGCTAGGGGACACGAGGGTGACAGGCCTGGAGGATGGAGTGGGAGGGGGGGCTCGGTCTGGGGGTCCCCAGAACCGGGGAGGGCAAGGAAGGGAGTGTCTGGACGCAGGAGGGAGGTGTCTAGGGCTGGGGAATGGAGTCGCGTGCGGCACCCCCACGGGCACTGTGTTTGAGGGTGATCCTGAATGGCCAGGGGACAGACTCCAGGAAGGAAGTGAAGGAGAAGGCCCCAGGGAACCAAAGAGACCTCGCTGCCCTTCCGGAGAGAAGGAGGCGGACTGGGAGCCGCTGGCCAAGTTCCGAGCGGCCTGTGGGCCGGAGCTGGCGGACCTGGTGGCGGAGGAGCTGTCCTTCGCCAGGCAGCACGGGACCCGGGGTTTCCACGTGACTGGAGCTGGCTTTGCCCTGAAGGACGGCACCTCTGACTTCTTCCTGGACGGCGCCCTGACGCGCTGCAGCTGCTCCATCCACGCTGCCCGGCATCTGCCCTGCCGCCACCTCTTCGCGGCGCGCCTCCTCACGGGGGCAGCCTTATTCCACGTGGACCTGCTCAGGAACTGCTGGGGGAGAGCCCCAGAGTCCTGACCCTCAGCCCCTGCCCGCCACCCTCCCTGTGAGGGCCGGGGGGCATTCTTTTATCCCAAAGATAACAAGGCCGAGGCCAAGGAGGCCACCCCAGCCCCTCTGGCCACCTCCTGGGGCGCCCACGGACCTCACCTTGGCTGTTGGTCTCGCTGGGTACGAGGGGACGTGGTCGGTGCTCTCCAAGGTCCTGGAGCCACAGGTGAGGAAGGTTGTGGCCAGGGTGGATTCTGAGGGAATACAGGCATTTGACAGGGTCAGGCAGGGACAGAAGGAAGAAAGGACAACCAAGGGAGGGGAGGACGCCAGGCTCTGGGGACAGCCTGGCAGGAGTAGACTGGTCAAGTCCACGGAGCACAGCGGGAGACGGGCAAAGCAAGGAAGAAAGAGGACAGATGGAGGAGAGGTAAGGGAAGAAAAGACAACAAGGAGATAGAAATGGGGGAGAGAGCACAAGAGAGGAGGCGGAAATGGAGAAGAAATAGGAAGGAGCAGAGGGAGGCAGGAGGAAGGGAAGGGAAAGAGACAAGGTGGAGGAGAGGGAAGGACACAGGGAGACCCAACACAGGAAAAGTGTGGGAGAGAAGACAAGAGCGGAGTGATTTGAGTTCTTTCCCCAAGGACTGGAGGCTTGGATCCCTTCACCTTCTGATTGGTCATTCCCAGAAGCCGGAACAAGAGGGAGCACGGAGAGTCTTTGTGGGATGGCCTGGGGGCCTCCAGTGGGGGAGGGGAGCAAGCGGGGCGATTGTGCTTCAAGATTGGAATAAAACAGCATTATTTTGGTTTCCACGCTGAGTTCTTGACTTCTGGGGGAGGGTCGGAGGCCCGGGCCCCGAGGGAAATTGAGATGGTCCAGCATTCCTTCATTCTTTCAATGGGCCTGTGGGGGACAGGTGGAGTGAAGGGGCCAAAATGAATCCCTCTCCACGGCAGCTTAGGCTTCCTGTACCTCTACCTGCTCCACATGCTCAGCTCAATCCCTCCAGGCCTCTCCTCAATGTCACCTCCTAAGGTCACCTCCATCCCTGAACAGTTCATCTAAGGAGTGAGTCACCCCAAAAAATAAGTAAATAAAATATAGTGGGGCCTTGACTTATGAGTTTAATTCATTCCGTGACGGAGCTCGTAACTCAAATTACTCGTATGTCAAATCAATTTTCACCATCACAATGAATTGAATGCTGGGCTGATGTTGTGGCGTTCACTGTGACGTTCGCTGCGCCAACTAGCGGTGGGGTATCTGAAGCTGGCTCATAACCCAAATTTTAGCTCGAAACTCAAAGCAAAAAATCGGCCGAGAGACGGCTCGTATCTCGAAAAACTCATTAGTCGGGAC
>NW_005370276.1:253533-257757 GCF_000412655.1 Myotis brandtii
TATATATACACATATATATATACACTAGAGGCCCGGTACACAAAAATTTGTGCACTCAGGGGGGGCCCTCAGCCTGGCCTGTGCCCTCTCATAGTCTCCCCGGGTCACAGATCAGAGGCCCGGATCCCGTGGGCAGCGTCTGGCGCTGCCTGCCCCGCCTTCCCTGTCCCAATCTGGGGCCCGGACCCCATGGACAGTGTCTCGCGCTGCCCGCCCCACCTGCAGTATGCAAATTTAACTGCCATCTTTGTTGGGTTAATTTGCATACTCTTCTGATTGGCTGATGGGCATAGCAAAGGTATGGTCAATTAGCATCTTTGCCTTTAATCACTGTAGATGTGTGTGTGTGTGTGTGTGTGTGTGTGTACATACATACACACATACATACTAGAGGCCCAATGCATGAAATTCCTGCAAGAGTAGGCCTTCCTCCAGCTGCTGGCACCCGGGACCCGGGCTTCCCTCAAAGCCTTAGCTTCGTCCAGAAGGTCATTCAGAAGGACGTCCTATCTAATCAGCATATTACACTTCTATTATTACAGATATGTTTTTATTGATTTCAGAGAGGGAGAGAGAGAGAAACATCAGTGATGAGAGAGAATCATTGATCGGCTGCCTCCTGCATGCCCACCACTGGGGATCAAGCCCACAACCCAGGCATGTGCCCTGACCGGGAATAGAACTGTGAGCTTCTGGTTCATGGGCCAACACTCAACCACTGAGCCACATGGGCCAGTCTCAACATTATTCTTTACAACCTTAGCACTTCCTGGGATTATACCATGTTGCTATTGACCAGTTTAGCAGTGCTTAAGCATGCAGAGGCTAAAGCCAAACTATCTCAGTCAAATCCCAGCTCTGGTATTACTTGCTATGTGACATGTGGTTGCTTATTCTGTCTTCGTTACAGTTTGGGGATAATAATAGTACGCATCTGAGGATAGATGAATGAGTGTGTGTACCAGTGTTCTAACCTTCCGCTTCCCCAAAAAAGGCTCTCAATTACCTATTAACATACCCTGTTTTCCAATGATCTGTGTTCCCCCATTTTTAATAGTCAATCTGCCCCCACCAAACTATAAGCTCTATTTTGTTTTCCAGCATCTCCCCAGTAAGCACTGGGTTAGAAAGATGAAAGAATATAACTGGCAGGCTGGCTAGTAGAGCTAGCGCTTCATCGTGCTTCATATTGCTATGGTGACAACGGAGCCTGCCAGGGGATTCCGTTTCAATAACCCCAGCCGGCTCTCCCATTGGCGACCTGTACCTGAAAACTACAACTCCCAGCAGGCTAAGCGCCGCCAGCACCTTCCAAGCTGTGCGCCTGCGCAGTACAATCAGCTGTCCCCTTGCTCTTGAGTACTTGTGGGGGCGCTAAGGATGGGGACAGGGACAGAGGAACGTGAATCCTTTGCTCGCCTAGCATTGCAAGGCCCCTCGTCTCAACCGGTGGGAGGGGTCTGGTTCAAGGGCCGCATGAGGGAGCAGAGAGGACCGCTCCGGTCTCCATGGTGACGGGCCGGGCTCGGAACCAAAGAGGATTAATGCAGGAGGATGCAGGGGAAGCCAAAGGTGGACGTTGCCATGGTAACCTTAGAGCCAAAGGAGACGGGGTGGGAGCAAAGGAATTAGTCAGCGGTTCTCAACCTGTGGGTCGCGACCCCTTTGGGGGTCGAACGACCCTTTCACAGGGGTCGCCTAAGACCATCAGAAAACACATCTATAATTACATATTGTTTTTGTGATTGATCACTATGCTTTAATTATGTCCAATTTGTAACAATGAAAATACATCCTGCATATCAGATATTTACATTACGATTCATAACAGTAGCAACATTACAGTTATGAAGTAGCAACGAAAATAATTTTATGGTTGGGGGTCACCACAACATGAGGAGCTGTATTAAAGGGTCGCGGCATTAGGAAGGTTGAGAACCACTGGGATTAGTGATAACAGGAGAGGCATCAGAGTAACGGGAAAATAAGCGACTTAGAGAGTGTGATGGAGGCAAATGTCCTCCCCTCGAGATAAGGGGAGCCGGGGTGATTCTAGGGGAACTGGGGTTTTGAAGGAGGGGGAGTGTTTTAGTGAATTCGTATGTAATAAGGGGCTTTAGGTGGTCATTGGAAAAATCAGCATGCTAATAGATACGGATGATTTGGGGGCAATGGAAATGCAGTGGGGAAAATAGACTGTTAAACTCGTTCGTCTTCAGAAATGATCTGTAGAGCTCCTATTACGGGCCAGGCACAGCTAGACTCCGGAAATGCAGGGGTGAGCAGGCGGGTGTGACTATAGAGGAGTTAGAGAAGTTAGGAGGAGCTTCTAGGAAAAGCAGGGTGTTCTAGGAAGAGGAACTAGAGTGACATGGAGACGTTGGGGGTTTTACAAGGAATTGGTGGATCATGTAAATGAATTCTGGTACTATTTTATTATTTTTTAAGTATATTTTATTGATTTTTCACAAAGAGGAAGGCAGAGGGATAGAGAGCCAGAAACATCGATGAGAGAGAAACATCGATCAGCTGCCTCCTGCACACCCCCCACTGGGGATGTGTCCGCAAGCAAGGCACATGCCCTTGACCGGAACCGAACCCGGGACCCCTCAGTCCACAGGCCGACGCTCTATCCACTGAGCAAAACCGGCTAGGGCTATTATTTTTTAAAAAAAACTTTTTTAATCCTCACCCAAGAATATTTTTCCATCTTCTTTTTAAGAGAGAGAGGAAGGGAGGGGAACAGGAGAGAGAGAGAGAGAGAGAGAGAAAGAGAGAAACATCGATTTTTTTGAGAGACATCGATCCGTTGCCTCCTGCACGTTCCTGACCTGGGTCCAGAGATCAAGCCTGCAACAGAGATACCTGCCCTTGACCAAAATTGAGCCCAGGACCCATCAGTCCGAGGGCTGATGCTCTATCCACTGGGCCACACCAGCTAGGGCTCTGGTACTATTTTAGAAGAACAACTGAACACCACCTGGCAAGCCCTGGGGTTACCTGAGTGAGCAAAGTCACCCTTGTGGATAGGATTGCCGGATGTCGGGGGAAAGCAACCGGTTAAATTCGAATTCCACAGCACACAGTATTTTAGTTATTTGTTGTTTATCTGAAATTCAAATGCAGTCAGGCATCCTGTGTTTTTACCTGGGAACAATAATTTGGGGGAATTGGGGTGTTTGGGGAGAGTGAGTTATTATAGGGGACATGGAGCATTAGAGGGTAACTGGGTTGTAGGAAGAGGGGCTGGGGATACTGAAGAAAAAGAGGAGTGTTGAAGCCAACGCTAGCATCAGCGCTCACTGTGTGCCCAGGGCTATGCTACGTGTTTTTGTTTTGAAAAACTTTATTCTGAAAATTGTCAACCTTATACAATAGTAGAACAGCCCTATCTGGTTTGGCTCAATGGGTAGAGAGCAGGCCTGCAGACTGAAGGGGCCCAGGTTCGATTCCAGTCAAGGGCACATGCCTGGATCGCGGGCTCCATCCCCAGTGTGGGGCGTGCAGGAGGCAGCCGATCAATGATTCTCTCTCATCATTGATGTTTCAATCTCTCTCTCCCTCTCCCTTCCTCTCTGAAATCAATAAAGATATTTTTTTAAAAAATAGTAGAACAGATGATACAATGAGCTACTTTACTATCTGTGAGCACCTTACTATCTGAGAGAGAAACATTGATTGGTTTTGAGAGACATCGATCCGTTTCTCTCTCTCTCTCTCTCTCTCTCTCTCTCTCACTTTACTTTATGTGAGCACCTTATTTTTTAAATATATTTTTTATTGATTCCAGAGAGGAAAAAGAACCTCGGGCCAGGATTTTATTTTATTTTTTTCGGGCCAGGATTAAAAAAAAAATGTTACCTCCCAGGAGAGGATTAATTGCCTCGGACAGCCCTAGCTAAAGTAACCACCTCCCCCTTCCCACCCCAGCACCTATCCATCCCTTTGTACTATTTCTTTTAGAAATGTCTCCCGATCTATAATTAATCATGTTCATTGATCATGTGCCTTGTCATTGTCCATCTTCTCCACTAGGGGGAGGCCTTGTTCCATTCACCATGGAAATTGCAGTGCCCAGAACTGTGCCTGGCACAGAGGAAACAAACCCTCCATGAATGATGTTGATTAAATGAATGCAGGCTATTCAGAATAAAAGAGCAGTGATATTTTAGGGGGTTAAGAGAAAGAGACATATGGGAGGTGACGGGACATAGGAGAGGATTT
>NW_005370276.1:258364-262332 GCF_000412655.1 Myotis brandtii
TTCTCTCTCATCGATGTTTCTAGCTCTCTATACCTCTCCCTTCCTCTCTGTAAAAATCAATAAAATATATTTTTAAAATAATAATTACTAAAGTCACCCAGGCCAGGTGGCTTCGTTGGTTGAAGCGTAATTCATCAAAAGGTTTCGAGTTCGATTCTCATATGCCCAGGTTGCAGGTCTAATCCCGGGCCGGGGTGCATAAGGGAGGCAACCAATCAATGTTTCTCTCTCTCTTTCTCTCTCTCTCTCTCTCTCTCTCTCTATCACTCTCTTTCTCTCACTCTCTCCCCCTCTCTGTCTAAAAAGAGTCAATACAAATATACCCTCGGGGAGGATTAAAAAGAACACTGAACATTTGGGCTACTCTTTTGTTTTCTCTTCCTGTGCCTTTAAGTTCCACTCACATGTTTTAAATTCACCAGTAAAAGGTGAGCCCATGGAGCCTTAGGCCTCCCACCCTCAACCCCAATAAAAAGAGAGCCCCAGCTCCTCTCTCTCTCTCTCTCCCCCCCCCCACCCCCCCAGAACCTTGCTGTGTGGCCCCAGGTGTGCGACCTAATTCCCAGGCCTTGTGAGTGATAAGCCTGCATCTTATTCCTGATGGTTGCTGCTGAAGGGAAGGGTGTCTTGCAATCATAAGAAGAACCCCAAGGGCTGGCCCAGCCCCACATGGGTTGTTGATAGGCTGAGACCAACAGACGTGTCTCCACGTGTGTCCGTGGCATTGGGCCCTTTTACCCACAACCAGGACACTGGATCCATGAACATGGTATAGATTTGGGGTTTTTTTATGTTTAGAGAGAGAGAGAGAGAAAGGAGAGAAGGACAGTGCTATAGTTATGATTGTATTAGTGTGTAGTGACCCCCATATTTCAATATTAAGTTGCAACCCTGTGTGAGACCCACAAAACCTGAGTGTACTTTCCCAAATGAGTGAACGCCCAGAACTTAGACCCATATCGCACCAGTGCAGCACACCACAGCCGGCGGCCACCGATAGATAAGGACCGTGGTGTTTACTCGACCCCATAAAAGCCCCGGACTTTTGACACTCCGTGTCTCCTGCCCCGAGAGAGGAGGACGCCGAGTCGCCCCGATCCCGGCCGCTCCCAACTTCGTCCTTGTCGGTGTGCATCGCCGGGTGGCCGCACCGGTGCTAGCATCCCCTCACAGCGATGGCAAACCTTTTGAGCTCGGCGTGTCAGCATTTTGAAAAACCCTAACTTAACTCTGGTGCCGCGTCACATATAGAAATTTTTTGATATTTGCAACCATAGTAAAACACAGACTTATATTTTTGATATTTATTTTATATATTTAAATGCCATTTAACAAAGAAAAATCAACCAAAAAAATGAGTTCGCGTGTCACCTCTGACACGCGTGTCATAGGTTCGCCATCACTGCCCTAGGAACTGGTAATAAAGCCCTGTGTGGTGGCAGACTGACGTCTGTCTGTGTGTTGATGTTTATGACTTGGCTCGGTGGCCTTAGGCCTTAAAGATCCGAGGGGGACGTTGTTATCGCGGACCCTGGGACACCGGTGCTTGTCCCGACCGGGCTAAGGCAGAAGAAGTGATTCATGGAATTTGGGGTCACCTGGGACAGAAAGAGACGGAAACATGGATGAGAAACATTGACTGGCTGCCTCCTGCACGCCCCCTGCTGGGGATCGAGCCCGAAACCCGGGCAGGTGCCCTGACCAGGAACTGAACGGTTGACGAACCTCTCGGTTCATGAATCAACGCTCACCACTGCACCACACTGGCCGCTGCCCACTTGTTAATTGGATTATTGGTTGTTGTTGTTTTGTGGGAGTTTTTTTGATGTTGAGTGTGGGGAGCCGATATAGGGTTAAGCCTCGGACTGACCTGTTGGCAAAGTCGCAAACAAGTCTTCTTCCGAGTCTTAACCCAATCCGACAGGTGGCCGCTGATTTACACGCGCTGTCATTTAAAAAATAAAAATGGGCCGAAACCGGTTTGGCTCAGTGGATAGAGCGTCAGCCTGCGGACTGAAGGGTCCCGGGTTCGATTCCGGTAGGGGGCATGTACCTTGGTTGCGGGCACATCCACAGTGGGAGGTGTGCAGGAGGCAGCTGATTGATGTTTCTAACTCTCCCTCTTCCTTCCTCTCTGTAAAAAAATCAATAAAATATATATTTTTTTTAAGAAAATGTAGCATTTTGACGAGCAGTGTTGGTCAGGGGAGAGGCTATGCATGTGTGGGGGTAGAGAGTATAACTGAAACCAGCCTAAGCAAGCCTCCAGTTCTTTTGCCTGCTGCCATGACGCCAAACACACCACACAGGTGCAGATGGAAGGAAAGTGGTTTATTCGGGTGCCGAAAGCCTGAGAGGATGGCAGGCTCCTGCCTCAGCAACCATCTCAACATCTCAGGATAGGCCAAGGGCGTTTATAAGGGGATCGTGGGAAGAGGGGAACGAAGGAATTGTGGTGACAAGCAGTTTCCCGTTTCAGCTCTCCGGTGGTTTTGATGCTCTCTTTCCTGTGTGTCGGTGTCTGGAGCTTTTTTCTCTCTGTGGGTTTTCTTGCTGATGTCCGGGGACAGGATGTTGCAGGCCTTGTCTGGGCCAGCATCTGCTGCACTCCTGTGGCTGAGGCTGGCCAAACGGAGAACTGAAACTGCCCCTGCCTGTAACGTGCTTAACTACAAAATGATGAATATTTTAGATTCTAAGTTTTGTCAGGATATTCTTATTTTTAATTCTTGGTAGTTAATGAAATGTGTTTATTAAAATATATTTTTACTGATTTCAGAGAGGAAGGGAGAGGGAGATAGAAACATCACTGTTGAGAGAGAATCATGGATCGGCTGCCTTCTACACGCCCCCCACTGGGATCAAGCCCACATCCCAGGCATGTGCCCTTGACTGGAATCGAAATGGGGACACTTCAGTCTGCTGGCCGAATCTCTATCCACTGAACCAAACTGGCTAGGGCTGAATTTTGTTTATTAACAAGGTATATATTAATATTAGACCACATAAGCTTTAAGGTAGAATTGCATTAGTAGAAATGAAGAGACATTTCATTCAAAACTGTATATTGGTTTGATATGATTCAAATCCACTTGTTTATGACAAAAATCAAGTCTTTAAGAATAAGATTGCTTGTCCTGGCTGGTTTGGCTCAGTGGCCAGAGCTTCGGCCTCTGGACTGAAGGGTCCCAGGTTCGATTCTAGTCACGGGCACATGCCTGGGTTTCGGGCTCAATCCCCAGTAGGGGGCGTGCAGGAGGCAGCCGATCAATGATTCTCTCTCATCATTGATGTTTCTCTCTCTCTCCCTTCCTCTCTGAAATCAATAAAAATCTATTTTAAAAAAATAAAAGAATAAGATCGCTTTGCTACCTAAGCCAAGTCAGTTGTGTCATCCCTTGTCCCTGATGAAGTCTGAGCAGCTCCGTTGCTAAGCGACTCCGCTGGGTTCTTATCAATTAAAATCCGGGGAGAAGCAGCTACGCCCACCGTGCATTTAGGCTACAAAGACGGAAAGTTGGGTTGGACCGAGTGCTCCTGGGCCAGGAGGCAGTGAGGGTCCGCGGCTGGGAGGCGGGGAGGACGCGGGAATGCCGGTGCCTGGGAGCACCCAGGGCCTGGGATATGCAAATCTGCTGGGGGCGGGGTCCGGCCCTGCGCTCCGAGAGGTCGGGTCCCGAGGGAGGGCAGGGGTGCGGTTCCCGGGGGTCCCCTTCCCGCGGGGCTCCTCCTCCTCCCCCTAACCCCCTAACCGGTCCATTTGGAGGAAGGGGGTGGGAAGCAGGTAGGCAGTGCCTGGGCGGGACGCCCCCCCTGCCTGCCCCGCCCGATCCCTCCCTCCTCCCGGGGCGGGGGAGGGGCGTTTGTATGGGTTTATTTGGTTCTTCTGGTTCGTTCGGTTCCAGGGCTCTTGTCCCCGCTCCGCAACCCTCCGGCGCCTGAATGAGCTCGTGCGCGGCGCCAGAAGC
>NW_005370276.1:262918-263729 GCF_000412655.1 Myotis brandtii
GAAGCCGCCGCTGAGATAGGCGCCGGCTGAGCAGTTGGCGGAGGGTTTATCATCCCGGCTGGCTGTTTCCTTGGAAACCACCAACTCCAGATAGCGGCGGAATGCCGGCCTCTTATCTCAAAGCTCGGCTTCTCTGGGCCCGTGACTTTGATGCCCCAGGCAAGTGTGGGAGGTCCCTTTCTTTTTTTCTTTTCTTTTTCTTTTTTTTTAAATATGGAATTTGCGTGTCATCCTTTTGCGCAGGGCCCATGCTAATCTTCTCTGTATCGTTCCAATTTTAGTATATGTGCTGCCGAAGCGAGCACGGGAGGTCCCTTTCTTGCTGTTATGATGCACACAGCCACCTTTTAGGTAGGCTAGGATTTTTACCACTTCGAGAGACACGGTCCCGGGAAGAACCTCGGCTGGGTGTTCGGGTTTCGACATCAATATCTGAATCTTTGGATTCCAAAAATGTGGTTGCACATTTCTCGAGAAATGGAATGGGTATATTTAAGATACAGAAGCACCGTTCCGACTGGAAGAATACGGGTTGTTTGTGGCCCTAGAGAATTTTGAGGTGACAGGGGCGTTTTAGCTGTGCTAAAAACCAAAATCCAACCGTTTAAAGAGCAAATGAGCCCGGCCGGCGTGGCTCAGTGGTTGCCTATTAATCTAGGACTCAGAAGGTTACGGTCCGATTCCGTGTCGATTCCCGGTGTGGGGCGTGCAGGAAGCAGCCCATCAAGGGTTCTCTCTCATCATTGATGTTTCTCTCTGAAATCATTAAAAATATATTTTTAGCCCTAGCTGGTTTGGCTCAGTGAGTAGA
>NW_005370276.1:263802-265012 GCF_000412655.1 Myotis brandtii
ATCAATGATTCTCTCTCATCATTGATGTTTCTATCGCTCTCTCCCTCTCCCTTCCTCTCTGAAATCAATAAAGATATATTTAAAATATATATATATATACATATTTTTAAAAAGATTATAAAGAGCAAATTAAGTGGTTTGTGAATGGGGCAGCATCCCACCCAGCTACCCGCAGGGCCCCAAGGGCTGTACCAAATGGGAGGCACTTCTAGGAAGCAGGGTGGGGCGAGGGAGCTGCTGATAAAAGAAAAGAAAGGTTCTTTGGGGGCGGGGCCATCTCTTCTTTGGGGGTGGGGCCATCTCTTTGGGGGAAGGGAATGGGAGCTGTTTTGATCTTGCACTTTGCCGCTCTGGATGTGGGCCCTGGAGAAGGCAGGTGCTTGCTTGCTCAGAAACATTCCGCCCCGGTTGACTACCGCATTGCGGGCAGATCACGAGAATTCTCGTGTTTTCATATTACACCGTGTTTTACAAAGTATCATACTTTCAAAAAAGATATTAGCTTGTAAGAACATGTAACAAATAACTTCAAAATGCAATGGGTATTTAATTTTAAAGCGTGCCTTTATGTAAAACGTTTTTTGTACTCGTTCAATAGAAACTTACTAGTATCTGGCCCCTGGGTAAACCTAGCAATAAAGCTGCTGGTCCACAATGTGTTAATACCCAGCTGTGTGCTGTGTGCTGCTCCAGATCCAGCCTGGGGTGACCAGAGATGCACCTTCGAGGTACCCTGAACAGGCTTTTTACAAAGGAAGCATTAAGTAGAAGCTCTAGTGCAAGCATGTCAAACTCAAAGGCCAACACAAGCCAAATAAATGAGGCCTGTGGCCCCCGGGCCACGAGTTTGACATGCTTGCTCCAGTGCAGTGGTTCTCAACCTTGGCTGCACATTAGAATCACCTGGGAATCTTTTTAAAAGAACCTGGCTATGCTGATCAACTGAACGCTGTCTCCGTGTCATTCCATCTTCGGCGACTCCGTCCACACCTTTGGGAACCCCTGGACCTGCTGGGGTTGGACCCCAACAAAAATGCACTGGGTATGTAATTTTAAGGCGTGCCTTTAACATTTATGTAGAAACTTTTTTTGTACTCGTGCGATAGAAACTTATCAGGCCACGGGGTAAAGCTAGCAATAGAACTACTGGGTTTGGGTTTTCCACGTTGGACAAGTGCGGCGCGGCGGGCAGCGCGCTCCCCTTCCCCCG
>NW_005370276.1:265093-270868 GCF_000412655.1 Myotis brandtii
GGAGACTAGCTGAGCGGCCCGGCAGGAAGGGGGACGCCAGCGGGCGGGAGGTTTGCATTTTGCAGGGCTGGGCTCCGAGGGGGCGGGGGCTGGAGGAAGCGGAAAGCCGTGCGAGCCGCCTGGGAAATCTCCGTGAACCATGTTGAGCCCTGCCAACCGGGAGCAGATCCACCTGGTGAACTATGTGGAGAACTACCTGGACTCCATCGAGTCTCTGCCTCTCGACCTGCAGAGAAACGTATCGCTGATGCGGGAGGTGGACGCGAAATACCAAGAAATCCTGAAGGAGCTAGATGAGTATGACGAGAAGTTTAAGCGGGAGACGGACAGCAACCAGAAGAGGAGAGCGTTGCACTGCATTCAGAGAGCCCTGATCCGCAGCCAGGAGCTGGGCGACGAGAAGATCCAGATTGTGAGTCAGATGGTGGAGCTGGTGGAGAACAGCACCAGGCAGGTGGACAGTCACGTGGGACTCCTTGAGGCACACCTAGAGGTCAACGACACCACTGGCCACAGTGGCAACGCCGGCCAGGACAAGTCCAAGAACGAGACAATCACACAGGCAGAAAAGCCCAGTACCAAGAGGTCTCGGAGTCAGAGCAACGATGAAAATCGGGAGAATGCAGCCAATAATCACGACCGTGATGACATCACCTCAGGAACGCCTAAGAAGAAGAAAGCAAAGACCTCCAAGAAGAAGAAACGCCCCGAGGCCAAAGCAGAGAGGGAAGCATCCCCTGCAGACCTTCCCATCGACCCGAACGAGCCCACGTACTGTCTGTGCAATCAGGTCTCCTATGGAGAAATGATCGGCTGTGACAATGACGAGTGCCCCATCGAGTGGTTCCACTTCTCCTGTGTAGGACTGAATCATAAACCAAAGGGCAAGTGGTACTGTCCCAAGTGTCGAGGGGAGAAGGAGAAAACCATGGACAAAGCCCTGGAGAAGCTGAAACCGGTGTGGCTCAGTGGATAGAGCGTCGGCCTGCGGACTGAAGGGTCCCAGGTTCGATTCCAGTCAAGGGCATGTACCTGGGTTGCGGGCACATCCCCAGTGGGGGATGTGCAGGAGGCAGCTGACCGATGTTTCTAACTCTCTATCTCCCTCCCTTCCTCTCTGTAAAAAATCAATAAAATATATATATATTTTAAAAAGCCCTGGAGAAATCCAAAAAGGAGAGGGCTTATAACAGGTAGTTGGTGGACCCTTCGGAACAGGGAGGAGAACAAGCCAGTGTATTTATTACATTGCCACCTTTGATGAGGCACAAAGACTGTACCATGTATATTTTTAAAGAATGTTAGAAAAGGAGCCATTCCTTTTGTAGGGATGGCAGTGATTCTCTGCCTTTTGTTTTCGTTGGTACACGTGTAACGAAAGTGGTCTGTGGATCAACATTTTTAGAAACTTACAAATATAGGTTTGAATTAAACACTCAAAACAATAAAGAAATAAAACTACTGGTCCGCATTCAGATGAGGTTTCTGGGAAAGGTTAAAACGGCGCTTCGGTCAGGTATGAAATTTAGGTTTGGGATCATAGGATTTTAGCTCCCTTTTCTGGGCCTGTGGTTTTCTCTTTCACGGCCGGAAAATAGGACTTCAAAGTCAAAAAAGTCAAACGAAGCGCAGTGGTTAGAGCGTCAGCCCTAGCACTGAAGGGTCGCAGGTTCAATTCCTGGTCAAGGGCGTGCACCTGGGTTGCAGGTTCGGTCAGGGGCTCACATCATGTTTCTCTCTCTCTCTCTCTCTCTCTCTCTCCCCCCCCTCCCTCCTTCCTTCTCTCTCCCCCCTCCCTTCCACTCTCTCTGCAAAAATCAATGGAAAAATATCCTCAAGTGAGGATTAAAAAATAAAATATAAAGTCAACCTCATCAAATGAGTCCTAAATCAATGAAGTTATTTAATTGTAAACTATCTTGCGAAATAATTTCTTTTTAAATATATAACAGATCGTTGTGTTTAATTTTTAATGATTTTAGAGAGAGGAACGTTGATTTGTTCCACTATTTATGCCTTCATTGGTGGCTTCTGGTGTGTCCCCTGACCGGGGATCCAGCTGACAACCTTGGCATGGCGGGAGGATGCTCTAACCAACTGGGCTACCCGGCCAAGGCAAGATCAATATGTTTAAAAAAATGGAGATGAGCCCTGACCGGTTTGGCTCAGTGGATAGGGCGTCGGCCTGGGGACTCAGGGGTCCCGGGTTCGATTCGGGTCAAGGGTATGTGCCTTGGTTGTGGACACATCCCCAGTGGGGGGCTGTGCAGGAGGCAGCTGATCAATGTTTCTCTCATCGATGTTTCTAACTCTCTATCCCTCTCCCTTCCTCTCTGTAAAAAAATCAATAAAATATTTTTTTAAAAATGGAGATGAGCCCTAACCGGTTTGGCTCAGTGGGTAGAGCATTGGCCTGCGGACTGAAAGGTCCCGGGTGTTGATGTTCTGTAGGTGAACGGTGACGCTGAGATGAGTTCAGCAAGCAGGATGAGCTAAGAAAAGCAGAGGGCTACCGCTCGCTCAGGCGTGTAGCAAAACCTCCAAGGCTCTCATGGCTTTTATTGGGGAGTACAGCAAGTAACAATGGAGTACAGCAAGTGACAATGGTGAACAGGCATGCCTATGAGATCATCTGAGCTAAGTTATACATTAAACTATTAGTTTCCTATATTATACAAAGACCCTTTCAACCTGCAGCAGTGCACCCTCCCTTGAACTTTCCATGCCCTCACGGACCCAAGGAAACTGCCTCGGAACAATAAATCTCGCGTGCAAGACTTTGTTCTGACGTGGCCCGCTTGCAGGCCCCCGCCTTTTCTCGGCAGAGCGTCCTCTTCTAGTTAACTTCATTCCACTTGACCAGCTACCCCGGTTTTGATTCCAGTCAAGGGCACATGCCTGGGTTGCAGGCTCCATCCCCAGTAGGGGGCGTGCAGGAGGCAGCCGATCACTGATTCTTTCTCATCATTGATGTTTCTCTCTCTCTCCCTCTGCCTTCTTCTCTGAAAATCAATAAGAATATCTTTTTTAAAAAATGGAGATGATGAAGGCAAACCTGGAAATCCTTCCTCCATCCTGCCTTACGGTACTTACACCCTGTTCACATCTCCTGGCCACCCGGGAATAACCATTCTTCTAGTTCCTTCCATCTTTTCAAAGCCCTTCGTTTCATGAAAATGAGCTCCCTGCATGCTCTCTGCAGCGAATATAAGGGGTTGTTGTCATAGATATTTTTTAAAGTATATTTTATTGATTTTTTACAGAGAGGAAGGGAGAGGGATAGAGAGTCAGAAACATCGATGAGAGAGAAACATTGATCAGCTGTGTCTGCAACCAAGGTACATGCCCTTGACCGGAATCGAACCTGGGACCCTTCAGTCTGCAGGCTGATGCTCTATCCACTGAGCCAAACCAGTTAGGGCCATAGATATTTTTTTATAAAACACAATTACTTTATTGATTTCCTTTTTAAAATATATTTTTATTGATTTCAGAGGGGAAGGGAGAGGGAAAGAGAGATAGAAAGCTCAGTGATGAGAGAGAATCATTGATCGGCTGCCTCCTGCACGCCCCCTACTGGGCATGGACCCCACAACCCAGGCCTGTGCCCTGACTGAGAATCAGACCTTGACCTCCTGGTTCACAGGTCAACGCTCAACCACTGAGCCACGCCGGCCGGGCTCTACATCCTCTTAACACAGTCCAGGACGGTTTCTTGGCCTCTGGAACTTCAAGATGCCTCACACACCCAGTTTGTAGTTCCTGGACCAGCCGTTTCTCTTTGCTTCCTGCTTATTCATTCTCCAACCATTTGCTCTTCTCAGGAGCGGTGGGGGGTTGTATAAGCATTTACTTCAGCCAAACGGATGACGTGCGGAGGGAGCGAGATCTCGAGCGCTTACTTTTTTAAATTTTTTATTTGAATCCTTCTTCTCAGATTGAAAATCTTTTTTAAAATAATTTTTTGTCAATGCCTGTTTTCATATATATATATTATTATTATTAATTTCAGAGAGGAAGGGAGAGGGAGAGAGAGAAACATCAACGATGAGAGAGAATTTTTTTTTTAATATATTTTATTGATCTTCTACAGAGAGGAAGGGAGAGAGATAGAGAGTTAGAAACATCAATGAGAGAGAAACATCGATCAGCTGCCTCCTGCACATCTACCCCCAGTCGTTAACCTGCCACCTTGGTACATGGGAGAGAGGAAGGGGGAGGGGGGTGGCAAAAGGAGGTTTACAGTTGTTTATATGGAAAATAGTGCAATAATTAACAAATAAGAACACAAGGATAAATTCTGTGTTTTGAACATTCACAACTGTAAACCTCCTTTTGCCCCTCTGCATAATTTTTAAAAAAATATATATTTTTAAATTGATTTCAGAGAGGAAGGGAGAGGGAGATAGAAACATCAATGATGAAAGAGAATCTCCAAGCCTGCAACCCGGGCATGTGCCCTTGACCGGAATCGAACCTGGGACCCTTCGGTCCGCAGGCCGGCACTCTACCCACTGAGCCACACCAGCCAGGGCTGCCTACTGTATTTATTTCAGCCTTTCCATTTGGCAGATTGTTTTCTTGTTTTTGAAGAGGCAAACACTACATGCTTCCCAGTTAAAAGCTACATAACAAGGTTATGCCTGGATGTCTTGCTTCTATCCTGTCTCCTCCAGCCTATTGCCTACTGATAAGCCTGTCAGTTGAGCCAAACCAGGTAGGGCAGTGGTTCTCAACCTTCCTAATGCCGCGACCCTTGAATACAGTTCCTCATGTTGTGGTGACCCCCAACCATAAAATTATTTTCGTTGCTACTTCCTAACTGTAATGTTGCTACTGTTATGAATTGTAATGTAAATATCTGATCTGCAGGATGTATTTTCATTGTTACAAATTGAACATAATTAAAGCGTAGTGATTAATCACAAAAACAATATGTAATTATAGATGTGTTTTCCGATGGTCTTAGGCGACCCCTGTGAAAGGGTCATTCGACCCCCAAAGGGGTCGCGACCCACAGGTTGAGAACTGCTGAGCTAGGGCAATAAAAATATATATTTTTTTAAATAACAATTTTTTTTGTTCAATGCCTGTTTTCAAACTGGTGACCTTCTGGTTCAGGCACTGCTGATAACGAGAAGCAATGGAATCACTAACACCAGGAATCATTTCGTTTGGCACCTGCGCGCCCTCAATTCATCAACCGCTGCCCATTTTGTGCCGTAAACTTTTTCTTTGATGTAACCCCATAAAAAAGTCTAGTGGATAAACGCTCCTTGTTTAAAGCTTAGTCTGGCTTCACCCATTATTTCAAATCAGTTGAACCTGAAAAGGAGTGAAAATCAAGTGAGTTATCAGCTGCTAAAGTGTGTACACACGCTCTGAATAACTACAGAGGCAGTGTGTGTACTGCAACTGCGTTTTCAGACTTCCAGTAGCATTTTAGGATGCATTTTCTTGGCTCAAAGCTTAGTCTGGCTGAAAGATGTTAATGTAAAAACCATTGAAACCTGTAAAGAATTTTTGTGAGTTTATTTGCGCCAAACTGTGGACATATGCCGGGAAGCAGAACCTCAAGGAATTGAGATAGTGCTCCGGAGAATGGCGGGGTTACATTTGTATTTATACATTGCAATCAAAGGAGGGACATAGGTGAGTTACATGAAATTCAATTAACATGATAGTGAAGGAATTTGTGGTATCTTGTCCAGGGGCCCAGCACATTTGGTTGTGCCCCAGGGGCTCCAGAAAAAGGGAAGTTACAAGTTACCCAGA
>NW_005370276.1:271849-273205 GCF_000412655.1 Myotis brandtii
CTTGATATCATACTTAATCACGATATTATTTATTGATAAAATTAAATTCCTTACAATTTACCTTACAATATCCATAAAATTAAATCATGACAATGACTGACAAACACTAATGTGAACAATGGCCTTGCATCTCATTGGAAAGTTTGGGTAAGTCAGGTTTGTATGTTGTTGCCCGCACGTGGTATTTTGTGGAAGAGCCACACTCAAGGGGCCAAAGAGCCGCATGTGGCTCCTGAGCCACGGGTTGCCAACCACTACGTTAGACCATTGGGACAGGAGTAGGTAAAAAAATGCAAATATTCACCCTGTGAATATCAAAGCCCAAACTCAGCCTTCTGGGGGACTTCTCGCATTTCTATTCGTTACTGTTGATCTTGGTTTCCAGCCCTGTGTGACCTCATCTTATTTCCTTTGCATCTGCAAAGGGCCTCTTTGCAAATCAGTTCCCATTCAAGGGCCTGGGGGTTAGGATTGCAACGTATCTTTGGGAGGGGACACAGTTCACCTTGTAAGAGCACCCCAGTGAGCCAAAGCGGGTGTTTACTTGTAGGACGCGGTGACCTTCAAGGATGTGGCATTGAACTTCACCAAGGAGGAGTGGACCCTGCTGGCCCCGGAGCAGAGGGCCCTCTACCGAGATGTGATGCTGGAGAACATCCGGAACCTGGCCTCCGTAGGTAAGGGCTCCGTCCTGCGCCCGGAGGGGAGCCAGGCCCTCCTGTGGTCAGGAGGCAGCTGGCATGGGACCCGGCTTGTTACGGTCCAGAGACACGGCTGCTGCTGGTAGACGAGGGTTTCCCCCGTGGAACTGGACATCTTGTCAGCGGTGATCAGGGTGGGGGTCTGCGGCCGGAGACCCTGCTCTGCGTCCGCAGTCCTTGTCTTCTCGTGGGAATGAATTCAAACAAGAGATAAATGGCAGCAAAAGCCGGTGAGAATTTATTAGTGGAAAAGGAATGCACTCAGAGATCGCCTGAGTGGGGAAACTGAGCCAGCCAAAAGCAAACCTGGGGGCCCGCTGACCGGGAATCGAACCTGAGACCCTTCTGTTCGCAGGCAATGCTCTAACCACTTAGCAACACAGCCAGGGCTGAAATCAATTTTTTTAAAATATATTTTTATTGATTTCAGAGAGGAAGGGAGAGGGAGAGAGAGATAGAAGCATCAATGATGAGAGAGAATCATTGATTGGCTGCCTCCTGCACGCCCCCCACTGAGGATCAAGCCCGAAACCTGGGCATATGCCTTAACCGGGAATCGAACTGGTGACCTCTTGGTTCCTAGGTCGACGCTCTACCGCTGAGCTACACCCTGCTGGGCTGAAATCAATTTTTAAAAAAATATATTTTATTGATT
>NW_005370276.1:273262-277351 GCF_000412655.1 Myotis brandtii
TGATTTTTTACAGAGAGGAAGGGAGAGGGATAGACAGTTAGAAACATCAATGAGAGAGAAACATCGATCAGCTGCCTCTTGCACACCCCCTCCTGGGGATGTGCCCGCAACCAAGGTACATGCCCTTGACCGGAATCGAACCTGGGAACCTTCAGTCCGCAGGCCGACGCTCTATCCACTGAGCCAAACCGGTTAGGGCCACATGTCTGGGTTTTGAGCTGAATCCCCAGTAGTGGGAATGCAGGAGGCAGCCGATCGATGTTTCTCTCACAGATGTTTCTATCTCTCTATCCCTCTCTCTCCCTCTCTCTAAAATCAATAAAAATAACTTTAAAGCACATTTAAAAAGAAAAGAAGCCCACACGGCCATTTACCTGTTTTATGCTCTCCAGCCCATCTTCACTCTCAACAAAGAACTTAACTTTTGGGCGCTGTATTTCAGGTGAGGTGATTCGACAGGAAACCAAAGTCTCGGCCTCTCGACAGGACATTCTCGCTAAAAACACAGTTCGTGAAGCCAACAGAGTGCGTTTCACGAGCAACAGTCCCACTCCAGGAGGACACTTGGATGGCCACAGAGCAGAGGAGCCACACAGGTGGAGGGGGCAGAAAGGGAGGCGCGTGGCGGCTGCCCAAGAGAAAGACGGCCGTCTGGTTCCAGTCTGCGAAACGAGGGAGAAGCTTGCGCCTCCGCAGGGAGATCCCACCAGAAAACACACCCCCCAAAATATTTTGCATCCAGACTGTGTCTTAAGGAGTAACCACAAAACCTCCGAAAACAGCGAGGACGACAGAGGATTGCGGCAGCGCGTTCGATCAGCTCCGAGTGTGAGAACTCCAACAGAGCGGCGATCGGTCACGCCGGTCAAGAATCAGAATCGTGTGCTTCCTGATAAAACATTTCGGGGGGTAAATGTCTCTGAATTGGGGAAAGTCTTTCCGGAAGACTGTGTCCTTAGGGCACGCGAGACTCCCGTTCAAGAGAAAGTTTACGGGTCCAGCGAGCGTGAAAACATTCCCCGAAGGAACCCGACGCCTGCTGTGCTGATGCAATCTTATCCAGCGCAGACGAAGAACAAGAATAATCCAAGTGGGAAAAGCTTCGCCCACGTTCCACATGCTGAGTCACACAGGAGCACGCGGAAAGGAGAGAAAAACTATAGGTGTCAAGATTGTGGGAAATCCTACGCTTATCATTCGTACTTTATGAAACACAGGAGCATTCACACTGGAGAGAAGCCCCATGCATGTCAGGAGTGTGGGAAAGCCTTCCGATATTCGCTACACCTCAAGAAACACTTATTCAGACACATTGCGGAGAAGTCCCATAAATGTAAGGAGTGTGGGAGAGCCTTCCACAAGTCCTGGACGCTCACCATGCACACGAGGACCCACACTGGAGAGAGGCCCTATAAGTGTGCGGAGTGTGGGCAAGGCTACACGAATAATTCATCGCTTAAGAGCCATCTGAAGAAGCACAGCTAAGAGAGGCCCTCCGAAGGAAAGGGAGGTGGGGAAAGCTTCGCTTTTCTCAAAATCCTGAATGAGTGGAGAGGACATGTTGGAAGGGAGCTCAATAAGTCAACGGACAGGGGAAAGTCTTCCGTTAGCTCTTGCATCTTACAGAAATGGGGAATTGCACACTGGAAAGAAAGCCGGTGAAGGTAAGATCTGTGGAAAGCTTTTAACCTTCATCTTTTTTTTATCAATTGTTGACACTATTACAGATGTCTCCCATTTTTCTCCCCTTTGCTCCCCTCTACCCAGTCCCTCTCCCCCTCCCGCAGCCTTCACCTCATTGTTGTCTGTATCCATGGGCTATGCCCATATGCATAGATGTTCTTTGGCTAATCTCTTCCAGTGCCCCCACCCTCCATCCCCTCTTGAGATCTGTCCGTCTGTTCCATGTATCCAGGCCTCTGGTCCTATTTTGTTTGCTAGTTTATTTTGTTCATTAACTTCCACATATAAGTGAGATCATACCCTATGTGTCTTTCTCTGACTGGCTTATTTGCTTAACATAATAATCTCCGTGTTCGTACAAACTGTCATAAAAAGTAAGATTTCTGCCCTAGCCGGTTTGGCTCAGTGGATAGAGCCTCGGCCTGCAAACTGAAAGGTCCCAGGTTCGATTCCGGTCAAGGGCACGTGCCTGGGTTTTGGGCTCGAGCCCCAGTGGGGGACTTGCAGGAGGCAGCTGATCCATGATTCTCACTCATCATGGATGTTTCTATCTCTCCCTCTTCCTTCCTCTCTGAAATCAATAAAAATATATTTTTTAAAAAGTAAGATTTCCTTCTCTTTTTTACAGCTGCATAGTATTCCACTGTGTACATGTACCACAGCTTTTCTATCCACTCACCTACTGATGGGCACTTGGGCTGTTTGCAGATCTTGGCGCTTGCAGATAATGCTGCAATGGACACGGGGGTGCACACATTCTTTTGAATTAGGGTTCCAGGTTTCTTTGGGTATATTCCTGCAAGTGGATTCACGGAGTCATAAAGCAGTTCCATTTTTAATTTTTTGAGGAAACTCCACACCGTTTTCCGCAGTGGCTGCACCAGTCTGCATTCCCACCAGCAGTGCACGAGGGCTCCCTTTTCTCCACATCCTCGCCAGCACTTGTTTGTTGATTTATTGATGACAGCCATTCTGATATCTCATTGTGGTTTTAATTTCCATTTATCTGATGATTGGTGACGCTGAACATCTTTTCTCATGTCTGTTGGCCATCTGTGTGTCCTCTTTGGAGAAGTGCCTGTTCACATTCTTTGCCCATTTTTTAATTGAATTATTTTGTGTGTGTTTTTGTGTGTTTTGTTTTGTTTTTGGTGTTGTTATATATAAGTTCTTTATAAATTTTGGATATTAACCCCTTATCAGATGTATCACTGGTGAATATGTTCTCCCATTCAGTGGGTTGTTTTTTTCCATTCAGTGTTATTGGGGGTTATTTTGTTGGTTTTTTTTTTTTTCAGTCTTTGCATTTTGTTGATGGTTTCCTTTGCTGTTCTTTCCATTTTTTAAAGATTGGGAAAATGAACCCTGGCCGGGTAGCTCAGTTGGTTAAAGCATCGTCCCAATACGTCAAGGTTTAGGTTCGATCCTCAGGGCACATACAAGAATCAACCAATGAATGTGTGAATCAGCAGAACAACAAATTGATGTTTCACTCTCCCCCCCCCTTCCTTTCTCTCTCTAAAGTCAGTAAACATTGAAAAACACTATATAGTTCACTTATTTAAATAATAATAGTAAAAATAAAGATTGGGAAATGTGACAACTAAAAGCGTATGAAAATGTCCGCACAGATTTAAAAGTCAGTAAGGTGATGGCCACACCCCACCATCCGTGTCTACACACATTTATCCTGAAATGCCAGGCAGTCCTTTCTGGTCCTTACAGGTGATGCCCCCTGACCCCCAAGAGGAAGCCACTGTCTTCCATTTTAGATTATTCATCCTCTTGCTCATCTTTGTATTCACCACCTGTGCTAAATCCCCGAATATCATATTTGCTGTTTGGGCTGATAGTTCTGTATCTTGCTTCATTCGGAGAAAGAAAGATGAACCCGGGTGGGCTGCAGGTGTTACTTGTTCTTCTTCGCTGCCCTGTGGGTTATTTTTTAGTTAAATTCACGTCAGAGACCCTGCGTGTCTCACTGTAGATACTGCAAACACTGCTGCTAAAACTGCCTTTGCATTGAGTGGGTCTCCGGTTGGAATCGAAGTGGAATCGCTGGGTTGTACGATCCACATATGACGCATACAAAAGTGTTTTACACAAACTAGGATTGTATGATTCCATTCATAAGGAGTTTTCGGGAAAAGGCACATCCTTAGAGACAGTGAGACAGAGCAGAACCCGCTCGCGGCGGGACACGGGCGCCACCTGGCGGCGGATTGCTGTAGGACAACAGCGCGGCCGGAACCCGAAATGTTTGCTTTAGGACAAAGGGAGTTACTGTCCCACGTTAAGGGCCAGTTATCTGGGAATCAGTGTACGAAGCTGGGAGCCCTCGACGAGTGGCTTCCAAACTTTTCTGAGGCACATCCAGAAGTCATTTCACATCGACAACATGGTTTC
>NW_005370276.1:277544-280689 GCF_000412655.1 Myotis brandtii
CCTTGACCGGAATCGAACCTGGGACCCTTGAGTCCACAGGCCGACGCTCTATCCACTGAGCCAAACCGGTTAGGGCTGTTTCTGTTTTTAAATGCTGGCTACATTTCCGAGTCTCCACTGACAAGGCAAGATAGAGTTTCCCACTGTCCTGGATGATCCCTGGTCACCAATTACGGTGGGAAAGGGTTGGTCCCCAGACCACGCGCCCCCAGTGGTATTTCTCAGGACTCACTGCCAGCTCTGATTTCCAAAAGAGGAACTGAGCTCAGAGAGGTGCAGACACACGTCCAAGGCCACACAGCTTGCAGGTCGCAGGGCCAGTTTCAGCCTCCTTCCTGGGGAAAACACTAAACACTCCACATTTTACTGCTATTGAGCATAATGTAATTCAGCCTTTTCTCCATTTTTGGCCGTAAGATTGAGTTTGCATGGGTCAGCTGTTTTCTTACACTGTATATATAAATTAACTAGAGGCCCGGTGCATGCATTGGTGCACATTGAAATTAGAAGAAATATTTTAATATATTTTTTTTATTGATTTCAGAAAGGAAGGGAGAGAGAAATAGAAATATTAATGATGAGAGAGAATCATTGATCGGCTGCTTCCTGTACACCCCCAACTGGGGATCGAACCCGAAACCCGGGCATGTGCCCTTGACCGGAATCAAACCTGGGACCCTTCAGTCTGCAGGCTGACGCTCTAACCACTGAGCCAAACCAGCTAGGGCTAGAAGAAATATTTTAGAGGCCAGGGACAGCAAGCTAACCTACCGGTTGGAGCATCTGCCCCCTGGTGGTCAGGGCACGTCATAGCAACTGGTCGAAGAAACAGTTGGGCACTTAGCATATTAGGCTTTTATTATATAGGATGACATTCCAGAGCTCCGATTTAAAAATGCAAGTCTTGCCCTGACCGGTTTGGCTCAGTGGATGGAGCGTCGGCCTGCGGACTCAAGGGTCCCAGGTTCGATTCCAGTCAAGGGCATGTACCTTGGTTGCGGGCACATCCCCAGTACGGGGTGTGCAGGAGGCAGCAGATCGATGTCTCTCTCTCATCGATGTTTCTGGCTCTCTATCCCTCTCCCATCCTCTCTGTAAAAAATCAATAAAATATATATATTTTTAAAAATGCAAGTCTTCATGTGGAACAAAATGAATGTGAGGTGGCAACAGTGACACCACAGAAACGGGTCCACACTACAAGTCAGGATTGTTTCCCTGAAGAGCCCGTTGTTACGCATTTACCGGGGGACCCCTGGGTAAGCCTCCCCAGGTCGTAGGCTCAGGTGAAGGGAGAGCAAGACCGATTGTCTGACAGGTGAGGAAACGCTACTTAGCTTTCAATTTGTCGTCATCACACTCAGAATCACAGACGTGTGTTACATTTACTGCATGCCATTCTAAGGCTTTACTGTATGGATTCTTTTCATTCTCAAAAAAATCCCTCAGAGGTGTGGACTGTTATCAACCCATTTGAGGGGAAGGAGACCCAGCGAATTACCTTCCTGGATTAGGGAGGAGGCGGATGGATTATCTGCCTTGATTTGGTTGCATTACATGTTGATGGGGTGTCCTAGCTGGTGTGGCTGTTGGTTGGGTGTCGTCTGGTGCGCCGAAAGATTGCCAGTTCAATTCCCAGCCAGGGCACATGCCTGGGTTACAGGCTTAACCCCGGTGGGTGGGGGGGAGGGGGGTGCAGGAGGCAGCCAATTGATGTTTCTCTACCGCATCGATGTTTCTCTCTCTCCCTTCCTCTCTCTCTAAAAATCAAAACTATTTTTTAAAAAAATGTTTGACAGGACATCAAACAGGAAAATGGCAGGAAAGAGTTTTCTGTGACGTTCGAACCGGTCTCACTCCCAAACCCGCCCCAGCAGGCAAGGGACACAATCTACTTCATCTCTGTGACCCGGGGGGGCGGAAACAGGGCCTCCACAAATATCCATTTCCCTCTCCTTCCAGACTGCACTTCCCACCACCCTTTGAAGTCGTGTGGTCACATGACCTGCTGGGGTCAAGAAATGTTCGTGGAAGTGATATGTGTCGCATCCAGGCCGGAGACTGAGAAGTCATTGCAGCTTGGCCGTTATCTCTCCCAGCGACAGCGACTGGGACACCAGGATGGATGGAGCAGAGCCCTGAGTGACCCCCACTAGGCCACCAGCACCGGCCAGTAGTAAACCTTTGTTGCATTAAGCCACGGAGATCCTGGGGTTGTTTGTTACTGCAGCATAACAGCCTGTCCTGACTGATACAGTGCCCAGTTCTCAGGAGAGCCTGAAATGTGGAGGCCTCAACAAAATGAATGAATGAATGAGTGAATGAATTAATGAATGAGTGAATAGGGCCATAAATTTTCCCCTGGGCTGGAGCTCAAGAAACAGCCATGTCTACGGGTCCCTCTCTCACACAGACACTTGTCGCCGGGCTGGGGTACAGTTGGGCTCTGCCCTTTATTTCCTGTGGTCACAGCTCATGCTGACCCTGAACTTTCTGCTCCAATTCTTTCCTCGGGGTCAGTCCTGGGGGCTCACGGGGAGGGCGAGGAAATGAGGAGCCACTGAGACAGGGACCTCGGCCGGGAGCGCCTGGGGGATGGAGACGAGGAGAAGGAACTAGAAATGGGGAAGCAGAAACGGGAGGTGGGAGGAGAACCAGGGGAGTCAGCAGAGACGGGGAGACAGATGCGAGACAAGACAGACACACAGCGAGCGGGAAACTTTTGACAACAAGAGACTGGGCGACCGAAAGGGAAAGAGGGCGGGGATCAGAGAGAGAGACCAGGAGACAGAGAGGAGATGAGGAAGAGCCGATGGGAAGGGACACAGGGACACAGGAAGTGGAAGTGGGGACAGCTGTGGGGGCAGAGGCAGGGCCGGGAGAAGATGGAGCCACAGGGAGGATGGGGGGCGCTAGGGGGGCAGAAGCACTCGAGAGGAGACGGCCTGCAGAGAGCAGGGAGGGCGGGCAGGTGCCCAGCCGTGGCTTCAGGACTCTTTGCTCTCCATGGAGCCTGGGCCAGTGCTGGAGGCAGGGCCAGGGCTCGACTCGGACCCCGTGCCTTTGCTCGGCAGGCCGCCGAAGCTCTCGGAGCCGCCGCTGGACTCCAGGTACCCCGTGGAGCCCAGGTAGCTGCTGGAGCTCA
>NW_005370276.1:280878-281572 GCF_000412655.1 Myotis brandtii
TTGGCCCACGTTGGCGCTGGTGGCTCGGCCGGACACCAGGATGCCATTCGTCCTGTGGCTCAGGACGGACCCGGGCCCAACACTCGGGCTCTGGGAGATGACCAGGGGTGTGACCGAGCTGGCCCTCTGTGTCGCCGAGAGGTTCAGGGGCTGGCCGCTGTCCATCTTCTTCGCCATCTCCATCAGCTCCTTCAGGTGCTGCTCCCTCGCCAGCTCCCGCTCTTTGCTCAGGGGATAGTCTTCTTTGGCCTCGAAGCCTGGGGGCTCTTCCCTAAAGCGGGGGAGCGGCAGGGAGGGGCTGCCTTCTGTACCCACACCCGGCCGATGGCTCCTCGCGGCCACACCGAGACCCGGAGCCGGGGAGGGCCCTCTCCCCTCTGGTCCCCAAAGCGCCTACTCCCTCGTCTCCTCCCCCGGAGCCACAGCAACCTCTGGTCCCAAAGAGGCCTCCCGCCCCGCCTCCCCCCCAGATCCCTGCGGTCCATTTGTCCCCTCCAACGCCTGCCCTGTGCTCACAGGTTGTCAGGGAGCTGGGGCGGGGCCACCTTCTTGGGGAGGTCTTCGGCGTTCTTGCCCAGCACCGTGAGGGCGGCGACCGACAAGCTGGACGTGGTGTAGCTCTGCAGGGAGGAGCCGCTGGTCAGCCCCGGCCCGAGGGCCCGGTCCCCCGCCCCCCGAAGCCCTGCCCCCCACC
>NW_005370276.1:282912-285988 GCF_000412655.1 Myotis brandtii
ATAAATAAAAGGTTGCAGTTTGATCCCTGGTCAGGGTGTGTGTGAGAGGCAACCAATCGATGCTCCTCTCTCTCTCTCTCTAATAATCAATTGAAAAACAACAACAAAACCCCTAAGATCCTCGGGTGAGGGTCTTTAAAAAGTCTGCACCCAACCGTACGGCACCCCACCAGCCATCCCTGTGCCCCCTCGCCCTGAGCCAGGCTCATGCAGACAGCTTCCCCCTGGGGTCCCTCCCTGAGCACCCCCCAGCCCACACTGAGCTCAGGGTCCTCCCCCACCGCACTCCTCCCCGGCTCCCCATCTCACCAGGCCAGCCCCAGTGCACCTGTCCCTTATCCCCATGGCCCTTCAATCTCATACCTGCGCCCCTCCTCCTCACCCTCCTCCCCTAACCTCCCTATGCACCCCCTCTCCTGCTCACAACCTTCCACGGCCCCCCAGCACCTCCAGGAAGCGCCTCAGCCTGGCATCCCTTCAGGCCCAGGCCTTCGTCCACCCCCACCCGCACCCTGCATTCCCCCCTCTGCACTGAGGACCCGGGGCCACGAAGGCACCTCTGGGCCCTGCCCACCTGTGGGGAGCATCCGCTCCCGGCTTTTCAGTTAAATGCTCATCCTTCCAGGTCGGCCCCAAGCATCACTGCTTCCGGGGGGCCTTCCCTGGCACCCACAGAGCCGTGGCCTGGGTGTGCACCGGGTCTGATGCTCCCCTGTTGCCACCTTGAAATCCTTGGCAAATTTTTAACAAGGGGCCCCACAGTTTTATTCTATGCTGGGCCTCTCGAATGATGGCCCCATGCTCCACACCGAGTTCGGGCCCACTCCTGCTTCCACGTGCCCGGGTGTCCATGTCAGGCTCCGCCCACCACTCCCAGCAGGTCTCATCACTCCGCACAGGAAAGGCGGGTCTGCCACTACTTGAGCTCCTACTGCGCGCCAGGAGGTGGCTTTCCTGCTTGCTCCCCGTCACCACTGCCACCTTCCTGCCTCCCTCCACCTTCAGCTTTCCATCCGTCACCCCATCTAATTCTCGTGGCCACCCTACAAAGTAGGCGCAGCATTGCGTTTCCAGAGAGGATCCCACAGAGGAAGCCACACACCAAGGCCCACAAATGGTGGAGCTGGGACTCAAACCCAGGGCAGCCTGTTCTTGAGTGCTCTAGACTGGAAGGATGAGTAGCAGATGGATGGATGGATGGATGGATGGATGGATGGATGGATGGATGGATGGATGGATGGATGGATGGATGGATGGATGGATGGATGCTGACTGGATGGATGGATACTGGATGGATGGATGGATGGATGGATGAATACTAGATGGATGGATGGATGGATGGATGGATACTAGGATGGATGAATGGATGGATGGATCAATACTAGATGGATGGATCAATACTAGATGGATGGATGGATGGAGATACTGGATGGATGGATGGATGGATGGATACTGGATGGATGGATGGATGGATGGATACTGGATGGATGGATGGATGGATGGATACTGGATGGATGGATGGATGGATGGATACTGGATGGATGGATGGATGGATGGATACTGGATGGATGGATGGATGGATGGATGAATACTGAATGGATGGATGGATGGATACTAGATAGATGGATAGATGGATGGATGAATACTGAATGGATGGATGGATGGATACTAGATGGATGGATAGATGAATATTAGATGGATGGATGGATGGATGGATGGATGGATACTGGATGAATGGATGGATGGATGGATACTAGATAGATGGATAGATGGATGGATGAATACTGAATGGATGGATGGATGGATACTAGATGGAAGGATAGATGGATAGATGAATACTAGATGGATGGATGGATGGATGGATGGATGGATGGATACTAGATGGATGAATGGATGGATGGATACTAGGATGGATGGATGGATGGATGGATCAATACTGGATTGATGGATGGATAGATGGATGAATACTGGATGGATGGATGGATGGATGGATGGATCAATACTAGATGGATGGATGGATGGATGGATCAATACTGGATGGATGGATGGATGGATGGATGGATAGATGGATCAGTACTGGGTGCGTGGATGGGTGGATGACGGATATGCGGTGAATGAGTGAGTGCACAAAGTAATTCCTGGAGATCTCCAAACGGCCAGCAGAGGCCTGGCCCGCCGCGTGCTCATCGCATTGGCCCAGATGAAGAGGCGGGGCAGGTGCTCACCTGCCTTGAACTTCTCCACCTGCTCCCTCAGTGTCTGGGCGCGGGCCTCCAGGCTGTCGGCCTCGGCGCGCACCTCTCCTATCTGCTGCTGCACCGAAGCCTCGTTCTCCTCCTTCAGCGACAGGCGGGCGGCGTCGCCATAGCGCGCCTTCTTCATGGCCTCCTTCATCTGCAGGGCGAGGGCGAGGCTGGGCCAGGCTGCCGGGGCTCACTCACCTCCTTGATCTCCTCCCGCAGACGCTCCAGCTCCGAGTTCTGCTCGTTGATGAAGTTGAACTCGGCGAAGTTGCGCTCCTCGGCTGAGCGGGGAAGGCGGGGCCAGGAGACGGAGTCAGGGACGCGCGGAAGAGACCAAACCAGGAGCGGAGGGAGGCGCACGGGACGGGGAGGGAGGTGCTGAGAACCACGGCGCAGAGGCCAGGCGGGGGGACACAGACGGAGAGACACGCAGAGAACGGGGACGCCGAGAAGCAAACGGAAAGACCCGGAGAGACCGAGAGAGACACGGACACACAGAAGTGAGGGAGAGAAAACAGTAGCGGCGGGAGAGAGACCGCAGCGGGCACACGGGGAGACGCAGGGGGAAGGGGACGATTCGGAGAGCAATGCCCAGGCCCAGGAGCAGGGAGGAGAGGGGAGGGGGCTGGGGGAGGCCGGAGGCAGGCAAACCCAGAGAAACGCCACGGACACAAAAGGACAGCGAAACAGCCCTACTGGTTTGGCGCAGTGGATAGAGCGAGCGTCCAGGTTCCCAGTTCGAGGTCAAGGGCACACACAGGCCCGGGTTGCTTCCTCCCCAGCAGGGGGCGTGCAGGAGGCAGCCGATCCATGATTCTCTCTCACCATTGATG
>NW_005370276.1:286784-294537 GCF_000412655.1 Myotis brandtii
GGGGTGCAGAGGGGGCGGCCGGCCTCACCGCGTTTCTCGCGCTTCTCCAGGACGACGGGATCCGGCTGCCGGTCGTGGTTCTTGAACTGGAGGAAGCGGTGCAGATGGTCCAGGTGCGCTATCTGCCGCTGCAGGATCTGCACGTCCGTCTCGTTCTGGGCCCCCTCCTTGTCGGCCCGCTCCCGCAGCAAGCTCATCTTGGTCTTCGCCTCCTCCCTGGGCAGGTCCGTCGGGTCGGGGAGATGGAGGTTGGATTAGAATCAGCGTGGGGTCCCAGGGGTGGGTGGGTGGGTGGGCGCAGTCTAGGGTTGGGGGGTGGATGGGCGGGGTCCGCCTGGAGTCCCAGGGATGGGGTAGAATTAGTCTGCTGCTACCCTGAGGCGACAAAAGACAGAAAACTTTCTAGGTTCTCGAGGTGGGTCGGGAGTCAGGGCCTGTGGGGTGCTGGGCCTGGTCAGGGGCCGACGGCCTTGCCCACAAGCTGATCATGGAAACAGTGAAATGGAACAGGCGTTGCTCAGGGAGCCACTGACATCAGCTCTGAGGCTATTAGGGAGCGTGGCGGGGGCGCATCTGCCTCCATCCTCGGAGCTGCTATGAAGTTGCTAAACCTGTTGCTAAACGCAGACCGAGGCTGAGCCTTAGACAACCCGGAGCCATAACCGTCCTGGCCAACAGCTGCTGCGCCGACTACCCGGCACATGGACTTGGCTTCCTCCCTTCCGAGCGCTGTGAGCCCGGCCAGCCCGCCTCCTCTGCGTCAGAGAATGACGCTTCGTGGCTTTTGCCTTCAGGTATGAACCTGCCCTTCTCTGTTCTCTCCAGAGCCACCGAGTTGCTGCCTGATTGCAATCCTTTTGCTCAAATAAGAGTTTCCTGTTCTTTATTTCAGCCTGAACCTCCTCTCTGGCTAACAGTGCGCAGGGGCACCCGGGAGGCGGGCGTTATTGCGCGGGTGGCGCCTGGAACTTGGGGGCGGGGGAGGGATGGAGGAGGGAGGGGGCAGGTTGGCACAGTTAAGACACTCCGGCCACGAAGGGGACAGCCAGGTGATGAGGTCAGCGTGCTGGAGTGTGGGGGGGGTGTGGTTGGAAATATAAGGGGCTGGGGCCACCCAGGACCTCACGTGGGACAGGTGGGCGACGTCACCAGCACTTGTGCACACACCCTGTTAGGACTCTGGGGACGCTAGAAGCCTCCCTCACTGGGCCTCCCCTGGCTGCACATCGGAAAACGTAGCTTCTGAGCTGCTTTTTAAACATTTATTTCTTCAGCCCTGGCTGGTCTGGCTCAGTGGGTAGAGCATCGGCCTCCGGACCGAAGGGTCCCAGGTTTGATTCTGGTCAAAGGCACATGCCCCAGTTGAGGGCTCCATCCCCAGTAGGAGGTGTGCAGGAGGCAGGTGATCAACGATTCTCTCTCATCATTGATGTTTCTATCTCTCTCTCCTTCTCCCTTCCTCTCTGAAATCAATAAAAATATATTTTTAAAAAATAAAATAAAAATCTATTTATTTGAGAGAGAGAAACGTTGATTTGTTCTACTTATTTATGCTTTCATTGGCTGCTTCTTGCACGTGCCCTGACTGGAGGTCCAACCCACAACCTTGGTGTATCCGGACGAGGCTCTAACCAACTGAGCTACCCGGCCAGGACGTAGCTTCTAGGCCAGCGGTTCTCAACCTGTGGGTCGCGACCCCTTTGGCGGTCGAACGACCCTTTCACAGGGGTCGCCTAAGACCATCCTGCATATCAGATATTCACATGACGATTCATCACAGTAGCAACATGACAGTTATGAAGTAGCAACGAAAATAATTGTATGGTTGGGTCACAACATGAGGAACTGTATTTAAAGGGCCCGAAGGTTGAGAACCACTGTTCTAGACTTTTCAATGTAGCACAGCCATCTGTGCGTGCAGAGGGCCCCGGTCGTACTTCACAGGTCACAGGGTCAAAGTCAGAGGGTTAGGTGGGGAGACCAGCAGGCCAGTCCGCTCGGGTCCCTGCCCGTGGGCCGTTCGGTTCCCACCTCCACACCTTTGCCGACTTCGGTTGCCTTTCCCCCAGAGCACCAGCTCCGTGCTCTGTTCAAAGTCCATGAAGGCTTATTCGGGGCACCCCTCCGCGGAAAGCCTCCCGGGCACCCCCAGCCCCAGCCCGGTGGCCCCTCTTGCCTCTGGTGGCAGCGCCTCGGGGCTCAGGACTCACAGCTCTTTCTGTGCCTTGGGCTCCGTGCCAACGAGGGGCAGGGGAGAGGGAACCGACCACCTGAGATCCAGGCCCTGCGGGGGGTGCTCTACAGGGGCCGTGAGGCAGACACCGTCATTACTGCCATGTCCCAGGGGAGGCTCACGGAGGGGAAGTGACTGGCCCAGGCCACCAGGTGAGGAAGCAGTGGACATACTGCCTCTCCGACAGGAAGTGTCGGTGATGACACCCGCCCGCCTTCCAGCTGAAACCTCCTGGCCCTTGACCCAGCGGGGCTGCCCGTGGCAATCAGTGGGGAGTGCGGTGGAGCCTGGGTCCTGGCCGTGCACAGACGGGCCAGCAGGCATCACCTGTGGGCCCGCGGGAAAGATGAGCCGGCCAGTCACACTCTCTCCCTCGGGGAGGTCATTGGGAAATGCTCAGAATGGGGCCAGAAGCTGAAAGGAGAGCATCTAGGGAGGGAAGCCACAGGTCATGTTCCACATATTTGCCAATGACACATCTGATAAGGGGTTAATCTCCAAACTAAGTAGAGAACTGATACAACTTAACGAAAAGACGACAAACCGCCCCAGTTAAAAAATGGGCAAAAGTCCGAAATAGACATTTCCCCAAAGAGGACGGAAAATGGCCAAGAGACACATGAAAGAATGCTCAAGGGCACGAATCATCACAGAGATGCACTTGAAAATGACAGAGAGATACCATCTCACACGTGTCAGAATGGCTACCATCAACAAACCAACAAACGACAAGTGCTGGCGAGGATGTGGAGAAAAGGGAACCCTCGTGCACTGCTGGTGGGAATGCAGACTGGTGCAGCCACTGTGGAGAACAGTATGGAGTTTCCTCAAAAAATTAAAAATGGAACTGCCATTTGACCCAGTGATCCCACTTCTAGGAATATATTTGATCTCTTCTAATTTGACCTAGCTCAGTTATTGTGCTGTGCAAGGCGGTGTCTGACATGTTGCTGTCAGACCCAGATCAATGTCTGTGTCAGTTATCTACGTGTGGTTGGCCTCTGCTATGCTATAACTGCCTGGCTTTGCTAGGATTACCAGAACATTTGTTCTAATAACGGCAGTCCTGCTAGACTATGAATTTACCTTGTGTTGATTACAAACATTTAGATGATTTACTAGAGGAACTACAAAAGCCTACAAAAGTCATTTTGTGTTTTTACAAAGCTGGGAGTTGTATGTCTTTTTTTGTTGTATTGGAAAGAGTTGGTGCCTTGAATATGGTGAGTCCTCAAGGAATTGTTTACGAAAATTGAATTAATTCGACACAGTGGTGAGAAAAAGTCTTGAAATTAACTGGAACTTGTTACAAATTCTCATTCCCTCACTAGGTTGAGTGAGATGAGGCAAGTGACTGATCCTCACTGCACTATGTCTCTCTCTCTTTATATCTATCTATCTATCATTAAAGTAGTATGACAGACAGTATGAATAAAATCCTTGTACAATTCCCAGCATAATATCTATTATTGAGAATAGATACTCAATAAATTGAATAGATTGCTATTATTTATTAATTCATTAATGTTAATTTCTGCCTTAATTTTCATGAGTTAAAGGGCTAGGCTTGATTAATTTTATATGTTACTATATTATAGATGTTTTCATCTTCCCTTCTTCCAGTAACTGATGGCAGCTCCTATCTATGGGAATCTCAGAAGGAAGTAAGGGGTGGGTGGGTGAGTGGGAAGAGATCAACCAAAGAACTTATATGCACATATGCATAACCCATGGACACAGGCAATAGTGCAGTGAAGGCCTGGGGAGGGGACGGGAGCCGGGTGGAGGGGGTCAGTGGGGGAAGTAGGGGGCACATCTGTAATACTTTCAACAATAAAGGTAATTAAAAAACAAAACAAACAAAGGTCATGTTCCACCCTAACCGGTTTGGCTCAGTGGATAGAGCGACGGCCTGCGGACTAAAGGGTCTCGGGTTTGATTGGCTCCAATCAGGGAGACGCATGCCCGGGTTGCAGGCTCGATCCCCAGTAGGGGGCGTGCAGGAGGCAGCCCATGGGTGATTCTCTCTCCTCATTGATGTTTCTATCTCTCTCTCTCTCCCTCCCCCTTCCTCTCTGAAACCAATAGAGATACATTTAAAATAAATAACTAAAACGAGCAAGTTTGTTTGTGACTCCTGATGTGATGGGCATGCACGCTTAGCGTCATACAGTGAAATGGGTATAGATACGTAACCTTTAACTGACGTAAAAGAAAATTTTGTAACTTGTTTGTATTCTCTGTATCTTGATGTCACTCTGTACTTCGGGAACTCGGACACGCTCCAGCCAAGCGTTACACCTGTTTCTACTAAACTTTCAAAGAGTAGGTAGTTTCCACTGGATTGTTCAAAGAATGGGTTGTGGTTAAAAAGCTCCAGCCAGGTGTGACACCGTACTGGCCGCTGTCGAGTTTGTGACACCCTTTAAAAAGGCTATTAGAGAAAGGCTCGGGGCTGCAGCAGGGGGGGGCTCCCTGTGTGGAGGCACCTGTTGCAGACGCTGGCCAGCTTTCAATAAATCCTCGCTTGCTGCTAAGACCTAATTGGAGTTGGTGGTCTTACTCTCGCGAACATTGGTCCATAACACTGACACATCCCAGAAACCACAAGATAGACGTGGGCTCCAGCCCATGGCGGGAGGGATCATGAACCAGGAGCAAGCAGAAGTCACGGGGTAGAAACGGGATCCTGAGAAGACGCAGGACCCCAGGGCCGGGGCTCAGAAGGAGCAGGGCCCGAGGAGGAGGAAGAGGGAGCCCATGAGAGTCGGGGAGACAGACACAGAAGCCGACGAGCAGGCCCACTCGCCTCGCTACCCGACGGTGGCCTGAGGGACACTGTGCCTGTCACCCATAGAATGACTCCCGTTCGCCCATGCTTGGCCGTCCAGGCCCCGTGCAGCGGGTGCTACGTGCAGCCTCAAGTCATTCTCTCGAGGCCCCTACGAGCCACGAGCCAGGAACAGACGGGGGCCAAGAGGTGAAGCCATACCCGCCAGGAGCGGGACCTCGCCCGAGGCCGCGGGGAGAGGCGCGCAGAGAAAGGGCCGCCTTATGCAAAACAGCGTCGGTTCTGATGGTCCGTTTCCGGAGGTCGGAACCGCCCCCCACGCCCCTTCCCCGGCCAGAGCCCCGCCCGGACGCCGGCGGCCTACCTGACGGAGTAGGCGGAGATGGAGGACACGGTGAGCCCGTTGATGGTGCGCCGCAGGAGCTGCATCTCCTGCGGGAGCGAACAGAGGGTCTCAGCGCCCGCGTTTCCCGGGGAAGCGGAGCCCCGCGCCCGTGAGCACGGAGCTTCCCCATGAGCGGCCGCGGGCGGGGATCTTAGGGACGAAGTCGGCGGGAAGCCACCGGATGAGCGGCTGACCCCCAGCCGGAGGATGCCTGAGCGCCCCGAATCCGCTGCTGGGGTTCAGGCATCTGCGTGTGTGACTGTCATGTTGTGACCATACTCGTCCGTTTCCTGCTCCCACAGAAATGTCTTTGCAGTTTATGAGCAAAAAGGGCTCTTTCAGCCCTAGCTGGTTTGGCTCAATGGATAGAGCGTCGGTCTGCGGACTGAAGGGTCCCAGGTTCGATTCCGGCCAAGGGCACATGCCTGGGTTGCGGGCTCAATCCCCAGTAGGGGGCGTGCAGGAGGCAGCCACTCAATGATTCTCTCTCATCATTGATATTTCTATCTCTCTCTCCTTCTCCCTTCCTCTCTGAAATCAATAAAATATATTTAAAAAAAAAAAAAAGGGCTCTTTCGGGAGAAAGAAGGGAGGAAACGATATATTTTTACACCTGTACACTGTGTCTATGTACTCATGCACATGCAATATACATAGACACACATATGCATACACGCACGTGCGTGTGCACAGTATATCGTGTGTGGACTAATAAGACACAGAGAGCCCTGGCCGGTGTGGCTCATTGGTTGGGTGTCATCCCCTTGCACCTAAAGGTGCAGGTTGGATTCCCGGTCAGGGCACGTGCTGGGGGTGCGGGCTCGAACCCCGGTGGGGGGTGTGCAGGAGGCAGCCGATCCATGTTGTGCTCTCACATCCATGTTTCTCTCTCTCCCTTCCTGTCTCTCTAAAAATCAGTAAAGTATTCTTTAAATAATAATAATGCACAAACATACATACATAACCACATACATACTGCACACATATACATTATATACATATACATGCACACACATTTACTTTTGCAAAAAGAAACCCAGATGGATAGCCGGAAACCACAGGGTCTGGGTGGGGATGGGGCAGAGCTGGGGAGGAAACGGTTTGGGCCTGGGATGCCTGTTGGAGTGGTTTGGATTTGGGAGCCCTGTTACTGCTCTACATACTCATAGAGAAAATTAAACCAACAATGAGAGGGGAGAGATACAACCTAAAACTGGACACAACCGAAGCAAATGAACCTAACTGTATTTCAAACAAAGAGCATCTCTATATATAAAAGCCTAAGCAACCCATCAGCCGAACAACCAGTTGACCGGTGGTTAGGACGTGCACTGACCACCAGGGGACAGATGCTCAACGCACAGGATCAGGCTCCCTCCTGTCTGGATCGGGCCTGTGGGGATCGGGCCGAAACCGGCTACCCAACATTCCCTGAGGGGTCCTGGATTGCAAGAGGGCGCAGGCCAGGCTGAGGACCTCACCAGGGCACGAATCCATGCACCGGGCCTCTAGTAACCACAAAAAAAGACAAAAAAGTCCCAGCCAGGAGGCTCAGTTGGTTAGAGCATCATCCCGTACACCAAAAAGGTTTTGGGTTCGATCCCTGGTTGGGGTGCCTATGAGAGGCAACTGATCGATGTTTCTCTCTCTTTCTCCCTTCCTCTCTCTGTCAAAATCAATAAAAACATATCCCTGGGTGAGGATAAAGGGGTGGGGGAGGGGGAGGAAATGGTCTTGTTTTTAGGAAATTCACACTGAACTTCTCAGAGACACCGTGCCTGCTGTGTGCCCGCAAGCAGTTCAGCCGATATAGAAATAAGCTATTTTCAGTCAAGATAATAATTACACCGGGTAAATGCGGCAAATGGTGGGTCTTGGTGAAGGAGATGGAGTTCTTTGTCCTATTCTTGCAGGGAAGGGAGGGTGGAGGGAGGGTTCTTCAAAGGCTATTGAGAAACCCAGGGGATGGAAATGGCTGGGCTGGCTCCGTGGTTGCCCTGGGTGGTAAGAGTCAAAACGGCATCTCTGCCTTCCCGTTTAGAGGCGTCCGGGAGCACTTTCCGGGTCTCCATTCCCTCTGAACGAAAGTAAACCTATGGCTTCGTCCGTTGCGAATCCGAGGCCTGAGTGCGGGCAGCAAGCAGGTGACCCTCCTCCTCACCTCCTCTCCTCCTCCCCAGCGGGGCCGGGGCTGGGGGGCGGGGCGCTGGGTCGGGGGCCACTGACCTTGTGCAGCTTGCGGTCTATGTTCAGATAGTGGTTCCTCTGCACCAGCAGCAGATCCAGCTCCTCCCGCAGGGCTGCGTTCCGAACCAGATGGATGTCAAAGTGACAGGTGACCTGG
>NW_005370276.1:294994-295284 GCF_000412655.1 Myotis brandtii
GGTCATTCTTCCCCCAACCCCACAGGTCAGGCCTGGAAAGAGCCAGCAGGCTGGCCCTCACCCTGTCCAGCTGGTTTTCCACGATCTTGATCCTTTTCCGGGTCTTGGCCTTCTGGTCCAGGACGACCCCTGGGGCCCTGGGATCCTTCCCGCAGGCAGAGAGCCGGGCCTCCCACTCCTGGATCTGGAGGAAGGAGGGTGGTGCCTGGGTGTGGGCTGGATGTGGGGGAGACCGCGAGACCAAGGAAGGAGGTGCGCGGGAGGCTGAGTGGCAGCGTGCGGCTGGCACC
>NW_005370276.1:295337-297611 GCF_000412655.1 Myotis brandtii
ACCTTCCACGTGGATCTGGCTTCCAACCACAACAGGCCACCCTGCCGGCCCAGGACCCACCCAGCTCTGCACAGTCACAGTGACTGGCCGCCAGGAGGCCATGTGACCCAGGCCGAGCCAGCCTGCACCCTTTCCCTGGATTTGGGGGAAACACGTGAGCTGGGGGGGGTGGGGGGTGGCCCCCAGGACTTGGGCTGTCACAGCCCCCGCCGCACCGAGCATCCTGGGGCAATGAGGCCAGTAGACGGAGTGGAGACGAGAGGCCGAGGTGGCGAGAGCCAGCCCTGCAGCCATTGGAGTCCCAGGTCTGTTGTGCTGAGCCCGGCTTCCCCGCCGCCCTCGTTGCCCTATCCATCCTCACTGACGTGGGGTGTGCTGTCTCCCTAGCTAAGCTGGAGGCTCCAGGAGGGCTGACCTTTGTCTTTTTTTTTCTGCCTGACACGGAATAGGTGCTCAACAAAACCTGCCGACGACACGAACTCCTGATTTGCTTAAGGCTGTGCGCTAGCGTAGGTGGCCTGAGTCCTGCAGAATCTCTGTGTCGAAGAGCTAATCCCCAAGACCTCGGAACATGACCTCGCAGGACCTCGAGCTAAAACGAGGCCCTGAGGGTGGGCCTCATCCAATAGGACTGGTGTCTTCATAGGAAGGAGACATTTGGCCCTGGCTGGTTTGGCTCAGTGGCTAGAGCGTTGGCCTGCGGACTGAGGGGTCCCGGGTTCAGTGCCGGTCAAGGGCACATGCCTGGGTTGCAAGCTGGATCCCCAGAGAGGGGGTGGGGGAGGCAGCCGATTGATGATGCTCTCTCATCATTGTTGTTTCTCTCTCCACACTGTCTTCCACAGTGGCTGCACCAGTCTGCATTCCCACCAGCAGTGCAAGAGGGTTCCTTTTTCTCCGCATCCTCTCCAGCACTTGTCGTTTGTTGATTTGTTGATGATAGCCTTTCCGACAGGTGTGCGGTGGTACCTCATTGTGGTTTTGGTTTACATCTCTGGAATGATTGGTGATTTTGAGCATGTTGTCATATGCCTCTTGGCTTTCTGTATGCGTGAAACCAAACAAGGAATCGCTATGACGTGCACTGACCACCAGGGGGCGAGCACAGAACATGGCAGGCGTTGGCCGCCGCAAGATGGTGGAGCCGGTGAGTGGGGGCGCCAGACCAAGGCGGGACACCGGTCGCTGTCATCGGGGCAAGCCTCTGGTGGTTACTGAAAGTTCTTTGCTCCCAGGTGCCACAGTCCCGCCCAGCTCTCGCACCGGCTGCCAGCGCCAGCCCCGCTCACACCCACTGCCGGCGTCCAGCCTGGGCCCTGATTGCCCCTCAGGGCTTCTCCACCTCCCCCTGCTCCTGAGGGGTGATCAGGGCCAGCAGCTGCCACTGCACTTACTGACAGTGCCGGCCCTGCTCGAAACCGCTGCTGGCACTGGCCCCAATCACTCCGAGGCCCACAGTTCCTATCCAGGTGCACAAATTTGTGCACTGGGTCCCTAGTATATATTTTTAAGTGAACATCCTTGAGCCACCACCCAGGTCAAGAATTCGAGGACAACACTGTAGCTGTCCCCTTCTCATCACTACCACCTTCCTCTCCACAGCGGTGCCCCTCTCTTGCCTGTGCCAGTTCCTGTTGCTGCTGTAAGGAAGTACCACCGAGTCCCTGCCCGGGGGTCAGAAGTCTGAGATCAGTTTCACTGGGTTAGAAAATAAGGTGTCCGCTGGGCTGTGTTCCCTCTGGAGGCTCCGAGGGAGGACTGCTCCCGGCCTTTTCCAGCTGCTAGCGGCTGGGTTCCTGAGCTCGGGGATTCCTGGGCTCGTGACCACTCCACCCTCGACTTCTGTTGTTACACCTCCTCTCTCCATCATCACGTCCTCCCTGCTCGTCACTTTTAAGGGCTCGTGTGACTGCATTGGGCCCACCCAGGGAATCCAGGATGCTCTCCCCATTTCAAAACCCTTAATCACATCTGCAGTCTTTTGTCACTCACAGGTTCCGGGGATTAGAACGTTGGCATCTTTGGGAGGAAGGGGGGGAGGTCATTATTTTGTTTCCTTAAGTGAAATTCATTTTTTTTAACTTTTCTTTTTTGTTTTATCAAGAGTTTGTTTGGCCTGATTTTGAATTTTATGTAAATGAAATAATGCTACCTATATCAGTGGTTCTCAACCTTGGCTGCACATGAGAATCACCTGGGAATCTTTTTAAAATCCTGATTTCTGGGCCTCATCCTCCAGAAATTCTGTTTCTTTGTTACTAATGTTGTGGCCCC
>NW_005370276.1:297831-300396 GCF_000412655.1 Myotis brandtii
GGCCCCACCCCATAACAAAGAATCAGAATTTCCGGAGGATGAGGCCCAGAAATCAGGATTTTAAAAAGATTCCCAGGTGATTCTCACGTGCAGCCAAGGTTGAGAACCACTGACCTATATAGTCTGCTTGCCTCCTTCCAATGTCAAATGCATCCTTGTTGCTGTGTATAATTGTGACTCATTCATTTTTTTGGCTGTTGTATACTATTTCGTTATACACATATACCGCGATGTATGTATTCACTCAATATTGATGGACATTTGGTTGTTTCCAGTTTGAAGCTGGTTGCATGAATAATGCTTCTGTCAACCTTCTTTTACATGAATCCTGGTTCCAGGATAAATACTCAGAAGTGTAATTGCTGGGGGCGGGGGGGGGGGGAAAACACTAACAGATAAACCTGCTTCCTATTGGAACATGACTTTAGTTTACTTTCTTCCACCACTGTTTCCATGGAAACATACCGGGTTAAGGTACCTCTGGAATGCCAGCTGTGTTCCCAGGCAGCAATGTTCACTATAAAAATGACCCCGGAAAGGATTGTGAGTGGGTTCATGGGTCCCACGGGCCTATGTGACTGAGACTGAATAGAAACCTGATTTCTCTGGGGGGTGTTTCTTACGACTGAGTGTGCTCCTGGTGGGGCTTGGAAGCTACCCTCAAGAGGTGGCTCCTCGCCAAGCCCTTCTGGCTCAGTGGACACAGCATCGGCCCGTGGACTGGAGGGCGGCAGGTTCAATTGTGGTCAAGGCCACATACCTCAGTTGCAGGCTCCATCCTGGCTCTGGTTGGGGCATGTGTGGGAGGTAAACAACCGATGTGTCTCTCTCACATCTATGTTTCTCTCCCTCTGTCTCTCCCCTCCCTTCTACTCTCTCTAAAAATCCATGGGAAATATCCCTGGGTGAGGATCAAAACAGAGAGAGAGAGAGAGAGAGAGAGAGAGAGAGATGGTTCCTCTTGTGCATGAAGCACTCATGTAGTATCAGCCACCTGGAGGTGCTGAGAAGCAGCCCTGGACGCTCAGCAAAGATGTGTTTGATGCTCTCATGCTAAGGTGCTGTTGCTTCTTGTCCTCCATCCTTCTACAAAGTTAACTGAACGTGATGCCCGATTGTAGCCTCCTGAATCCCAAAGACTGCTTCTGGGGACTGTGCCGAGTGGATGCAACCCTGGATCTCAGGGCATGTCTATCTTCCAATGTAATCCTATATAATAAGAGGGTAATATGCAAATTGACCCTACTGGCCCCACACACAGAGGGCAACCCGTGGCGGGGGCTGGGCTGGTGAGCCGGCGGACGGCTGACCTCTCGATTCCCCAGCCAGCAGGCTCCAATCACCTGACGGCGAACGGGAAACTGGGGGTGGGACTGGCTGCAGGTTAGGGACCGTACCCATGCATGAATTTTGTGCGCCGGGCCTCTAGTAGATAATAGAAGGAACACTTTCCAAAATACACATGACAATGTATACTCTCACCAACAGTTGGTAAGAGTTCCCACTGCTTTCCACTGTTCCCCAGCACTTGGTATTTTCGGACACTAATTTTTGAAAATCCAATGAGTGTTTGATGGTATCTCACGATTCTCCTTTTCCTTTCTCTGATGACTCATGAGTGATGAGTAATTCCTACATTTATTGGACATTGGAGTTCCTTAGTTCCTTATGTGTCAGCTCAAACTCTTTGGCTTTTCTTTAAAAAGAGATTGTGCTTACTCTTTAATGATTTGCAACAGTGCAACAGTGGGTTTTGATACGAGTCCCTTGTCAGCTGTATGTGTAGCCAATAACCTCCATTTCCTAGACTGACTTTGCTCACCCTTTTTGGTTCTTTTGACAGATGTTATTAACTTTAAAATTATGAGATATATCAACCTTTTCTTTTGTAAGTAGAGATTTCTATAACTTGAGAAGTTCTCCCTCACCTCCCCACATTTAGACCTTTGACCCATCTGGAATTAGCTTTAGGGGTTCGGAGTGTGAGGATACCCACACTATCCTCCTTTTTCCATTTCCTGGAGTCAAATACCAGTGTCCACATAAGTCTCTTTTAGGAATCTCTATCCTGTCCTGCTGATCCATTGGATTTGCCCTGCACCAATTACAAGAATTGTATAATAAATCTTGATAACTGGTAGAGCAAATCCTTCTACATGGTTCTTTTTTTATATATATATTTTATTGATTTTTTTTTACAGAGAGGAAGGGAGAGGGATAGAGAGTTAGAAACATCAATCAGCTGCCTCCTGCACACTACCCACTGGGTATGTGCCAGCAACCAAGGTACATGCCCTTGACGGGAATCGAACCTGGGACCCTTCAGTCCCCAGGCTGATGCTCTATCCACTGAGCCAAACCAGTCAGGGCTACATGGTTCTTCTTTTAAGTCAATCTTAGTCCTACTGTTTCATTGTGCTTCCATATAAAGCTTAGAAAATGCTAGTCAGTTCCATACATTAAAAAAAAAAAAGCTTTTAGTACTTTGACTGGGATTACATTGAATCTATTTGGAGATCTGACCTTTTACAACACTAACTCTTCCAATCCATGAATATGGTATAT
>NW_005370276.1:301773-303942 GCF_000412655.1 Myotis brandtii
GATGGTTTCTTTTGCTGTGCAAAAGCTTTTTATTTTGATGTAGTCCCATTTGTTTATTTTCTCTTTAGTTTCCATTGCCCTAGGACCATGGTCAGCAAACTGCGGCTCTTTGGCCCCTTGAGTGTGGCTCTTCTACAAAATACCACGTGCGGGCGCGCACGTACAGTGCGATTGAAACTTCGTGGCCCATGCGCAGAAGTTGGTTTTCAGCCTGGGCGAGTCTATTTTGAAGAAGCGGCGTTAGAAGAAGTGGGGGTATGTTCGCTGAGGTCGACCCCTCAGATTGAGGACGTTTTTAGCAAAGGCCAGCTTAGGAGTACCCTAATGAAGTTAATCACAATGTACCTACCTATATAGTTTAAGTTTAAAAAATTTGGCTCTCAAAAGGAGTTTCAACCGTTGTCCTGTTGATATTTGGCTCTGTTGACTAATGAGTTTGCCGACCACTGGGCTAGACTAAGTGGTCTCTTGCATTCCTATGGGATCACAAACAGGAGGTTGAAATGTATGTGTCTTGGTGGTCTGCATTCGTTTTCTATCGCTGCTGTAACAAATGATCATCAACTGGGTGACTTAAAATGACACACATCGCCCGGCCGGCGTGGCTTGGTGGTTGAGCATCGACCCATGAACCAGGAGGTCACGGTTCGATTCCCGGTTCAGGGCATGTGCCCAGGTTGCGGGCTCAGTCCCCAGTGTGGGGCGTGCAGGAGGCAGCCAATCCATGATTCTCTCTCCTCATTGGTGTTTCTATCGCTGTCTCCCTCTCCTTTCCTCTCTGAAATCAATAAAAATATATTTTTTTAAAAAAGTTTGGGGTGTGTGAATCAAGATTCAGCTTCCGAAAGGCAGCTCAGGGTGCTATTGAGAGCTGAACAGACTGACTGATTGGAAGTCAAATGTAATCATTATAGACCATTCGGTAGACAGAATAATGCACCCCCCACCCCCCGAGATGTCCATATTCTAATCCCTGTAACCTGTGACTATGTGACCTTAAATGGCAAAAAGGACTTTGTAGAGGTAACGCGTTAAGGATGCTGAGAGCGGGAGAGTCTCTGGATTATCCGGGGGGCCTAACGTAATAACTAGGGTTCTTCCAAGTGAAGGAGGGAGGCAGGAGAGTCAGAATCAGCAAAGGAGAAGAGATGACAAAGGCAGCAGTCAGAGAAAGACTCAGCTGGTCATAAGGCAAACCCAGCTGATCACGGATGGCTCAGAAGATAAAGAAAGGAGCCCTGAGTCTATGGACGCACGTGGCCTCTCTAGAAACTAGAAAAGGCCAAGAAATAGATTCTCCCCTGAAGCCTCCGCAGCGGTTCTCAACCTTCTGGCCCTTTAAATACAGTTCCTCATGTTGTGACCCAACCATAAAATTATTTCCGTTGCTACTTCATCACTGTCATGTTGCTACTGTGATGAATCGTCATGTAAATATCTGATCTGCAGGATGGTCTTAGGCGACCCCTGTGAAAGGGCCGTTCGACCGCCAAAGGGGTCATGACCCACAGGTTGAGAACCGCTGCTCCAGCGGGAGCACAGCCCTGCTGACATCCTGACTGCAGCCCAGTGGGGCCCGTTTTGGACTTCTGTCCTCAAGCACCATAAGATAATTGTGTATTATTTCTTTAAATATATTTTTATTGATTTCAGAGAGGAAAGGAGAGGGAGACAGCGATAGAAACACCAATGAGGAGAGAGAATCATGGATTGGCTGCCTCCTGCACGCCCCACACTGGGGACTGAGCCCGCAACCTGGGCACATGCCCTGAACCGGGAATCGAACCGTGACCTCCTGGTTAGACTGACTGATTGGAAGTCAAATGTAATCATTATAGACCATTCGGTAGACAGAATAATGCACCCCCCACCCCCCGAGATGTCCATATTCTAATCCCTGTAACCTGTGACTATGTGACCTTAAATGGCAAAAAGGACTTTGTAGAGATAACGCGTTAAGGATGCTGAGAGCGGGAGAGTCTCCGGATTATCCGGGGGGCCTAACGTAATAACAAGGGCACTTCCAAGTGAAAGAGGGAGGCAGGAGAGTCAGAATCAGCAAAGGAGAAGAGATGACAAAGGCAGCAGTCAGAGAAAGACTCAGCTGGTCATAAGGCAAACCCAGCTGATCATGGATGGCTCAGAAGATAAAGAAAGGAGCCCTGAGTC
>NW_005370276.1:304994-315996 GCF_000412655.1 Myotis brandtii
TCTGATTGAGGTACGTTTGCTGAGGTCGACCCCTTCCAACTCTCCCATCCACACTCGTCTTGTATACTTGTTTCGTCTATCTTCTTTCGTTCATCCTCTCTATATGTCCAAACCATCTCAACATACCTTTCTCAATCCTTGACACTACATCTTCTTTCACTCCACAATGTTCCCTGTACGTGCGCGCCGCACGTGGTATTTTGTGGAAGAGCCACACTCAAGGGCCCAAAGAGCCGCATGTGGCTCTCGAGCCGCGGTTTGCCGACCACTGGTCTAGCCTAATAACTTCTGTTGTTGTTGTTGTTGTCAACCCTCACCCCAGGATATTTTCCCCATTGCTTTTTAGAGAGAGTAGAAGGGAGGGAGGCAGAGAGGAGAGTGAGAGAAACATTGATGTGAGAGAGACACATCAATTGGTTGCCTCCCACACTCATCCCGATTGGAGCCAGGGATCCAACCTATACCCCGGGTCTGTGCCCTTGACCGGGAATCAAACCCAAGACCCTTTGGTACGCGGGCCGATGTTCTAACCACTGAGCATACCATCCAGGGCGCAAGTGACTTTTTTCATGAAGAGTAGGGGGGGGAAATGACCATGAATCCCACATAGAACACTGGCATCGAAAAGTCACATTGTTTCCAAGGTCAACTAGCAAGACCTTGAGACAGGTAGGATTAGACAAGGAAGGAACTAGGGTCCAGAGAGGTGAATACTGGCCTGTGCTCACACAGCTCTGCTGAGGCAGGACTGGGATTCCAACGCAGGTTTCGCCAACTCCGGAAGCCGGGCCTTTCCCCTTCGCTGCCCCAGCTCCCCCCTCCCACCCCCCAGCATCTGGGACTGTGCTCATCACTCAACACCCTTATGCCCCCTGGAGCCCCAGCACCACTCTCCCAGGCGCATGCTTTCAATAGCCCAGGTTCTCAGAGGAGGAAGCTAAGGCTCCGAGCGAGCGGTGAGAGCATCTGCCCCTAAGTGGGACCCACAGAGCCTGGTCTCAGAACCCACCTGCCTGTCCAGGGCTCGGGTCTGCTCCTGCAGCTCCTTGACCTCGGCCTCCACCTGGGCCCGGCACTTCAGCAGGTGGCTCATGTTCTCCATCCTCTCGTTGTCCCGCAGGCGCTTGACCTGGCTCTGGGCAATGCCGATCTTCACCTGAAGCTTGTTCTGCACGTCTTGCAGGCGCTGGATTTCCTCACTGCCCAGGGAGGGGGGTGGGGGGGCGGCCGGCGAGGAGCAGAGCTCAGCATCAATAAAGGCCACACACACTGGGCCTGCCTCCTCGTTGTCGGACCCAAGATTCCGGCCCCCAGCCTCTTTAATAGCCTTTCCCCCCCCACCACCCCCCCCCCCCACACACACACACATACACACACTCACTCACACTCACACACACTCAGGCACTTGGCTCACAGTTGCTTATTGATGCGCTGGTGGACCTCCTTGCTGTAGGCCCGCCTTTCAACCTCCATCACTTTGTACTGTCGCTGCAGTCGGCTCAGCTCCCAATCCACTGAGTGAGGGGCCAGGCAAGCCACTCAGTAGGAATCCAGACCCGGGCCCCCTCCTCCCCGGGACCTGGGGATCCTGGATCCCTTGGGATCTCACAAACTGCAACTGAACGGAAGACCCAGCCTCCAGCGCCCCTCGGGGACTGCCTCAAGCTTTCTCATCCCTTCACTCCCCTGTACCCCAAGCTGACCTGGAGACTTGATCCACTAGACCAGTGGTTCTCAACCTTCTGGCCCTTTAAATACAGTTCCTCACGTTGTGACCCAACCATACAATTATCTCCGTTGCTACTTCCTAACTGTAATGTTGCTACTGTGATGAATCGTCATGTAAATATCTGATATGCAGGGTGGTCTTAGGCGACCCCTGTGAAAGGGTCTTCGACAGCCAAAGGGGTCGTGACCCACAGGTTGAGAACCGCTGCACTAAACCCACCCCTTCGCCGGCTTGGGCATCCATCTTTTTTACCCACGAGAGGGCGCTCCTGGGAGGCCTGGGAGTCCTCAGGGACCCACCACACAAGACTGGAACTGGGGGGAGCTGAGCAAGGTGACCAGGGCTGCATTCTGGCTCCCCCCTCGCCTTCAGCCTCCACTGCCCAGCCATCCGCAGTCCCATTCTCCCACCTCCTCACCCTCAGTCCATCACCTAGGCCCGTGGTCGGCAAACTGCGGCTCTCGAGCCACATGCGGCTCTTTGGGCCCTTGAGTGTGGCTCTTCCACAAAATACCACATTCGGGCGCGCACATACAGTGCGATTGAAACTTCGTGTTTCAATCTAATGAGTTTGCCGACCACTGTCCTAGGCCCAGGCCTCATCCCCTCCTGCCTGGACCATCACCCCAGACTCCTCCCCCGCCTCCCCGACTCCCCTCACAGTCCCCGAGGGGCTTTCTACAACCAGAGTGGACCCTGCCTCTTCCTTGCTCCAGCGCCCTCAGCCTGGTGTTCAAGGCCCCACATGGCCTGACCCTACCCTCCTCTCTGGGTCTCCTCCACCAGCTCGCCGCCTACCACGGCCCAGTGGTTCTCAACCTGGAGCGATTCTTTGTTTTTTTCCCCCCAATATATTTTATTGATTTTTTACAGAGAGGAAGGGAGATAGAAACATCGATGAGAGAGAAACATCAATCAGCTGCCTCCTGCACACCCTCTATTGGGGATGTGCCCGCAACCAAGGTACATGCCCTTGACGGGAATCGAACCTGGGACCCTTCAGTCTGCAGGCCAACGCTCTATCCGCTGAGCCAAACCGGTCAGGGCAACCTGGAGCGATTCTATCCCCCGTGGACATTTGGTAATGTCTGGAGACATTTTCCATTGCCGCGATGTGGGGGTGGGAGTGGGGGAGGTGCAGAGGGTGCTACTGGCATGCAAGTGGGTAGAGGCCGCCCCACAACAAAGGACTGACGGCCTGAGCCCAAGCGTCAGCAGTGCAGAGGTTGAGAAACCCCTGCTCGAGCCGCAGGCTGTTCTCTCTGCTGAACCTCTCCCCTGCCTTCCCCCGCCCCCTTGGTAATTCGGGGGAACTCTGGGCCCCCACTCACACGTCTCCTCCTGCAGGAAGTCCGCCGGGCCCACCCCACTCTCCAGGCCTTGCCCATACCTATGCCCAGCGCCACCTCCATTCGCACACAGCTGCTGCCCCCGCTAGAGGGCGCTCCCGGAAGGCCTCCCTGTCCCCGGAGCCCCGCAGCTCAGGACCTGAACCCTGGGGGAGCCAAGGACCAGAATGAGGGGAAGAAGGGGCGTCAGGACTACCTAGTGTTTCCTGGAAGGCCTCGCTTCCTTCCTCCGAGCGGGTGCTCATTGTGGTCAGCTTAGCCAACGATTGCGAGCGTCCTGTAGAGGCGACACGGGACCCACCCCTTCAGGCAGAGGGTGAGGAGGAGGTGGGCAATGAGCCGGGGACTAGGAATGAGAAGGCCACCCCAGGGCCAGCTCTGGCCTCTCTCTGACCCGCAATTCCTCCAGGGGACTGGAGGGGGCACCTCTCAGGCCCCTCCCCACACTCCTCTCAACGCCCGCCTCTTGCATTCTGTCTTGCATCGTGGCTCTGACTCTGGCCTCTGGCGGGGGTAGGTCCCCTAGGCTTTCTTTTTTTAAAATATATATATTTGTATTGATTTCAGAGAGGAGAGGGAGAGAGAGATAGAAACATCGATGATGAGAGAGGATCATTGATCCGCTGCCTCCTGCACACCCCACACTGGATATCGGACCCGCAACCGGGCATGTGCCCTGACAGGGAATCGAACCGTGATCTCCTGGTTCATAGGTCTAGGCTCAACCGCTGAGCCAGTCAGTCGGGCGGTCCCCGAGGCTCTCACACCTCCGAGGCGCGCTGTCTGGGGGAGGAATCACAGAGGAAAGGGAACCCTGTGCAGAGCGAGGCCCAGTCCCTACCTGCTGGAACGCCTAACCTGTCCATCCGAGCTCACTGTTGTGGTCCGGTTACTGGGGAGATAAGGGGCCAATGGGGCCTGAGGACAGCGGCCGGGGCGGGACCAGGATCAGAGGGGAGGTCGTGGGAGGGGAAGCTGGAAGGCGTAGCCGAGGAGGCGGGAGAAGACGAGCTGGGATCTTCGGGGCTTTGAACAGGAGCCCGGCGAGGGGCGGCGCCGGCAGGCGTTGAGGGGCGGTGCTGGGAGGTGTTGAGGGGCGGGGCTGGGGGTGTTGAGGGGCGGGGCTGGGAGGTGTTGAGGGGCGGGGCTGGGGGTGTTGAGGGGCGGGGCTGGGAGGTGTTGAGGGGCGGGGCTGGGGGTGTTGAGGGGCGGGGCTGGGAGGTGTTGAGGGGCGGGGCTGGGGGTGTTGAGGGGCGGGGCTGGGAGGTGTTGAGGGGCGGGGCTGGGGGTGTTGAGGGGCGGGGCTGGGAGGTGTTGAGGGGCGGGGCTGGGGGTGTTGAGGGGCGGGGCTGGGAGGTGTTGAGGGGCGGGGCTGGGGGTGTTGAGGGGCGGGGCTGGGAGGTGTTGAGGGGCGGGGCTGGGGGTGTTGAGGGGCGGGGCTGGGAGGTGTTGAGGGGCGGGGCTGGGGGTGTTGAGGGGCGGGGCTGGGAGGTGTTGAGGGGCGGGGCTGGGGGTGTTGAGGGGCGGGGCTGGGAGGTGTTGAGGGGCGGGGCTGGGGGTGTTGAGGGGCGGGGCTGGGAGGTGTTGAGGGGCGGGGCTGGGGGTGTTGAGGGGCGGGGCTGGGAGGTGTTGAGGGGCGGGGCTGGGGGTGTTGAGGGGCGGGGCTGGGAGGTGTTGAGGGGCGGGGCTGGGGGTGTTGAGGGGCGGGGCTGGGAGGTGTTGAGGGGCGGGGCTGGGGGTGTTGAGGGGCGGGGCTGGGAGGTGTTGAGGGGCGGGGCTGGGGGTGTTGAGGGGCGGGGCTGGGAGGTGTTGAGGGGCGGGGCTGGGGGTGTTGAGGGGCGGGGCTGGGAGGTGTTGAGGGGCGGGGCTGGGGGTGTTGAGGGGCGGGGCTGGGAGGTGTTGAGGGGCGGGGCTGGGGGTGTTGAGGGGCGGGGCTGGGAGGTGTTGAGGGGCGGGGCTGGGGGTGTTGAGGGGCGGGGCTGGGAGGTGTTGAGGGGCGGGGCTGGGGGTGTTGAGGGGCGGGGCTGGGAGGTGTTGAGGGGCGGGGCTGGGGGTGTTGAGGGGCGGGGCTGGGAGGTGTTGAGGGGCGGGGCTGGGGGTGTTGAGGGGCGGGGCTGGGAGGTGTTGAGGGGCGGGGCTGGGGGTGTTGAGGGGCGGGGCTGGGAGGTGTTGAGGGGCGGGGCTGGGGGTGTTGAGGGGCGGGGCTGGGAGGTGTTGAGGGGCGGGGCTGGGGGTGTTGAGGGGCGGGGCTGGGAGGTGTTGAGGGGCGGGGCTGGGGGTGTTGAGGGGCGGGGCTGGGAGGTGTTGAGGGGCGGGGCTGGGGGTGTTGAGGGGCGGGGCTGGGAGGTGTTGAGGGGCGGGGCTGGGGGTGTTGAGGGGCGGGGCTGGGAGGTGTTGAGGGGCGGGGCTGGGGGTGTTGAGGGGCGGGGCTGGGAGGTGTTGAGGGGCGGGGCTGGGGGTGTTGAGGGGCGGGGCTGGGAGGTGTTGAGGGGCGGGGCTGGGGGTGTTGAGGGGCGGGGCTGGGAGGTGTTGAGGGGCGGGGCTGGGGGTGTTGAGGGGCGGGGCTGGGAGGTGTTGAGGGGCGGGGCTGGGGGTGTTGAGGGGCGGGGCTGGGAGGTGTTGAGGGGCGGGGCTGGGGGTGTTGAGGGGCGGGGCTGGGAGGTGTTGAGGGGCGGGGCTGGGGGTGTTGAGGGGCGGGGCTGGGAGGTGTTGAGGGGCGGGGCTGGGGGTGTTGAGGGGCGGGGCTGGGAGGTGTTGAGGGGCGGGGCTGGGGGTGTTGAGGGGCGGGGCTGGGAGGTGTTGAGGGGCGGGGCTGGGGGTGTTGAGGGGCGGGGCTGGGAGGTGTTGAGGGGCGGGGCTGGGGGTGTTGAGGGGCGGGGCTGGGAGGTGTTGAGGGGCGGGGCTGGGGGTGTTGAGGGGCGGGGCTGGGAGGTGTTGAGGGGCGGGGCTGGGGGTGTTGAGGGGCGGGGCTGGGAGGTGTTGAGGGGCGGGGCTGGGGGTGTTGAGGGGCGGGGCTGGGAGGTGTTGAGGGGCGGGGCTGGGGGTGTTGAGGGGCGGGGCTGGGAGGTGTTGAGGGGCGGGGCTGGGGGTGTTGAGGGGCGGGGCTGGGAGGTGTTGAGGGGCGGGGCTGGGGGTGTTGAGGGGCGGGGCTGGGAGGTGTTGAGGGGCGGGGCTGGGGGTGTTGAGGGGCGGGGCTGGGAGGTGTTGAGGGGCGGGGCTGGGGGTGTTGAGGGGCGGGGCTGGGAGGTGTGGAGGGACGTAGCCGCGAGGTTTGCGGAGGTGAGGGGTGGGGCAGGGTACCTGAGGAGGGCGGGGCGTCAGGGGCCAGCTAGGGGCGTGCCTGGAAGAACCAGCGAGGAGCCTGGTGAGAGGACGCTGGAAGGACTCCGGTTCCCCAGACCTGATGGGACGGGGCTAACCGGCTGGCGCTCTGGCTGGACCTGTGGGTGGTCGGAGTGGCCAACCTGTGAACACGGGTCTGAGAAGCGGGGGGTGGGGGGTGTGTCCCCGAGAGTGGGAGGCAGGAGCTGAAAGAGCCTGCGATGGCAGGCCTGAGAGGGAAACGTCTGGAAGGCTCTGCACCAGCCCGAGAGAAGCGTGTCTTAAGCTAAGACCACGTTATTCTGAGGATTCATTAGCAGGGAGGCGGGGCTACTCACGACCTCAGGTCCTCGCAGAGGCTCACTACGCATGCGCGGCCCAGGGCCTCCAGAGAAGCCGCCACAAACCCTTTGCTGCCCAGAGTCCGCCCACTGGGACGGAAGTGGGCGTGGCCTCTCGCGCGCCGCGCCAGCCCCCGTTCTCCGTCCACGCCCCTCATAGGGCACGCCCCCTCAGCGGGCTGCTGCTACCCACGTGGGCCTCCCCAGAGCGGGCTGGCAGTGGGCGAAGCGCCCTGCAAGCTGGGTGTGCCTGAAGCCTGCGGTTTCCTGTGGGAGGAAGCGGCTCGCGGGCACTCAGCTCAGCTCGCAGCGTTGGAGGCCCAGGAAGGGGAGATCCCTCCACCGCTCGCAGATCCTCTGACTCTTCCCCTTGCACAGGGCCCTAACACGGGGGACCCCCTGAACAGCCCCTGGATACCAAGTACCGTGCAGGGAACTTGATTCAGAGCCGTACCCCGCTGTTCTCCACCTCCCCCCGCTCCAATTTCCATCTCCCTAACTCCTGGTTCCTGGACTCCTCCCCAGACCTGTGGTCCAGCCCCTTGGCCCCCTTAGCCTGCACTCCCTGAAAAGCATGTGACCCTCTAGCTCCCAATGTTTCCCTTAGTGACCCAGACTTTCTAACTTGCTTGAGGTTCTGAGTTCAGACCCCCCAGTTTCTCTCCTTCTGAAAGGCAGATTTAAGACTACCTACCTATTCCCTAACCCGAGGGACCCTCATTTTGTACTCCAACTTTTTAGTCTTGGGACCCAATAATGTGCCCCTTTCCCAGATTCTCAAGACCTTGATCTAGGGTCCCCCAGTACTGAATCCACTCAGGGCCCCAATACCTGGTATAACTAACACATACAACAGTGCTTATGATGTGCCAGGCGCTACTCTAAAAACTAGCCTATGGTGCACTCACTATTATCCCCATTTGACAGATAGAAAAACTGAGGCATAGAAAGGTTATTAGTAGCTTGCCCAAAATCACAGCTAGTGAGTAAAGCATCTTGGATGTGAAGCCAGCCGGTGTGTTTCTAGAGTCTGTGCTGTACTGGTACCCCAGCTTCCAAGTCTCCCCAAGTACCCACCCAACCACTGAACTGCCCTCAGGGAGCCCACATGACCAATCTCGCTCCCACATGACCAGTCTCGCTCCCTCCCCCAGCTCTGGCCCCATCAGATACCCATTCATGCTATCACCCAGTTTCCTTCCGATGCAGGGGCCCTAAATTTCCATTTTCCAGCTCTCAGTTTCTTATCAGAACCCCTGTCCCTCACTATTCAACACCACCCAACTCTTCTAAGAGACCCAGCTACATAGAAACCATCCCACCCACCCAAATGCAATAATCCAAGAAATAATCCAAGAATAATAGTTAACATTAAATCGCTGGTACTGCACTCCCTTTAAAACCTTCCCATGACTTCTCATTGCACTTAGAATGAAAATCCAAGCTCCTCCCCTAGTCTTCAAGGGCCCTCTTTGATTCCCTTCCTACCCTCCCTCCAGCTCCCTATATCCCAGACACACTGGCCCTTCTGTCTGCTCCCCAAACAACCTGAGCTTGTTCTCAAGAGCCTCTGCGCTTGCTGTCCGCCCAGCATTCAAATGGCTCCTGTCTTCGGGCCTCAGCTCACATGTCACCTCCTTGGAGAGGCCTGGCCTGATCACCCTGTTCAAAGTAGGTTCCCCTCACACTGTCCGTATCTCCATCACTCTGTTTTGTTCCTTCAGAGTCTTTATCACTGTCTGAGCTGTCTCTGGTGTAGTGATGTTTTCTCTTGATTGTCTGTCTCCCTCCGCTAGGAAGGTAAGCCCACAGTAATAGTTGGCTCACATCTGTGTGTTGTTGTTGTTGTTTTTTCATTAACTCCTGGTTCATAATCGATATTCAATAAATGTTTGACGGAGAAAGGAACGAACGTGTTAGGTGTGTTAATGTATCGGACGTATCACTATCAGGATTAGTGTATTGTCAGTATTTTTAGTATTCCTGGAGAAAGGAACGAACGTGTTAGGTGTGTTAATGTACTGGTATCACCTTATTCGTTTAGAACACGTATTGGACTTACCATTATCAGGATTAGTGTATTGTCAGTATTTTTAGTATTCCTATACCCACAGATGAGGAAGCTGAGGCTCAGAGTGGACGTAATTAGTCAAGGTCCCGCCCCCCCGCCCCGCCCCACCCAGTCCCAGGTCCCAGGTCCCAGGTCCCAGGTCCCAGGTCCCAGGTCCCAGGTCCCAGGTCCCAGGTCCCAGGTCCCAGGTCCCAGGTCCCAGGTCCCAGGTCCCAGGTCCCAGGTCCCAGGTCCCAGGTCCCAGGTCCCAGGTCCCAGGTCCCAGGTCCCAGGTCCCAGGTCCCAGGTCCCAGGTCCCAGGTCCCAGGTCCCAGGTCCCAGGTCCCAGGTCCCAGGTCCCAGGTCCCAGGTCCCAGGTCCCAGGTCCCAGGTCCCAGGTCCCAGGTCCCAGGTCCCAGGTCCCAGGTCCCAGGTCCCAGGTCCCAGGTCCCAGGTCCCAGGTCCCAGGTCCCAGGTCCCAGGTCCCAGGTCCCAGGTCCCAGGTCCCAGGTCCCAGGTCCCAGGTCCCAGGTCCCAGGTCCCAGGTCCCAGGTCCCAGGTCCCAGGTCCCAGGTCCCAGGTCCCAGGTCCCAGGTCCCAGGTCCCAGGTCCCAGGGCAAGACCCAGAGCGGAGGCCTGAGAATCTGGCCCTCCCACCCCTGACGCCCCACCCCAGGGGCCCCTGCCCTCTCCACTCCCTCCAAGGACTTCTCATCTCAACCCTGGGAGGGAGCCCCAACAGATTCGCATGTGGGGGCAGTGGGCGGGCTCAGAGAATGAAGAACCAGAGTGCCTGGGCCCTCCCTCTGGCGGCAAACCTCAGCTGGGTGCGGTGAGGGTGGGTATAAAAGGGTCAGTATATATATTGAGAGGAGCAGAGGAAGAGAAACTCGGAGAGTGAGAAGAGAGAGAGGGAAAAGGTATAGGCAGTGAGGACAGGAGAGAAAGAGCGAGAGAGAGAAAGAAAGAGAGAAAGGGTTCTAGGGTTGGCGGGGAGAAGGACGGAGAGAGCCAGAGGGGAGAGCGAGGGAGGGAGGAAGGCGGCGAGGGAGGCGGGGGCCCCGAGAGGGTGGAAGGAGGCAGGCGAAGGGCGGGGCACGGAGGCCCAAGCGAGGGACAGACTCCAACTCTGACTTTTTCCGCCGCGCGGGGTAAGTTTCCAGTCCGTTATCTGGACTGGGATTCCTTTATTTACTCGGGAGTGCAGCCATTTGGGAAGGACACCCCCATGGAGATACTTTTAATTTTGGAAATGATCTCTTAGCCCTGGGGGTGCAGATTCAGGAAGGGGTGGGGCCCAGCAAGGTTTGGGGGGGGGTTCCCAGCAGAGCCCTCCACCAGATAATGTCCTGCAATTTTCCCCCCACGGATGTCCACTCTCCCCGGGGGACCCGGAGAGCGGGTCTTTGCCTGAGAACACCCCAGGTCTGGGCCACCTCCAGGCCCCCTCCCCTTTCTGGGCACTGCGTGGTGGTGGGAGGCTGGTTCCCTGTTCTTAGGCCTCTCTCCCCAAACACAGATCCTGTCCATTTTCCCAACAGGGTGCCCAGCAGGCACCAGTCTGGTAGCAGGGTGGGGCGGGGACCTCGTGGGCACAGCCAGGGGCTGGGGTTTCCCTGGTACTCGGAGGCTGGAGGGTGGGATGAGTCACCGATGATTCACCCGGAACCCGGGGAGAGGGAGAGGGGTGGGGTGAGTCGAGGATGCCTGTCTCTGGGGGAAGCCCGCAGCTTCTGCTGCGCCCGGAGGGGCTGCAACTTGAATGTTCACAGCCCTGACCCGGGACGGGGCCCTGGGGACTCAGAGTGAAGCACAGTGCTAGTTCCGGTCATTCCTGGACTCAAGAGTCCATCCCTGGCCCTCTCCGGCCCCTGGGGGATTCAGGATTCCTGGCTCCCAGCCTCCTCTTCCCTCAGACCCCAGAGTCTGGAACCAGCCCCTTTCTCCACGAGGATTTGGGCATCTCACCCTCCCCTGTGCCACCCTCCTGAATCCACCATCTCCTGACTGTCCCCTACCCCAGGCTTCCACTGCAGCCATGTCATTCCTCCTGCTGGTGGTCTCGGCCCTTCACATCCTCATTCTCATCCTGCTGTTCGTCGCCACTCTGGACAAGGTAAGCCTACGCGGAGCGGCCTGCTCTCCTGCAGACGCCCGCCACACGCCTCCTCTAAAGGCGCCCGCCCCCGCCCCCCAGCCTCTGCCTCGGATG
>NW_005370276.1:317282-317564 GCF_000412655.1 Myotis brandtii
TCTTAACTTCCACTCCCTGCTCCCTCCCATAGTTTCCCATCCCCTGACCCCCCTCTCCCTGTCATGGTGCCAAGTCCACCAGCCCTCAGCCCACTCAGCACTGCAGGAATCTGGGCTCCTCCCTCAGGCTCCCATCCCTCGGAGTATCCAGTCCTAAGTCCCATCAAGAAAAGCAGACAGCCCTGACCGGTTTGGCTCAGTGGATAGAGCGTCGGCCCGCGGACTGAGGGGTCCCGGGTTCGATTCCGGTCAAGGGCATGTACCTTGGTTGGGGGCACATCC
>NW_005370276.1:320236-320789 GCF_000412655.1 Myotis brandtii
ATGTTTCTCACTCTCTATCCCTCTCCCTTCCTCTCTGTAAAAAATCAATAAAATATATTTTAAAAAAAGAAAAGAAAGCAGACATCCGGTCCCAGGTCCCAGGTCCCAGGTCCCAGGTCCCAGGTCCCAGGTCCCAGGTCCCAGGGCAAGACCCAGAGCAGAGGCCTGAGAATCTGGCCCTCCCACCCTTGACGGCCCACCCCAGGGCCCCTGCTCCTCTCCATTCCCTCCAAGGACTTCTCATCTCAACCCTGGGAGGGAGCCCCAACAGATTCGCATGTGGGGGCAGTGGGCGGGCTCAGAGAATGAAGAACCAGAGTGCCTGGGCCCTCCCTCTGGCGGCAAACCTCAGCTGGGTGCGGTGAGGGTGGGTATAAAAGGGTCAGTATATATATTGAGAGGAGCAGAGGAAGAGAAACTCCGAGAGTGAGAAGAGAGAGAGGGAAAAGGTATAGGCAGTGAGGACAGGAGAGAAAGAGCGAGAGAGAGAAAGAAAGAGAGAAAGGGTTCTAGGGTTGGCGGGGAGAAGGACGGAGAGAGCCAGAGGGGAGAG
>NW_005370276.1:322070-326686 GCF_000412655.1 Myotis brandtii
GTTTTGCCCCAGTTCAGCCCCTTCTCGGCACCACGCCCTTTTTCTAACCCTTCCCACCGGCTCCCTGGCCCCGCCCACTTTCCCATTCCCGCCCTTGTTTCTCTGCCCATCCCAGTCCTGGTGGACCCTCCCCGGGAAGGAGTCCCTGAATCTCTGGTCTGACTGCACGTGGATCAGTCACAACGAAACGTGGCTCTGCCGTGATGTCAGCGAGAACGGTGAGGGGTAAGGGGGGGGCTGGTCTGCACAGGGGAGGGGGCACCCCAAGTCTCTTCCCCGGGACCAAGTCTCAAACGCGCCAAGGTTGGAGTGGGCAGGCCTGGCTCCCAGTGCTGAGTGAGGGGGCTGATGTAGGGCCCACCTACCGCTATGGTAGGGAGCAATATGGTCGTGTTCTAAAGAGGATAAGCTAAAAGCCCCCCTCCCTTATGATTCAGAAAGAGTGGAGGCCACACGCTATTGGTTTAAGAAATTGGGAGAATGTTCCCAGGATTCTGAAAAGATCGGACTGTTTCCAAAGTTCTAAGGATGTGAGACTGGTGTTCTGGATGGATGGCTGGGACCCATTTGTCCAAGTTACAAGAGGGTGGGGCTGGAACCACATTGAGTTTTTAAAATATATTTTATTGATTTTTTACAGAGAGGAAGGGAGAGGGATAGAGAGTTAGAAACATCGATGAGAGAGAAACATCGATCATCTGCCTCCTGCACACCCCCTACTGGGGATGTGCCCGCAACCCAGGTACATGCCCTTGACCGGAATTGAACCTGGGACCTTTCAGTCCGCAGGCCGACGCTCTATCCACTGAGCCAAACCAGTCAGGGCCACATTGAGTTTTTAGAGGTGGGGCTGAGTCCTTCCCAGGCTCTAACTAACAGAGGGGGGCAGTGGCCGATGCACCCGAGTTCTAAAGGGGCAATTTGCATCTATCAAAATTTCTAAGTCAGAAGGAGGTAAAAGATGAAATGAGTTTCCCCTAAGAGTGAAGCAAGAATTTCTGTTCTCTTGACTTAGATCCAGTGTTGTACTGGAGGTAGCCAATGCGACAAGGCAAGAACCTTCCTAATGCCGCGACCCTTTGATACAGTTCCTCATGTTGTGGTGACCCCCAACCATAACATTATTTTCGTGGCTACTTCATAACTGTAATGTTGCTACGGTTATGAATCGTCATGTAAATATCTGATATGCAGGATGTATTTTCATTGTTTGGCAACCCACAGGTTGAGAACCGCTGGAAGTAAAGATGTTTCTATTCCCAGTGGACATGTTTCTGTAGAAAATCCTAAAGACTCTGCAAAGCAGCTTCTAAAACTGATCAGGGGGGTTAGCAAAGCGATAGGAATGAAGGTTGTTACTGTGTTATTCCCAAGTATCCAAACCTGCATGGTTCTGAATTGGGGGGAGGGGATGGGGTTGTTGGAGAGACAAGCCGGTGGAGCTGGAACGCTGGGCCTCCGTGACTCCCCCTCTATCTCCTCCTCATTGCAGGCTGGCTGAAGGCCGTCCAGGCCCTCATGGTGCTTTCCCTCATCCTCTGCTGCCTGTCCTTCATCCTCTTCATGTTCCAGCTCTACACCATGCGGCGAGGAGGGCTCTTCTATGCCACTGGCTTCTGCCAGCTGTGCACCAGTAAGCACTGTTCCCTGGGAACTGAAGGGAAGGGAGGGGGCCAATCAGGATGCTGGGGACCCCGAGAATGGACAACTGATAAAAGGAAACGGTTCCCAACAGCCCGAGGACCACATGAGGTGCCTCCGTGGCACCGCTCTGCCCCCAGGGACTGGCAGTCTTCAGCGACTCCATGGTGGTCTGTGTCGCTGAGTCATGGGGGAGCTGGCACTTGGGGCTTCAAGGAGCCAGGGCTGGGGAAGGTGGTGGGCAGATAATTTAAATCCCCGAGATGGAGGTGGGGGGAATCAGGGATAGGTGACTAATGAATATTCCAGAACTCTGAGTCATCATAGTGGTCTTGTAATTATAATGGCAGCCAGCTGCTGTTTCTGGTGGACCTACCATGTATCAGACACTTCAGGGAGTTTTATGTACTTTTCCATTTTTTTAAAATTTTTTTTTTACTTCAAGTGCAAAGGGCTAAATGGATCATAGTCCTCGGTTTGGGGAACATTCTCTTCCTATGTTCCTGCAAAGCCCCTCTCTTGTTTTATTAATGCACTGTGTGCTTGGCTGGTAGACCTTCAAAAATATTCCTTGAATGGATGGGTGAGTAGCTATTACCGACCCATGTGTATGGATAAGGAGACCCAGAGATGGAAGCGCCCAAGGCCAGTCTGCAGCAGCCTGGTTGTGCAGAGTTGGGGGAGAAACCACAACTCCCAGCAGGCAGCGGTGCTGCCCGCTTGCCCTCCGGCGGCTCCTTCGCCCCATGGGTTGCTGGGATATGCAGTCTTCTTGGTTCCCGTCTCCCCACAGGCCTGGCCGTGTTCACCGGGGCCCTGATCTACGCCATTCACGTGAACGAGATCCTGTCGAAGCACCCGCCGGGGGGCAGCTTCGGCTACTGCTTCGCCCTGGCCTGGGTGGCCTTCCCCCTCGCCCTGGCCAGCGGCATCATCTACATCCACCTTCGGAAGCGGGAGTGAGCGCTGAGCGTCGCCTTGCGGCCCTGCCCACTCCCGGCCCCTTCGCCTCGCCCGCCTCCCGAAAATAAAGCCGTTTAACCGCCTGCCTTTGCGCCTTCCTTCCTTCCTCCTCCAGGGCCCCGGGCTGCTCAGGCCTGAGCTCTCCTGAGCCTGGGACAGCCCGCCCCCCGCAGTGCCGCCCTCAGAACTTCCCGCTCCTGCCCCCCAAGTCCCTCCAAACTCGGACACAGGAGCCCGAGGTCCCAAGGCCACGGGCCCCGCCACCTCAAGTCTCAGGATTCCCCCCGAGTGGGGCCGCCAGACACTGTCTTCCGGGGAAGAACCGAGTCTGGGTCCCCAGCCGCCCCTCCCGTGTGCAAGGGGCTCTCCCTCCGCTAGGCAGGCCTGTGTGCTGTTCTAGGCTGTTGGTCTCTCGCTCTCTGGCCGTCCCCCTGGGAGACACGTTTCCATTCCCCTCTTAGAACGCAGTCTGCCCTCTTTGCAACCCAAGCCTCCTCTTCCCCCTCATCCCCAAACGCTGCCTCTGCCCGGACCCTTTAGTGAGAATTAGATGGCACCGCTGCACACTGCCCACTCACCCCGAGTCTTAGACAGGATTTATTCCGCTGGGAGAGGGAAATGATAGACCAATAAATATCGCACAGGCCCCTGGAGGAGGGAAGGTCCGGCGAGGTAGTTTGTGTAGAAAGGGGAGCGCAGGGCGGGGAAGGCACCTGAGGTTGGGGGGCCTGCATGGAATCGCATCCTGGTGAGGGCGGGTCCTCCTGGCCCACGGCTCCCCCCTCAGCCTGGGCGAGCTGATGAGCCGTGGGCCAGGCGGCCGGCCCGCCTTAGAAGTCGTGCGACTGATGGAAAGATCGGGTTTCTTTTAGGAATTCTGATCGTTTCCATGCAGCGACAACTGGCTGCCCCCAAACTGAGCGCCCAGACGCTGTCACCGGCAGTGCGGCGCTCACTGGCCGCGGGCTGGGCTCCGCCGTGGTGAGCAGGGTGGGCACGGTGCCCGGAGCGGGCGGGCTAAAAAGACAATGACATGTGGCCTCGGGAGGGCGCAGCCGGAGGAGCGCACAGGTGGTCAGTAGGGTTAGCAGCTGTGATTGGCTGACTCCCTCCTCAGCCGAACCCCCATTTGGTTGTTTACAGCTGGGGGGGGGGGCGGGGGGCAAATGCAGGCTGTCTTGATTGGGGGCTTTGTTTTAGGAATAAAGTGTAACATTGGAAACTAGAGCTGCCATGCATCGTAGCTGTGATGAGCAGTTTGTCATGAGGAGGCGGGGCTTAGCTCCTAACCAGGTGGCCGGGCGGAGAGGTTTCTCCCCGGTTGTCACTGCGGGGCGGGGCCTGCGGGGGAAGTGTCCGTTGCCAACGGGTCTAGTCTGGGGAACCCCGAAGGCGGGTACGTCCCCATGCTCTCCGTCAGGGCTTGCAGGTGGCCCAGAGCCCGGGCTCCGTTGAAGGTCACGGCACAGCCCGTCTGGGTGAGGAGCCAGTTCTCTACCTCCGCCTGGAGCCACCGGGAGGTCTCTGTAGGGGAGAGGCAGGAGTTGTGAGGAGCCGGAGGGACCTGGAAGGCGGGATGGGCAGGCCAGGAGGGAGGGCCTGGGTTTGGGAGGGGCGAGGAGGGGAGCGGGACCAGGCCTGGGAGGCTCGGCTCTGGAGCGCAGGTGTGGGGAGAAGCCAGGAGGGGTGGGGGCTCCTGTGGGAAAGGGAAGGGACAGGGGTCTCTTGTAGGGAAAGTGGAGGCTCGTATGGGAAGGCGCACGCGGGGAGCGGGGCGGGAAGTGGGGACATGCCACCCAGAGGTTGAGGTCAGGAAAAAACACGTCCATCAAGACTGTTAACCGGGTTCAGGGGTCCCTTCTGAGGGCCGGTGTCAACTCAGAATCGGTCAGGCGACCGTTTGGAGCAGGGGGTGGGGGCGGGCAGCGTGGGGACGGTGCCTCACGGGGGCAGGTCCTTGGGATCCAGGGGAGTCGCGACCGCGTAGTGACCGTGTGGAGGCCGTTTCAGGG
>NW_005370276.1:326765-343314 GCF_000412655.1 Myotis brandtii
CAGGAAGGTGTGCGCCAGCAGCGCCTCCTTGACGTGCTCGTCCTGCGCGCGCAGGGCCAGCGCGCTGAGCAGCTCCGAGTTGTTGGACGTGCTGCGGTAGTAGAGCATGTGCGCCAGCTCCAGCGCGTGCACGCTGCGCTGCTGTCCGAACATCTGCAGGCGGGACAGCTGCAGGTCGGACCCGTGCACACACCCCCTCGGTCACTCTCGCCGGTAGGGCCCTTTGGGCGGACTCCCGAGCCCTCCCCAGATCTGCTGGTGCAGGTCCCCAGGACTAGGGCCCAACTATTTGTATTTTTTAATACGTTTTTATTGATTTCAGAGAGGAAGGGAGAGGGAGATAGAAATAGAAACATCAATGAGTCAGTATCATTGATCGGCTGCCTCCTGCACGCCCCCTACTAGGGATCAATCCCGCAACCCGAGCATGTGCCCTTGACTAGAATCGAACCCAGGACCCTCCAGTCCACAGGCCAATGCTCTGTCCACTAAGCCAAACCAGCGAAGGCCGGCTATTTGTATTTTTAATCCACTCGCTCTCAAGCCGGTGACTCTGAGGCCGCCAACAATATTTTGCAGCAGCGGAATCATGCATTAATGGATTGGTTCAAGGATTTTCAGTTGACACAGGCTTTAGCCTTGGAACTTTTTGCTACAATTATTTAAGTCCTTATCTTTTAGACACATACTAAAGTATTTGCAGACGACATGCTAGGATTTGCTTCCAAATAATTCAGTAGTGAGAAAGCGGGGATCTTCAGGTGAAACGCGACTGACTATTGCTAATTGTAGATGCTGGATGTTGGCTACCTGGGAGCTCATCATATAATTTTATTTCTGCATTTTAAAAAACTTTTCCATAATTTTTTTAAAAAGGTTTAAAATAGTAACTGGTAAAGAGAAGTGCTAACAGACAAAAGTACTCAAAGAGCAGCCCTGGTTGGGTGGTTCATTGGTTGGAGCATCCTCCCATAAACCAAAAAGGTTGCAGGTTCAATTCCTGGTCAGGTCACATGCCTAGATTGCAGGTTCGATTCCCAGTTCGGGGCACGTGTACCGGAGACAACTGATCAATAACTGATCAATGTTTCTCTTTCCCTTCCTTCCTCTCTCTCTAAAAATAAATGAAAACATACTCTTGGCTCTGGCCAGTGTGGCTCCATGGTTACAGCATCAGCCACACACTAAAGCAGGGGTCCTCAAACTTTTTAAACAGAGGGCCAGTTCACTGTCCCTCAGACCGTTGGAGGGCCTGACTATAGTTTAAAAAAAAACTATGAACAAATTCCTATGCACACTGCACATATCTTATTTTGAAGTAAAAAAACAAAACGGGAACAAATACAATATTTGTATTTGCATGTGGCCCACGGGCCGTAGTTTGAGGACCCCTGCACTAAAGGGTCTCAGATTTGATTTGCAGTCAAGGGCATGTACCTGGGTTGCAGGTTCAATGCCGGGCCCTGGTTGGGGTACGTTTGGGAGGCAACCAATTGATGTGTCTCTCTCTCACATCTATGTTTCTCTCTCTTTTTCTCTCTCTCCTTCCCTCCCTCCCTCCCTTCCTCCCTTCTACTCTCTCTAAAATGGAGACAATAGCCCTAGCAGGTTTGGCTCAGTGGATAGAGCGTCGGCCTGTGGACTGAAGGGTCCTAGGTTCGATTCCGGTCAAGGGCACATGCCCAAGTTGCGGTCTCAATCCCCAGTAGTGGGCGTGCAGGAGGCAGCCGATCAATGATTCTCTCATTGATGTTTCTTTCTCTCTCTCTCTCTCTCTCTCTCTCTCCCTCTCCCTCTCCCTCTCCCTTCCTCTCTGAAATCAATAAAAATATTTTTAAAAATGGAGACAATATCCTTGGGTAAGGATTAACAGCAACAAAAAAGAAAGAAAAGAAGACATATCCTTGGGTGAGGATTTAAAAAACAATATTGGAAGAGCAAGCCGCTTTGAGGGGAGAAGAGAAGGGCAGGTCTGGGCCCAGCTGTCTGCTCGCTGCACCCGTCCCCATTGGTCAACCCCTCCTTGCCTGGACTCCTTCCCCATCCCTGATGTCCCTCCGGAGGGGAAGGAGAGCCCACCCACGCCTCTGGGGCTCACACTGAAAACTCCCACCAAACTCCTCCGTTCATCCACAAAACAATCTCCAGGCTGCTGGGTCCTGCAGGCTGCAGGCCTGGAAATGAGTCTGAACTCTGCCCCCTACCGGCTGTGGCCCCGCTGGGCTGCGACCTAAGACAGGCAGCGCTATCTGTGAAATGAGGCAGATGACAGGAAGTGCTCAGGAAGTGAAAACTCAGTTAATGAAACCCTTGGCACAGAGCCAGGGCCCAGAAAAGCATTTACACATGAGCTACTACTGGATCTCCATCCACACCTGGGCTGGGGCCGCCTTTTAGGTGCAAGTCTCTTCCCCACAGAGCGCTGCCCGCCTCAGGCCGAGGCCCAACGTAAAATGCCTGGAGCCAACCCCGCCCTGCAAAACCGCTGGCCTGGCCTGGCCTGCTCGGACAGACGCACGTGATGACGGCTGTGCGCGGACTGTGCTCTCTTCCTACAAGCCCTGCAGTCAGCTTATGTGCCTGCATTGGAACGAATCGCCATTCCTACGGCTGAAGGCGAGGTGCAGGAATTGGGACCAGCTGACATGAAATACATCGGGTTCCGTGTCTGCTCCTGCCGAGCCGAGGGTGCGGAATTCTCACAGGTTAAACGAGCTGGTCACGCTCCTCTTTGCACAGATGCGACCTGACCTCTCCCTGGAGACCTCTCCACCTGCACCTGCATGTGCCCTTCACACTCACCACGGCCCACACTGAGGAAGGGGTCTCCCCTCACCGAACCCTCCCTCCCTCCTAGTCCAACCCTCCCTCCTCCCCTGGGGTCCATATCTGGGGTAACCCCACCATCTACCCAGTCATAGGCCAGACCCCTGGCACCGTCCTTACCCACCCCCACCAGCCTGTCAGTCCCCAGCCCGGTCCTCCTGTCTTCTCTTTGCCGTTCCTTCCTCTCCAACCTCCTCCCTGTCCTCAGTCTCCCCATTCCAGTCTGTCCCTGCACAGCTCGAGGCGACCCTGCTCCTCCCCGGCTCCCAGCGCCTCCCATGGCTCCCCAGTGCCCTCAGGGCCGGAGCTCCTGGGCCTGGCCCCTGGCGATTGCTCCCACTCGCCTCCCACTCCTCCCCTCTGAGCACAGCCCCGTGTGGAACAAACCAGTTGACCATGAGCATGCCTGCTCTCAGGCCTCCGAGCTTTGGAACAGGCCAAGCACCTCTGGGCCATTCTTAGAAAACATTCCTGCCTCAATGTCAATGTTCAGGATGGACATCGCTTTCCACAGATGAGCAGCTGGGTGCCTGGGTTCCTGAAGGACCCACTTCTACCTCCCCCTCCAGGGCAGGACCCGCCTGCCGCCTCCCCAGGCTGCCCCCGGGGCTGCTCTGTGCGGCGCTGAGACCCACAGAGAACCAGGCTGTGGCAGGGCCCACAGGAGCATCACCCTGCCCCTGACATGGAGGAAAGCTTTCTAGAGCCTCTGAGCTGAGGGTAATGGGTGGGCGGGGCTGGTCAGCCTAGCGAAGGGGGAAAGGCCATGTCAGTAGGAGGAACAGCGTATGCAAAGGGAGAGAAGGGAAGGGAAGCAGAGGGGCGGCGCTACCAGCATATTCTGGTGGAGCTGAAGCGTGGAATGGTGCTGGGGAGCCAGGGTCCCTGGTGCTAGGTTGTGAGCATGGCAGCAGGGCCAGCCTGGGGCCATCAGCATGGGCTGGAGGAGACCAGGGAGGCCGGGAAGAGGATCTGTGCTGGGGCTGGAACAGAGGAGAGGAGCCGGCACAGAGACTCGGGGAGCAGGAAGGAGAGCCTGGGACGGATGGGTTGGAGGCAGGGCGAGGGCAACTTCAGGGGTCTAGCCAGTGAGTGGGGGGCCAACAGGGCCACCCGCAGATGGAGAACCAGGAGAAGAAGTGGGAAGGGGGCCGCGCTGCTCCGCCTGGTTGAGCTGGCTACCCAGGGCTGAGCACAGAGCACCTGATCGAGGAGGAGACGGCAGAGCTGCTTGTGGGAACCAGGAAGTGGGTGAGCGCTTTCGGGGCAGAGAAAGCGGGGGGCGCGTATCCTGCAGCAAAACTGGCCTCTCGGGTGTGTGATCTGAGCGCCTGTCCCGGGATGGGGACTCCAGAAAGGGAGGGGGCTTTGGAATCACAGATGCTGAGCCCAGTGGGGGGGGGGTGCACATGGGAAGGGTTGGGGCATGCCCAGGGAGCAGGTGGGGACAGGAGCTTGGGGACCACAATCTAGGAGTGACCTGCAGGAGGGAGCAAGTGCGTACAGAGAGGGGACAGCTGGGCTGAGGTGCAGAGGGCCAGCAGCATGTAGGGCTTGGAGGCTCAGCCGGGGGCGTGGGAAACATTAAACAGATACACTAAACTAACTGGCGAGCCCGGCCCGTGTGGCTCAGTGGTTGACCGCCGACCTATGAGCCATGAGGTCATGGTTCGCTTCCTGGTCAGGCACATGCCCCTGGTTATGGGCTGGATCCCGGGTAGAGGGCATGTGGGATGCGGACAATTGGTTCTCTCTCATCACTGATGTTTCTATCTCTCTCTCTCTCTCTCCCTCTCCCTTCCTCTCTGAAATCAATAAAAATAGATTTTTTAAAAAAATAGTTAATTAACTAGTGAACTGGGTTTTAAACTGGGCCCTTCAGAGACCCAGGGTGAGGTACTCCCTCATGCTTACAGCCCTGCCATGGCTCCCGCTGCCTGACGATAAAACCCAGGGCTCTTCCTTGGCATCCAAGGCCCCCGCCACTTCCGGGGTCTCCCTTCCCCCCCTCTGCACGCTGGACTGAGCCCTGTGCCTTCCCACAAACCATGCTCGCCCAGCCCCTTCTCCACCAGGCCCAACCCTCCATTTCAAAGCATTCCCTGGTCCTGGGGATTGCTCCCTGCGCCCTTCCCCAGCCCTGCCCCCTCTCGGCTGCATAGCTGGCTGTTATCTGTAGAATTTATTGCCAGTCTTCCTAACAGCCCACTGGGATGGCTGCGAACAGCTTGGAAACCAATGAACCGACGAGCGAGCGATTGGGTACAACAGCCGCCTCCTGCCAGTGCACACTCCCAGGGCTAGTGCCGGCCCGGCCCAGGGGAGAATCAGTACCAGGCAGCCCCTGGGGCCCCCTCGGCATCGAGACAGGACACAGGGCTCAGCCATCAAAGCTCAAGTTGGGTGTCAGCCCCCACCTGTCCTCTGGCCACAGATCCTTAGACGGTGAGCGACCTGCGCAACTGAACAGCCGCCCTGCACTCACACGGGGCCCAAGCGAGCAGGGAGCGCGTTAAAAATAGTGTCCTGGGCCCCGGTCCCACAGATTCCAATTCAGTCATTTGGGCCGGAGCCCACAAGGCCCATTAATAACAGCTCCCACCCGCCGGCGTGGCTCAGCTGGCTGAGCGGCATCCCAGGCACCAAGAGGCTGCCAGTTTGATTCCCAGTCAGGGCACATGCCCGGGGTTGTGAGCTCAGGCCCCAATGTTTCTGTCTCTCCTCCCTCTCTCTAAAATCAATTTTAAAAAGAAAAAGCATATTCAAAAAATAAAAATAACACAGTTCCCCTGGCCCTGGCTGGGCAGCTCAGTTGGTTAGAGCATCGTCTAGATACGCCAAGGTTCTCTCTCTCTCCTTCTCCCTCTCTCTCTCAAATCAATTTTAAAAAGAAAAAGCATATTCAAAAAAATAAAAATAACACAGTTCCCCTGGCCCTGGCTGGGCAGCTCAGTTGGTTAGAGCATCGTCTAGATACGCCAAGGTTGCAGGTTCGATCTCAGGTCAGGGCATGTACAAGAATCAACCAATGGCCCTGACCGGTTTGGCTCAGTGGATAGAGCGTCGGCCTGCGGACTGAAGGGTCCTGGGTTCGATTCCGGTCAAGGGCATGTACCTTGGTTGCGGGCACATCCCCAGTAGGGAGTGTGTGCAGGAGGCAGCTGATCGATGTTTCTCTCTCATTGATATAAATATATATATTCAACCAATAAATGCATAGATCAGTGGAACAACAAATCCATGTGGTTCTCTCTCTCAAATCAATAAAAGAAAAAGAAAAAATATCTATTTCTCAAACAGCTCCCCTGGTGGTAGTGACCCCTGGCCAGAATGGGAGAGCCACACTCAGGACGCAGTTTCCCGGGTAGTAATGATGATAACAGTGCCAACAGCCACCTCTCAGACAGCACCTTCTGTGCCGGGTGTCAGGCTCTGTTCTCAGCACTGTACGCATTCATTCCTTTAACCCCACAGCAACCCTAGGGGTTCGGTCCTGCTGACATCCCCACTCTGCAGATGCGGGAGCGGGTGCACAGAGAGGTTAAGTGTCTTATTCAAGGTCACACAGCTAGACGTCCGTAGAGCTCAATTCAAACCCAGGCAATCTGGTTCTAAAACACACAACCTTCGCCCCATCGCTAAGTGCCTCTCAGTGAGTAGCTGTGAACACAACTGTAGCACCTACCACACGCCAGGCGTTGTGCCCGGTGCTCTTCATGGATTCGCTCATTTACTCCTCATAACAAACCTGTGAGGTGGGTCTCACTATTATCCCCATTTTCCAGATGAGGAAACTGAAGGACAGAGAGATCAAGAAACCTGCCCAAGGTTGCAGTGAGTAAGTAAGGCAGAGAAGGAAGGGACAGGAATAGTACATGAAATAAGCGAAAACATAGGGTGTCCTGACCTTCGGGCGGAATGCCGAGGAGCCGGGACCCAGGAGGCGCGGCCGGTGGCCGGCTTACCTTGGTGGCCCGCACGCCCATGAAGGCGGCAAAGAACAGCAGCAGCAGGGAGGTGCCCATCTTCAGGTCGGTGAGCACCACCATGCCCACGTTGACGAAGACCGCCACGCCCGAGACCACCAGGAAGAGGTTGAGCAGCGTGCGCTGCAGGGCGGACGTGCGCACCTTCAGCTCGGGCAGCAGCTGCTCCAGGCCCTCCAGGGGCGTGTCCTTGAAGCTCTTCAGCACCAGGTGCCCCCGCTTCGTGCGGGCCGCCAGCACCACCCGCTTAAAGTATCTCCTGGGACAGAGACGGAGGCCCTGCGGTCAGCACTGCCCAGGGGGCCCCTCCAGCCCCAGAACACTCGCTCGGCTCTGCCCTCACACAGTCATTTTAAAGGCCACTGAACGGCCCTGGCTGGTTTGGCTCAGTGGATAGAGCGTCAGCCTGCGGACTGAAAGGTCCCGGGTTCGATTCCCTGGGTTGCGGGCTTGATCCCCAATAGAGGGCGTGCAGGAGGCAGCCGATCAATGATTCTCTCTCATCACTGATGTTTCTATCTCCCTCTCCCTGTCCCTTCCTCTCTGAAATCAATAAAAATACGTTTTAAAAAATATTTAAAAATAAATAAATAAAGGCCACTGAACGGTGTGGGAGGGAAGTCAACACGGGGTTGCTGAATATGTTTAAAAAATATTTAAAAATAAATAAAGGCTACTGAACGGTGGTGGGAGGGAAGTCAGCTCTAAGCTCAGTGCCCAGCAACAGGGGATCGGGTACATAATACAGTCCCTACTAGTGGACACGGGGTTGCTGCTGAGGGTATGCACTTGATAAGAGGAGCTGAGTAAAATGCTTTCGTTGAGTTCATTTTTAAAAATAAATAAATAAAGGCCACTGAACGGTGTGGGAGGGAAGTCAACACGGGGTTGCTGCTGATGGTATGCACTTGATAAGAGGAGCTGAGTAAAATGCTTTCGTTGAGTTCATTTTCAATGTCAAATCCCACATCTCTGGCCGTGGCTGCTAGGAGCCGGGCAGTGCTGCGAGGCTCTGGAGAGGCAACAGAATGAGGCCGTCACGGCCCTGTGCGCAGCGAAGAGACACAATGAAGCTCCCACTGCAAGTCTAACGATCTGCTTGGACGAGTCCTGAAAGTGGAATTACTGGTTTAGGGGATGTAAGGGGTTCTTTGTCTTTGGCTTTTGTTTTGGTTTGGTGTTTTGGATCGTGACCATATTTGATAAACTGATTTCCAGAAAGTCTGGGTCACGGACCGGCCCAGTGGCTGACTGCGAGAGTCTGGCTGCCCTGACTTGCTCTGTGTTGGAAAATCCTATTAAAAAGATGACGTTAGCCCTAACTGGTTTGGCTCAGTGGATAGAGCGATGGCCTGCGGACTGAAGGGTCCCGGGTTCGATTCTGGTCAGGGGCATGTACCTTGGTTGCAGGCGCATCCCCAGTGGGTGTGCAGGAGGCGGCTGATCGATGTTTCTCTCTCATCGATGTTTCTAACTCTCTATTCCTCTCCCTTCCTCTCTGTAAAAAATCAATAAAATATATTTTAAAAAAAAAAGTGACGTTATCAGAATCCGCCCGTGGCCTTCCCGCTCTGAGCCCAGCTCTCGCATCTGGAAAACGGGGAGAAGTGTCCCTGCCCTTTCTCTTCCCCTGCGAAGTCTAGTTCCTCCTTTCCCTTGGGAAAAACAGCAGCATTTGCCCAGCCGGGGTGGCTCAGTGGTTGAGCGTCGACCCATGAACCAGGAAGTCACAGTTCAATTCCCGGTCAGGGCACAGGCTCGGGTTGTGGGCTTGGTCCCAGTGTGGGGGGTGCAGGAGGCAGCCGATTGATGATTCTCTCTCATCAGTGATGTTTCTCTCTCTCTCACTCTCCCACCCTCTCTGAAATTAATAAAAATATTTTTTTAAAAAGAAGCTGCATTTGGATGATCCACCCCTCCCCCTTTCTCGACTTCCCACCGGGGCCCAGACCTCCAAATCCAGCCACTGACCTGTCAGTCCCCTCTCAGCTCTAACCTTGTTCCTTCCCACTGCAGCTGGGGAACAAGGGCTGCCTCACCTCTCCGCAGGGGTGGCCTTGAAGAAGTAGTAACGCCTGGAGCCCACGCTGGACATACGAGGCATCTTTCCGACTCTCTGGCCCAGGGCCCAGAACTGCATGTAGATGTACTGGTCCAAGTTGATCGTCACCTGCCAAGGGGTACAGGGGAAGCAAGTAGCTAAGCATGGGCAGGAGCGTGAGTGCAGGTACTGACAGGAGATGTCTCTCCCCACCCCCACCCTCCGTGATTTCAGCCCCTCCCCCAGGCCTGTCATCCCCCAGTCCCGGGCAGGGCAGCCATGCACGGTCACTGCTGTGAGATACTGCACAGGGCGTGCCATCTCAGATGGCACCATTCACGTGATAGTCACCACCACCACATTTCTTTGAACCTAAGATGCCACTGACTTTAAGCCATTCCATTATTATTATTTTTAAAATATATTTTTATTGATTTCAGAGAGGAAGGGAGAGGGAGAGAGAGAAACATCCATGATGAGAGAGAATCATTGGCTGTCTGCCTCCTGCACGCCCCCTGCTGGGGACTGAGCCCTCAACCCGGGCATGTGCCCTTGACTGGACTCAAACCCGGGACCCTTCAGTCTGTAGGCTGATGCTCTATCCACTGATCTAGGGCTACTCCGTTATTTTATAAAGCAATTAAAGGAGAAGATATATTGCCAATTAAACTATATCACACCACCACTTATAAGTCAGAATTTCAGAGACAAGAAAATATTTTTTAAAAAATACATCTTAGACCCTAACCGGTTTGGCTCAGTGGATAGAGTGTCGGCCTGCGGACTCAAGGGTCCCGGGTTCGATTCCGGTCAAGGGCATGTACCTTGGTTGCGGGCACATACCCAGTGGGGAGTGTGCAGGAGGCAGCTGATCGATGTTTCTCTCTCATCGATGTTTCTAACTCTCTATCCCTCTCCCTTCTCTGTATTTCAGAGACAAGAAATATATTTAAAAAAAATACATCTTAAAGCCCAAAAATGTGGAACTATGGAAACTTTTATCATTTTCATTATAATGTTGTTGACTTTGAGGATGAGCGTTTTGTCTTATTTATTACTACAATGTGCTGGCGGCTGGTAATAAAATCTTGAGTTCTAAGAAGATCCGTACCTTATGCTACTTTCCCAACAGACGGCAGTGAAGTGGCCTGAGAAAGAGGCGTCTTTCTCTAATTCACCAAACGTGCCACGTGGGCAAGCGTCCTGGGCCCAGGACTCCAACTCCCCCAAAGGCCCCACCCCTGCCCCAAGGCTTCCTGGGGGTCTTGTCCTCCCTGGAAGACAGGTACCTGGACCTCATCCTGAGGGTGGTGGACCACGAGAGCATAGGCCAGGGTGTCCTCGGAGAGCGGGGAGAAGTTGGCCTGGGCCAGCAGGGGCTCCAGCGCCAGCAGCACCTCCTGCTCATTGGACAGGCGCTGGGGGTCCGTTAGCGAAGGCTGGTCCAGAGTCTCCCTGTCCGGGTTGATGGGGTCATATAAGGCCTGAGGAGAGAGTCAGAGAGAAGAGAAACAGGCGAGGTCACAGTGTGAGGGATCATGGGTAAACTTCAGGAAGTTCCCGGCCCCGTCCTTTAAATGATGGGGTGCCCCAGGGCTTGGCTGCATTTGGATGATTCACCCCTCCCCCTTTCTCGACTTCCCACCAGGGCCCAGACTTCCAAATCCAGCCACTGACCTGTCAGTCCCCTCTCAGCATGCCTTCAAACACCTTCTCTTGCGGACAAATGCCCACTCACATCTCCAGCCTGGACCTCTCCTCCACGTTCCAGGCCTAATACCCAACTCCAGTGCGTGAGCATGCATTCTCCTGTTCTCCCACAGGAATCAAAGTAAAGGTGGACACAGATTGCCCAAATAAACTACATTTCCCAGCCTCCCTTGAGGCAAGGGGTGGTCAGGGGGACGAAGGCCATAGAATGTGAGCAGAATTGATGGGTGCACCTTCCCCCGCAATTCTTGCCCCCGTCCCGCGGCCCCCGGACCTTTTCCTCTTTTCTGGTTCTGCTAGCTTAGAACACTGTCCTACCTATGACCCAGTTTTGACCATACAGAGATGAAGACAATGCCCTAAGGCAGCGGTTCTCAACCTGTGGGTCGCAACCCCTTTGGGGGTCAAACGACCCTTTCACAGGGGTCACCTAAGACCATCGGAAAACACAGATATAATTACATATTGTTTTTGTGATTAATCACTATGCTTTCATTATGTTCAATTTGTAACAATGAAAATACATCCTGCATATCAGATATTTACATTACGATTCATAACAGTAGCAAAATTACAGTTATGAAGTAGCAACAAAAATAAGTTTATGGTTGGGGGTCACCACAACATGAGGAACTGTATTAAAGGGTCGCAGCATTAAGAATGTATTAAAGTCGCGGCATCAGGAAGGTTGAGAACCGCTGCCCTAAGGGATGACAGAGCAACAAAATGGAAGGAACCCGGGTCCCAGCATAAACTTGCGTGGAACAAGGTGACCTCTGCACCCTGGCCCATTGACCGCAGGGCTGTTCAGTGGGAGGGAAATAATCCTCCACCTCCTTTAAACCATCCGATTGTGGGGTCTGCTTGTCACAGCAGCTAAGCCTCTATATGAACTGATACAAACTCTCTACTTGACAATTGCTTTTGGATGTCACAATCACCTCGAATCCAATACGCCTACCATGCCCACCTCCATTCCCAAACTTTCAATAAAACCACCATTTTGGATTTCCTGTCTCAAACCGGTTCCCCTCAATCATCCCTGGCTTCTTCCCTGAGTGCCAGACTCTTTGATTCAATGATCTCTTTGACCTCTCCGCCTGGGTGCATCGTGGCACATACCCGCGGGAGGAATGACCTGGGCAGTGGTTTGGAGGTGGGAAGGCCCAGGGCCTCAGGAACAACTGAGCAGGGAGCCGGGTGATGCCGGGAGAGTCATGCCCAGCTAATCCTCTTCTGAACTAACTCCCGGGGCTGGGACGCGCTGGCGGAGGACAGGGCCTGAGGCCAAAGCCAAGGCCTGTGTCTGAGTCCTTCAGCCCCGGCTGACGGAGCAGGTCCCAGAGGCCACATCAAAACTCGTGGAGTGACCTTGAGAAATCCCGTTCCCAGCGCTGAGCTGCAGTTTGAGAGCGAGGGAACCTCGGAGTTGGAGGAGAAAGAATTCTATATTCTTCAAGCATCCCCTGCGAGCCAGATTCTTCTCTGGGAATTTCACATCCACCAGGGCTTCAAGCCAGAAGCCTGGATGTTGCAGGTGGCCCTGGCTGCTCTCTCCCCTCGTACAGTAACACCCCCCCATCCCACCTCCATGCGGATCACCACTTCGCCCAGCTCTCTCTTCCCCGTCCGCACCACCATAGCCTCCTCCTGCCTGGGTGCGTCCAGCCTTCCCAGTGGCCTCCCCCAGCCGTTCTGCCCCCCGCCTCTGCCCCTCTGTTTCCTACACAGCAGCCGGGAAGAGCTTATCGAGCGATCATAGTAATACCTGAGAATGGCGCACATTGTGCAGCACTTACTACGCGTCAGGCACTATTTGAAGCACGTTATACACATTCTCGCCATGTGAGGATGGTGCTTCTGTTATCCTCACTTAGATGTGGAAACTGAGGCACCGAGAGATTAAGTAAGTGCCAAGTTCACAGAGCCAGGAAGTGATGTATCAGGAATTACACATCCAACTACGTCCCTCTCCTGCCAGAACCCTTCCCGGGCTCCTGCGGCCCTCACAGGACATGCTCTGCACTCGGGGGGCCTGCAAGCCCCGCTTTGCTCCCCTACCCCAGCCACCCTGGCTTTCCTTCCTCCAGGCCCAGGGACTTGGCACACGCTGTTGGGAGACTCTCCCTGGCCCCCTCCCTGCCTCCTTCCCGTTCACTACGGAATCCTCCTCCTCCTCTGTGTTCCAGCTCCCTGGTCCCTCCGCGGCCCTGTGGCTGGGCGGGGCGTGCACTGTACAGAGGCGCCAGGCCTAAGAGGCACCGTCGCAGATGCTGTCGCCCTGACATTCATCCTAACAGTCACCCTTTCGCACGGAACTTCCCGCAACAGAACTCCCTGCAGTGACGGGAACACCTGGATCTGCACCCCCATTCGGTGGCCCCTGGTCTCAGGTGGCTGGCTGCCGGGCACTTGAAACGTGATGAACGCTACTGAAGAACAGAATTCTAAAATCTGATTTACTGTCAATGATTCCAAATGTAAACCGCCACGTGTGGAGAGGGACCATCCTGTGAGACTGCCTCCGGCCAGGGAGAGGAGGGCCTTTTCCTAATTTGCACTCAGACCCGGGACCGAGGCCAAGGTCAGCTTTGTCACCCGCTCTCTGATCTGTGCCCTTCGAGCTCACAACCTGAACGTGTCCATTCACCGGGAAAGAGCGTCTGATTCACGGCTGTTGCCACCTGGCACCGGGTGTCCCACAAACATCTGCTGAAAGAATGAAAGATGTCCCCGGAGCCCGGCCGGTGTGCTCAGTGGTTGGGCATCGACCTCTGAACCAGGAGGTCACGGTTCAATTCCCGGTCGGGGCACATGCACTAGTGGTGGGTTTGATCCCCACTGGGGGGCGTGCAGGAAGCAGCCGGTCCATAATTCTCATCATTGGTGTTTCTGTCTCCTTCTCCCTCTCCCTTCCTCTCAGAAATCAATAAAAATACAGTGGGGCCTTGACTGACGAGTGTCCCAACTAACGAGTTTTTCGAGATACGAGCCGTCTCTCGGCCGATTTTTTGCTTTGAGTTGCGAGCTAAAATTCGGGTTACGAGCCAGCTTCAGATACCCCACCGCTAGTGGGCGCAGCGAACGTCACAACATCAGCCCCGCATCACGTGTCTCACTCGTTCACTTTAATGATTTGACATACGAGTAATATGAGTTACGAGCTCCGTCACGGAACAGATTAAACTCGTAAGTCAAGGCCCCACTGTACAATTATTTAAATAAAAAAGTAAAACACCCCCGTGTCTTTGTGGCGATTGCTGTTTTCTATCCCCCAGCCTCCCCTTGGGGCCTCGAACCCCATCCACCTCCCGAGGGCCCCAGATTGGTCTCCAGCCCAGACGTCTTTCCTGAGCTCCAGACTCACCCGGCAAGAGCCTGCTCAGCACTTCCCCACGGTGGCCAACCGCCTCCCGATGCTTCCGCGTGGATACCCAGCGGCGTCCTCTCACACTCACTGTGGACGCCGCGTCCCAAACTGGGGCCCTGAAACTCCTCCCACACCTGCTCCTCCCGCCATCCTCCCCAGCTCAGAAGAGGACAATCCATCCTTCTAGGTCAGCGGTTCTCAACCTGTGGGTCGCGACCCCTTTGGCGGTCCAACGACCCTTTCACAGGGGTCGCCTAAGACCATCGGAAAACACATATATAATTACATATTCTTTTTGTGATTAATCACTATGCTTTAATTATTATGTTCAATTTGTAACAATGAAAATACATCCTGCATATCAGATATTTACATGACGATTCATAACAGTAGCAAAATTACAGCTATGAAGTAGCAACAAAAATAATTTTATGGTTGGGGGTCACCACAACATGAGGAACTGTATGAAAGGGTCGCGGCATCAGGAAGGTTGAGAACCACTGCTCTAGGTGCTCAGGCCCAAAGTCTGGGGTCATCCTGGACACCCCTCTTTCTCACACATTCAACGCACCAGCAAATCCGGAGCCATCACGTTCAGAACAGATCCAGAATCCAACCACTTCTCAACCCTTGTAGGAGCCACCAAACTCCCTGGACCGGTGAGGTGGCCGCAGCACTGGGCTCCCAGCTCCCATCCTCCATCCCGGCGATACCCCACATGGTCAGCAGAGGGCGCCTGCTGTAATCTGAGTCCACTCATGTCCCTCTTCAGTTTAGAGCCCTCCTGTGGCTTCCACCTCACTCCGTGTCCTCACCTGTGTCCCACAAAGCCCTGCAGGGTCCGACCCCACTCCCCTCCCTGCCCTCATCTCCAGGCCTGCCTGCCTCACTCACTCAGCTTTAGCCCCGCCCACGTCATTGCTGTTCCTCCTGCACTCCTGCCTCAGGGCCTTGGCACTTACTGTTTCTGCAGCTCTCCACATGGCTCACTCTTGCCTCCTTCAGGTCTCTGCTCAAACTCCAGCCCCTCAGGGAGGCCTTCCCTCATCACCACACCTAAAATTGCAAAACACTTCTGCTTTCTTTTTCTCTTTACTTACTTACCAGATTTAGACAAAAATAAAATACAGGACACCAAGTTAAATCTGATTTGCAGATCAACGACAAATAATTTTGCAGTGTAAGTGTGTCTCATGCAATATTCGATATGCATGGGACATAATTATACTTAAAAAATCGTTCATAGCTTATCTGAAATTCAACTGTAACTGGGGCGAGAGGGCTGAATGGTGTCCCCTAAAAATTCACGCCCGCTCGGAACCTTAGAGCATGTTCCATTTGGATAGAGTTTTTGCGGGTGTAATTAAGATAAGGAGTGAGATGAGACCAGATTGGATTGAGGCGGATCCTAAATCCAATGAGGGTGTCCTTATAGGAGACAGAAAAGGACACAGAGGCACAGAGAAGAAGACGATGTGAAGATGGCGATGGAGTGATGTGTCCACAAGCCAAGGGCTGCCAGCAGCCACTGATTTCCCCCTCAGAGCCACCAGAAGAAACTAACTCTGCCCACACCTTCTGGACTCCTGAATGCGGACAGAATGCATTGCTGTTGTTTTAAGCCGCCAGTTCACAACAGCAGGCACAAATGAATAAATGGGGCTTCCTGTACTTTTACCCGGCAACCCTGTCCTTAGCACTCAGCATCTTAACATATTCTCCTTCTTTCCTTTGTCGAGGGCCTGTCTCCCTCACTAGAACATGACCAAATGAGGCAGATACACACCTATGTCAGGCTCGCTGCTGTGTCCTGGGGCCTCGGACCATTTGGGGGACACAGTAGGTGCTCAATAAATATATACTGAGAAAATTCAATGAATGAGTAAGGAGGGAGGGAGAGGAACAGAGAGAGGTCACCTGCCAAGGTCACCTGCAGGACTAGTGAACAACAAAGCCAGCTTTTGGACCGGGGCTCTTCTTATTCTTTTCCTGTCCCAGGCTGCTTCCTCAAGGGACTTAAGGTCACCAACAGCTGGTCACCCAGTCTCCCATGTCCCTCTGGTGCTTCCACCCGCCCCTCTCAGTACCTGTTAGAAACCTCCTGCCTTCCCTGGCCGGTGTGGCTCAGTTGGCTGGGCATTGTCCTGTGCACCAAAAGGTTGCCAGTTGGGTTCCTGGTCAGGGCACATGCCCGGGTTGTGGGCTCGACCCCTGGTACGGGGCATGCAGGAGGCAGCTGATGGATATTTCATTTTCACATCGATGTTTCTCTTTCTCTCCCTCTCTCTAAAAATCAATTAAAAAAAATCTTAAAATCGCCTGCTTCAGTGGGAATAAGCATCTTCATTGATTATTCTTTCTATGTTTCTATATAAATGTTCATATAATATTTATTAAAATAACAACAATAGCCCCAGCTGGTTTGGCTCAGTGTTTAGAGCGTCGGCCTGCGGACTGAAGAGTCCCAGGTCCGATTCCAGTCAGGGGCACATGCCTGGGTTTCGGCCTTGATCCCCAGTAGGGGGCGTTCAGGAGGCAGCCGATCAATGATTCTCTCTCATCATTGTTGTTTCTCTCTCTCTCTCCCTCTTCCTTCCTTTCTGAAATCAATAAAAA
>NW_005370276.1:343454-344592 GCF_000412655.1 Myotis brandtii
AGCCGATCCATGATTCTCTCTCATCATTGATGTTTCTATCTCTCCCTCTCCCTTCTTCTCTGAAATAAATAAAAAGGTATTTTAAAAATAATAAAAAGTGCCTTGGTTTACCCAGGGCCTTGGGCCACACTGGATGTCTATGCTAACAATGTGATGGACGGTGGGAGTCTTGGACCATGAGGCAGTCTGCCCGCTGGAGGGGCTGGAGGCTGAGTAACTAGGATAGTGACACAGGTGGCCAGCCAGGCCTGCGTGACCAACCTCCAATAAAACCCTGGACAAAGCCCGGGTGAGCTTCCCTATGTGTTGTCACATATTGTTGGTGGGAGAATTAAGACCTGTCCTAGGGACAATGCTGGGAGAGGACAAGTGGCAGCTCTGGCCTGGTCTCTTCTGGGCCCTGCCCGTGGCCTTTTTCCTTTGCTAACGGTGCTCACCAGCCTTTCACTGTGTAATAAGCTACCACTTCAAGCGTAACAGCTTTCTTGAGCTATGGGAGTCCCTCTAGAAAATCAATGAACCTGAGGGTGGTCTTGGGACCCTCAGCCCAGGCAGGACCCAGGGAGGAGAAGGAGGAGGCAGCTAAGAATGTATCTTCTGCCCTGGCTGGTGTTGCTCAGTGGGCAGAGCATCGGCCTGTGGACGGAAAGGTCCTGGGATCGATTCCCGTCAAGGGCACATGCCCGGGTTGTGGGCTTGGTCTCCAGTGCGGGGGGTGTGCAGGAGGCAGCCAATAAGTGATTCTCTCTCATCATTGATGTTTCTATCTCTCTCTCTCTCCCTTCCTCTCTGAAATCAATAAAAATATATTTTTTAAAAAAAGAAAAAAAAAGAATTTATCTTCTGATACCACTCCCTGCTGGGGTTCTACTTCTCTCTCTGAGGCTCCTTGTCCACCCTCCTCTCCAGTTCCAGTTCCCCTTCCTGATCTCAAGGCTGGCACACCCTGGGGTTCGGCTAATTCCCCTCATGGTACCCTTTAGTACCATCTAGATCAAGGGTGGGCAAACATTTTGACTCGAGGGCCACAATGCGTTCTTAAACTGGACTGGAGGTCCGGAACAAAAGCATGGATGGAGTGTTTGTGTGAACTAATATAAATACAAAGTAAACATCATTACATAAAAGGGCACGGTCT
>NW_005370276.1:344860-348496 GCF_000412655.1 Myotis brandtii
GATCAGCTGCCTCCTGCACACTCCCTACTGGGTATGTGCCCGCAACCAAGGTACATGCCCTTGACCGGAATCGAACCTGGGACCCTTGAGTCCACAGGCCAATGCTCTATCCACAGAGCCAAACCGGTTAGGGCGGCAAATATATTTTTTAAAAAAAAGAAAAAAAAAGAATTTATCTTCTGACACCACTCCCTCCTGGGGTTCTACTTCTCTCTGAGGCTCCTTGTCCACCCTCCTCCCCAGTTCCAGTTCCCCTTCCTGATCTCAAGGCTGGCACACCCTGGGGTTCGGCTAATTCCCCTCATGGTACCCTTTAGTACCATCTAGATCCTCCCAGGCTTGCTTCTCAGCCCAGACCCCCCTCCCTTGACCTCCAGACCCCACATTCAAGTCCATCTCTCTCTCTCTATCTGCCTGACAGGTGGCTCCAATGCCTAAGTCCAAAGCTGACCTCTCAATGTTCCCTGCAGATCTGCCTCTCGCCCCTGCCCCGTCATCCGCATCTCCATCCTTCCGGGGAGCAGGCCAGAACCGCTGGAGGCACCCTGGACTCCTCTCTTTCCCTCGCCACCCGGCCCACACAGCCGAGTGCTCCAGCTATTACCAGCGTCTGCCCACTTTTCACCACTTCCACTGCTATTACTCTTGTCGGAGCTGCCATTACCTCTCTCCGGGACAAGCATAATAGACTCTTTACCAGACCTCTCTGCCTCTGACAGTCTGTTCCCTGCCCGGCAGCCAGAAGGATCCTGTTAACAACTAAATCAGTTCCTCCTCTGCTCAGAGCCCTCCCGCGGCTCCCAGCTCACTTAGAGTAAAAGCAACGTCCTCACCACGGTCCACCGGGCCAGGCACAATTTGCCCCGACTCCTTCTCTGCTCTCATTTTCCGCCTCTCTCCCCCTCTCCCTCCCCTCCAGCTACAGCTGACCTTTTGCTATTTCTCCAACACCCCAGGCCCTCTCTCACCTCAGGACCTTTGCACTTGCTTTGCCTTCTGCCTGGAATGTCCTCCCCAGACATCCGTCTCGCACGCTCCTCTCTCTTCACTCAGGTCTTAGCTTGCCTGTCGCCTCCTCATCAGAGAAGCCTTCCTGGACCACCGTTTCTAAAACAGGCCCCCATCTCATCCCGGTCTAACCTGCTTCAACCTCTGCCTCATTGATCCTCACAGCGCTTGCCACTCCGGGTATCATATTTCATATTTGCTTATCATCTCCCCAGCTGGAATGCCGGCTCCCTGAGGGTGTGGCTTTACCGGAACCGTTCCCTGCAGCACCCCCGGGGCTTAAAACGGGGCCAGATTCCACGTAGGTGCTCCGAGAACTTTTGCTGAATGAATGGATGAGCAAACAAGCATGACGGGGCAGGAGGGGCCCCGCCCTCACCTGCAGCCGGTTCAGGATTTGATGGTAGTGGAACAAGGTGCAGAGGTCCACGTGGGCAGAGAACTCCTCCAAAGCCGCCTTCTCCGCAGGACTGGAGTGGAATTCCTGTTACCTCGGGAAGCAAGACTGACCATTAGGCCTCTCTCCCCTTCCTCGTGGGAAGGAATTCTTTCCCTGGCAGCCCATACAGACGGTCAGAGCTCCGGGCTTTTCAAACCTTTGTTTTTGTTTGGGGGAGTTGTGTCAATTTTATTGACCAAGAAACGGAGGTAGCCTGGCATAGTAAAAAAGATGAATGAAAGAGCTAAGAGTTCAAGTTCTCCCTTTGACGCTGACTCACCAACATTCACACAGTGCTTACTGTGCACCAGGCGCTGCTTGCCCACATGAGATGCAAGGGGGCCAATGCAATGATAACCCCCCTTTTTTCAGAGGGGGGAAATGAGGCTCAGGGAGTCACCCGCTGAGGACCACAATGTCTAGATCAGCGGTTCTCAACCTGTGGGACGCCAACCTGTGGGTCGCGACCCCTTTGAGGGTCGAACGACCCTTTCACAGGGGTCGCCTAAGACCATCGGAAAACAGATATATAATTATATATTGTTTTTGTGATTAATCACTATGCTTTAATTATGTTCAATTTGTAACAATGAAAATACATCCTGCATATCAGATATTTACATTATGATTCATAACAGTAGCAAAATTACAGTTATGAAGTAGCAACGAAAATAATTTTATGGTTGGGGGTCACCACAACATGAGGAGCTGTATTAAAGGGTCTCGGCATTAGGAAGGTTGAGAACCACTGGTCTAGATAAAGAGAGACTGAAAATCCACTCTAGGCCTGTCTGACCCCAGAGCACACTTATTTAACCAATTATGTATGCTTGTCACCTCCCTTCTTCTGCTGCAGTGCCCTCATTTATAAAATGGAGATGATGGTGGCATCTCTCTGACTGGGTTGTTCTGATGATTCCATACATGGGAAATGCTTAGCACAGTGCCATGTAGTAAGAGCTCACGCAGTGTTTAATAATTATGATTATGCTTTTATAGGTATAATTATTATTAGATAGCAGTAATAGTAATGATGAGGATGATGCTACACATTTTGCAAAGGGAAAAACCATGCCCCAGAGGGTGCTTGTTCAAGCCCCAGAACAAGCTAGAGTCGGAATCGCTGCTACATTTGCATCTCAGAGGTCTTCTCCCCCTCCCCTACGTTCCAATTCACTCGGCGCCCACTAGGGACTGTAAGGGGAATTGGAACTACAACTCCCAGGAGGGGCCAGGGCAGCCCTCCATAGCAGGCACGGCCCTGCCGCCGCAAGGCCTGCCGGGAGTCGTAGGCCCCGGGCTCTTGGACCCCGGACGGGCGATACCTGCATCAGGAGGCGGAGCAGCTGCTCCTTGGAGAGTGGGATGAACCGCTCCTGGTACTGCTGCGCCCAGTCGCGGGGCTCCGTGGGGTTCCACATCCTGCGGTACTCCCCCATCTTGGCCGCCAGCGAGGACAGGGCCCGGGCGCGCCCCAGGAGCGCGGGCAAGACTGGCCATCCTCGGACCCAGGATGCCCAGACCCCCCGGGTCACATGCAACATGGCCAGCCCCTGTGCCCGGAGCCTAAACGAGGGAAATGGGTAGAGGGTCAAAGGGCATCTGGTGGAGAAGCGCCCTCTGCACCTCCCTGTCTCGAACCTCCAGGAGCTGTCCCTACCCCAGGCGGGGCGCAGAGCCCGTCCGCCCTTCTCGCGGGTCCCCTCCCACATTGCTCCATTGACCCTGGTCCCAGGGAAGGGTCAGAGGTCTGAGGTCCTGGGGCGTGTTGAGGGCCTAGACACCCTGGCGTGGTACAACTGGTTTCTGCGGGGTCTAGGCGATGAGATGGATCACTGGAGCATAGGAGAAGCTCGGAAAGGCTACCCTGACGGTGCAGGGCCGTCCTGCCCTGGCCATGCAATCCCCCTCCCTCCCCTCACCTTAGCCAACGCTCGACTGTCATTGAGCCTCCTGCGCATGTGCAGGAAGGCTTTCAGGTCCCCCAAGATGCAGCTTCATCCAGCAGCAGGACGCATGCGCAAAACCGGGGTCCCTGAGCGCGGTCCGTTTCTTTCCTCTGAAGCCGTCCCCACTGCGCACGAGCTATAGGCCCGCCTTCCTCCGGGACGGGCCTGGTGTTGGCGGCGCGCATGCGCAGCAGGAACGTCTCCTTGTCCCCGCGCTGCAGCGAGAAGGGGACGCAGCGG
>NW_005370276.1:348756-349743 GCF_000412655.1 Myotis brandtii
AGCGAAAAGGCGGGAAAAAGCGGAAGCAAAAGAAGTCTGAGGTGGCGCCGGGGACCGGGATGGGGAGGGCGGGCGAGAGGAAGAGCGGGCCCCCAGGTGACGCAGGCCGGGCCTCAGAGTAGGGGTGACCCTTTCTCAGGCGGTGCCCCCCCCAGGCCCGACCCCCCCATTTCACGTCCTTAAAGGGGAGACCCTGATTCTAAGAAGGTAACCGAGTGCCGGGGGCTCGGCCGCCTCCTTCTGAGGGGGCAGCCCAGGTCCCCAGACGTCTGAGGTCCAGACCCCCCAACTTGAGGAAACGCCCTTTTATGAAGACGGGGCTGCATTCTAGGTGCAGGCCTGTGGGCTAAGGACATAACCCCAAAGACTAGCCTAAAACGTGCCCTGTTCTACCTTTATGGCTCTCCATTATGGGCGCTGACACCCCAAACCTGAAAGGGGTCCCCCTGGGTCAGGTCTCCCAGGTGTGACCCAGCGCCTCCGCCCCCTGGAAACGCCACTGTGTCCTTCAAAGGGGCGCTGTGCTTCCGTGTCCGTGACGTGACCCCAATACAATTGGGTCTGGTGCCAGGTGCTGGCAGTGGGTGCGAGCGGGGCCGTCGCCAGCAGCGGGTGTGAGCACTGGGCAGATCGAGGCGTGTGGGAGCAAGGAATTTTTAGTGACCACCAAAGCCTTGCCCCAATGAGAGCGACCGGCACCCCACCTTGGTCTGGCGCCCTCCATGTTCTGTGCACACCCCCTGGTGGCCAGCGCACATCATAGCAACCAGTTGTTTGGTTGTTCTGCCCTTTGGTCTATTTGCATATTAGCCTTTTATTATATAGGACTAGAGGCCCAGTGCACAAAAATTTGTGCACTGGTGGGGGAGAGGAGGGTGGGGGATGTCCCTCAGCCCCACTTGTGCCCTCTCACCGTCTGGGACCCCTCGGGAGATAACCACCTGCTGGCTTAGGCCCGCTCCCCAGGTGGCAGATGGCAGGCCCGAT
>NW_005370276.1:349760-350376 GCF_000412655.1 Myotis brandtii
TGGGGGCGGGAAGCGGGGCTCCCCCCGCAGACACGGAGGGGCCGAGGCAGCTGATAACGGGGTCACCTTTCCTGAGCACCTGCCCGCGCTGTTCTGGGCACGTCCTGCTCTCACGGAGGAAACCGCCCTGCAGAGCGGGTGCTGGGAGCCTCATTAAAAAAAATATCTGTAATAATAAAAGCACAATATGCTAATTAGACCGGACCGGGCTGTGAGAGAAGCCTGGTGCTGGCAGCCGGGGGAAGGAAGGCCTACTCTTTTTTTAAAAAATATATATTTTATTGATTTTTTTTTTGAGAGGAAGGGAGAGGGATAGTTAGAAACATCGATGAGAGAGAAACATCCATCAGCTGCCTCCTGCACGCCCCCTACCGGGGATGTGCCCGCAACCAAGGTCCATGCCCTTGACCGGAACCGAACCTGGGACCCTTCAGTCCACAGGCGGAGGCTCTATCCACTGAACCACACTGGCTAGGGCAGGAAGGCCTACTCTTGCACGAATTTCGTGCATCGGGCCTCTAGTATATAGACTAGGGGCCCGGTGCACAAATTCCTGTACCTTGAAAGGAACTGTGGGCTGGAGGCTGCGGCGGGCACAGGGGTGGGGCTCGGCCCC
>NW_005370276.1:350635-351132 GCF_000412655.1 Myotis brandtii
GATCGCCCCTCAGGAGCAGGAGGAGGTGGAGAAGCCCTCAGGGGTGATCGGGGCAGCAGCCGCCACTCACATCCACTGATGGTGTCAAGCGATCAGACTGGCGCCGGGCACCGGCAGTGGGTGAGAGCTGTGGCTTCCAGCCCCAATGTCCCTCAGGAGCAGGGGGAGGTGGAAAAGCCCTGAGGGGCAATTGGGTCTGGTGCCAGGTGCTGGCAGTGGGTGCGAGCAGGGCCGTCGCCAGCAGCGGGTGTGAGCACTGGGCAGACCGCGGCGTGTGGGAGCAAGGAATTTTTCGTAACCACCAGAGCCTTGCCCCAATGAGAGCGACCGGCACCCCACCTTGGTCTGGCGCCCTCCATGTTCTGTGCACGCCCCCTGGTGGCCAGCGCACATCATAGCAACCAGTTGTTTGGTTGTTCCGCCCTTTGGTCTATTTGCATATTAGCCTTTTATTATATAGGACTAGAGGCCCGGTGCACAAAAATTTGTGCACTGGC
>NW_005370276.1:352643-366080 GCF_000412655.1 Myotis brandtii
TACTTTGGGGGGGGGGGAGGGGGGGGGTTTTTTTTTTGCGGGGGGGGGGGGGCCTAGGGTGATGGGGACTTGTATCCACTGCCGCTCTCGGCCAGGGGAAGAGGGGAACTACGGACCCCACCTCCTAGTTCCAGGGCGTTATGACCCCTGGTCGACCCCAGGGGAAACTGAGGCCCACGGAGATTGAGCGACTTGCCCAAGGACATCACGCAGCTGGTGAGAGGAGCTGCACGCTCCAAACTCCAGGAGGAAGGGCGGGTGGCGAGGGAGGAGGAGGCCCAGCTGGTGCGGACTGGTGTAGGCAGGGTGGGGTGGCGGGGGGAGAAGGGCTGCTGGCCAGAAGGTTCGGTCACAGACTTTGCCCGCTGCCTGCATCACCCTCCCTCCCTCCCAGCTCTCCTCCTTCCCCCCTGGCCTGGCTCCTCAGGAGGGACTCTCTGGGCAGCTGGCGCTTCTCTTGGCTGCCGCCTGCCAGCTGGTGCCTTAACTGATGAATCTTTGCTCCCTCCCCGGGGACCGGCCAGAGAGGGCGCGGAAGGAGGTTCGGACTCGGGCTTCCGAGAGCTCGGGTCCCTCCGGCCCGGCAGAGCCACCTCCCCACGTCTCCAGTGCCACAGCCCAGGGTTTCGGGGGTCAATGGACGGACAACCCCCCCCCCCCAGCTAGAAGTCAGGAGGGCTCGCTCCCCACACCTGCTCCCCCACGGACTGACCTTGAGAGGACACTTGGTCCCCTCCCTGGGTGATTCCCGAGAACCATCATCATGGCCAGGCCCCCACCCCGCACACCCCCTCCTCACAGCACGGAGACGGACTGGGAAACTGAGGCTCCGAGAAGTGAGGGGTTTGCCCAAGGCCACGCAGCTGGCAGCGTCGGCCGTGTCTGGCTCTTTGCACGCCACCCTCACGGCTTCGATTTATCACCTGTGAAGCAGGGGTGGCCTGGTAACAGCTAGCGTGTGGGGCTGGCGGGAGCCTTCGGGGAGGTGAGGCAGGTAACACGGATGCAGGCTCCGAGATGATGGATGGGCCTGCTGGTCCTTGACCTGGCTCTGCCCCTTATGGACTCGGTTCTCCATCCTGAAGCAGATGGAGGCAAACACCCTCAGTCAGGGCCGCCGCCGCTCCGGACAGAAAGGGGGACTCACTGTCATCGTCATGATTGTTGTCATTATTATTCAGAGAAGGCAAGACAAAGGCTCGAAGAGGAGGAACAGAGGCTGAGAGTTCAGGGGTCCATCCGTTGCCTCCCTGGTCCCCACTCTGAAGGTCAGGGCAAGAGCACAGAAGAAAGGCCCAAGGTCATTCCCTTTCTCACACACATTGGCTGAGGTGCATTCTGGTGCTTGGTGCTCAGGATAGAAGGGTCCCCCGTGGACCTGCCCAGAAGGAGCTCAAATCGACTGACCTTGAGAGGACACTTGGTCCCCTCCCTGGGTGATTCCCGAGAACCATCATCATGGCCAGGCCCCCACCCCGCACACCCCCTCCTCACAGCACGGAGACGGACTGGGAAACTGAGGCTCCGAGAAGTGAGGGGTTTGCCCAAGGCCACGCAGCTGGCAGCGTCGGCCGTGTCTGGCTCTTTGCACGCCACCCTCACGGCTTCGATTTATCACCTGTGAAGCAGGGGTGGCCTGGTAACAGCTAGCGTGTGGGGCTGGCGGGAGCCTTCGGGGAGGTGAGGCAGGTAACACGGATGCAGGCTCCGAGATGATGGATGGGCCTGCTGGTCCCTGACCTGGCTCTGCCCCTTATGGACTCGGTTCTCCATCCTGAAGCAGATGGAGGCAAACACCCTCAGTCAGTGCCACCGCTCTGGACAGAAAGGGGGACTCACTGTCGTCGTCATGATTGTCGTTATTATTATTCAGAGAAGGCAAGACAAAGGCTCGAAGAGGAGGAACAGAGGCTGAGAGTTCAGGGGTCCATCCGTTGCCTCCCTGGTCCCCACTCTGAAGGTCAGGGCAAGAGCACAGAAGAAAGGCCCAAGGTCATTCCCTTTCTCACACACATTGGCTGAGGTGCATTCTGGTGCTTGGTGCTCAGGATAGAAGGGTCCCCCGTGGACCTGCCCAGAAGGAGCTCAAATCTAAACGGATTCCCCCTCCTGGCTGGTGTGGCTCAGTGGTCGAACGTCGACCTATGAACCAGGAGGTCCCCAGTTCGATTCCCAGTCAGGGCACATGCCGGGGTTGTGGGCTCCATCCCCAGTAGGGAGTGTGCAGGAGGCAGCTGGTCAGTGATTCTCATCATTGATGTTTCTCTCCCTCTCCCTTCCTCTCTGAAAACAATAAAAACATTTTTTTTTTAATGGATTCCCCTACCCCACCCTCCCCTGGCTCTGGTCCCAGCCAGCACTGCCACGTCAATCAGTCCCCAACTCCTGATTTAGGTCCTAAATATCACTGGATTCCTCAGAGCCCCAACCTCAGCTCAGTCCTCGGCACTCCGAGCCTGGGCCTTCCCACGGGTCTCTCTGATCTGTAGGCTTCTTGCCTCGCGCCCTCCAAACCATCACGACCCTGCGGATTTGCGCTAACTCCAGGCTCTGACCCTGGCCATCCTCTGCTCAGAACCTCTCCCTGCATGTAATCAAATCCAAGTAAGAAGTTTCACTTTCCACGGCTCCCAGTACCAGACCCCTCCTCCTGCTGTTCAACCTTTGAGCCTGGGCCCCCGCCCACTTTTCCGGCCTCCTCACACCGGCTCCTTCTTATGCAATTTCTCTCCAGTCCCTGAAGGGCCCCGCTCTGCAGCAGCTGGCCTGAGCACACACGGTTCGTCCCGCCTGGAATGCCCTTCCTCCTCTGTCTGCCTGGAGAAGTCCTCATTCTTTATGATGCAGTTCAGATCTCATTCTATTTCCCCCTGAACCCAGCCCCACGACTTCCGTCCCGGCTCACACCTTGACTCTCTCCCTGACCCCAGGCCCCAGGCACCTCCCAGCCTGCAATCTCTACTCTCACCCCCTCCAGTCCATCTCTACACGGCCCCAAAGGGGTCTTCATGCACCCGGAGCTGCCCCGGCCCCTCCGCTACCCAGCGCCCTGCTGTGGCTCCCTATTGCCCCCCTGGCAACGTCCCCATCCCCCCGCCTTTCCCAGCCTGCGTCACTCCTCACAGCCATCGCCTCATCCAGGCCGCCTTCCTGGATCGATTCCCCCCCCAACCCCATAGCGCCCACCCCATAGCGCCCTGGTTCCTTCCATATCCGGTGCGGACCTCCCCACGCTGCAGTGCGACTGGGACAAATAATTGGGACTTAGAGTTTTCACTGAGTGGCATTGAGAGGGACCTCTGCCCTCAGGCACCTGGTCCAGCTGGAGGCCGTAGAGCAGGGGGCTGAGGCAGACTCGGGCGCCGGACAGCTCGGTCCGAACCCAGCACGGCCCCCTGCTAACTGGGTGGCTTTGGGTGACTCAGTTCCATCACCTGAGAATCGGGGCTGTTGGAAGGACCCGCATCCGGGGTGGCTGTAAGGATGGCACAGGCTGGGGCGTGGGGAGCACTCCAGTGGCGCTTAATAAACACCTCGCAGAAGACGAGCGTGGACGCAGACCATTGTACTAAACAAACCAGAAAAAGAAAGGACATGTTCCTGTTTGCTAGGTTCCGGGTGCTCGTGACATTTCTCTCCATACTTGTCTGTATTTTGGGAATATCTCGTAAATTTATTTTAAAAACTGAATAGGGCCCTAATGGGTTTGGCTCGGTGGATAGAGCGTCGGCCTGCGGACTGAAGGGTCCCAGGTTCGATTCCAATCAAGGGCATGTGCCTTGTGATGTTTCTCTCTCATTGATGTTTCTAGCTCTCTGTCCCTCTCCCTTCCTCTCTGTAGAAAAATCAATAAAATCCATATTTTTTTAAAAAATAAATAAAAACAAATAAAAACTAAATAGGGATTAGCCAGGCTGGGTGGGAGGAGGGAGTTGCAGGCCGCGGGAAGAGCTGGAGGCAGAGAATCATCGCGCCGCCAACACTGAGCTGCTGCTGCGTCCAGGGCGGGCGCTGGGCGAAGCATTTGATGTTGGCACATGGGTTTGGTGGCAAGGTACCAGCTTGGGGTGATGGGAGGGGAGCAGGTGAGGCCAGGTGAGTGGGGGGAGCACAGACCAGGCTGGGCCTCACGGGCTGTGGCAAGGGCCCAGGGGGAGAGGAGGCCCCAGCTGGGAGGATGGGAAGGTGGTTGAGGCCCAACAGCAGGCACAGGGCGTGGAGGCTCTGAGGACTGGGCGCGAGGGAGGGGCCAGAACTGCCCCCGGTGGATGGCAGGGTCCGGCCTCCAGATGGGGAGCCCGGGGGGCACAGGAGGGTTGGGGGAGAGGCTGAGCGCCACTCAGGGCCCTGGGACCCACCCCCGCATCCACAGATCTTCGCCCTCATCGTCTTCTCCTCCCTGCTGACCGATGGCTACCAGAACAAGACGGACTCTTTGCAGCTCCGCTGTGTCCTCAACAGCAACAACGTGGCCTGCAGCTTCGCCGTGGGGGCCGGCTTCCTGGCCCTGCTCAGCTGCCTGGCCTTCCTGGCCCTGGACGCCCACGAGGGCCACATCGCCTGCACCCGCTTCCGGACGGCCTTCCAGCTCCTGGACTTCATCCTGGCCGGTGAGCCGGGGCCACTGCCCACAGCCCCCCGCCCGCCCCTGTCCAGCCGGCCACGTGGAAGTGGAACCCAAAGCGCTGTCCCTCCCTTCTCACGCTCATTGGCACCTGCAGTTCCCTCCCCTGGGAATTATTACTCTGTCCTTTAGACTCAACGTAAGGGTCAGTTCTTCTGATCCCCGGGCCAATTCTAGAAACCGCCCTCTCCTCCCTCCTCCCCTCCTCCCCTCCCCCTCCTCCTCCTCCTCCTCTGCTCGGGGCCAGTCCCAGCATCGCAGGGCTGGGAGGGCCCTCGGTGGGCACTGAGTCCATGCCCTCTGAGAGAACCTCCTGTGAGGGGGGGACGTTTGGTACCTGCGCTTCCCATACAGGAGCCGCCGGCTCTTGAAGTGGGACCCTGGGGCTGAATTTTTAAAAAATATGTTTTTATTGCCCTGACCAGTTTGGCTCAGTGGATAGAGCGTCGGCCTGCAGACTGAAGGGTCCCAGGTTTGATTCCGGTCAGGGGCATGTGCCTTGGTTGCGGGCACATCCCCAGTAGGAGGGATGCAGGGGGCAGCTGATTGATGTTTCTCTCTCATCGATGTTTCTAACTCTCTATCCCTCTCCCTTCCTCTCTGTAAAAAATCAATAAAATATATTTTTTTAAAATATGTTTTTATTGATTTCAGAGAAGAGGGGAGAGGGAGAGAGATAGAAACATCAATGATGAGAATCATTGATCAGCTGCCCCCTGCATGTCCCCTACTGGGGACCAAGCCCAAAACCTGGGCCTGTGCCCTTGACCTGGAATCGAACCTAGACCTCCTGGTTTGTGGGTCGATGCTCAAACCACTGAGCCACACTGGCCGGGCGGAGCTGAATTATTTTGAATTTTATTTGAATTGATTGAAATGTAAACAGCCACCTGTGGCCATGGGCAGTGCAGCTCCACTCCAGCAGCACATCTTACAGAGGCTGGAGGGAGAGGCCCTTTCCAGGTCCAGCAGCCCTTCCTGAACCTCTCCCCCCCGCCCTTTCTTCTCTCCTGCGCCCCCAGTCCTCTGGGCAGGCACCTGGTTCCTGGGTTTCTGCTTCCTGGCCAACCAGTGGCACCGTTCGCCGCCCAAACAGTTCCTCCTGGGGAACAGCAGCGCCAAGGCCTCCGTCGCCTTCGCTTTCTTCTCCGTCCCCATCTGGGTGAGGATGAGCCCCTCGCGGGCACCCTCTGCAGGGCAGGGTGGGAGGGCTGGACCATCCTCCCGCTCACGCAGCTCCCTGGGCCTCCCTGGCCCCTTCCCTGGCTCCCTGGCAAATCGGAGAGCAGACGCCCGCCTGCCTGAGGCCTTGTGTGGGTGGCTGCTGAGCTGGGTGACTAGTGAGCAGTGGGCACAGCCGCGCCCTGCATCTCCCTCCCAGGCCAGGCCCCGGCCCCGGCCCTCTTTCTCCGGCCCAGCCTTCAGCGCCCCTTCTCTGCCCACAGATATTCCAGGCCTACCTGGCCTTCCAGGACCTCCGCAATGACGCTCCGGTCCCCTACAAGCGCTCCCTGGATGAGGGGGGCGTGGTGCTGACCACCCTCTCCCCGCCCTCCGCCGCCAGCCCTATCAACACGCCCACCACTGGCCCCAACAGCATGAGTTACGCCAGCTCCGCCCTGTCCCCCTATCTGACCACGGCGAAGGTCCCCCGCCTCGTCATGATGCCCGACAACTAGACACCCTCATCACCTCAGTAAAGAGCTCACCCGCCCTGCAGAAGGGTTTCTGAAAACAGCCCTCTGTCCTTCTCATGTCTGTGCCTCGCTGGCTCCTGGAGCGGCCAGGGGTCGGGAGAAACCCAGCAGGGTCACCTCCGGGGTCACTCCGTGGGTCCCTACCACCTCCATCCGGGCCCCTCCACTGGGCACCACCGTTAGCTGCACATTAGAGGTGGGGACAGGAGAGGGATGTCGCTCCTCGCCTTAGCCATGGAGGGGGCAGTTGAGGAAGTTCACGTTCAGAGAGCGCGCTGAGAGTCAGGGTCAACAGTGGGACCAGCCCTGTTGGGACCCCAAAGCCCAAGCCCTTTCACTCCCTCCAGTGACAAGGGACCCAACTCAAAAGCCAGCTGCGGGAGGAGTCGGTAACGGAACAGGGGTGGTGAGTCTGTGACTGGGGTCAGGGAGGGGAGATCCTTATCTTCAAATATTTGGAGGATTGTTGGAGAAGACGGAGTGGTTTTATCGAGAATCCCAAGCTCACGGAGGACTCACACACCGGCCACAAAATGCTCCTGTATGTAGGACCAAAAAGGTAACCACAGTGGGTGAGGCAGCCAGTAAGTGCATAGTGGGGGGAGGGGCCATGTTGAGGGGAGCCCTCACTCAGCGCAGCACCGGCCCATTGAATATAATGGGAACCACAGGGTGTGGAATTTTTTTTTAAATATATTTTTAATGCTTTCAGAGAGAAAGGGAGAGGGAGAGATAGGAACATCAATGATGAGAGAGAATCATTGATCGGCTGCCTCCTGCACGCCCCCCACTGGGGATCGAGCCCCAAACCCAGGCAGGTGCCCTAGCCACCAATCGAACCGTGATCTCTTGGTTCACAGGTCGACACTCAACCCCTGAGCAACACCGGCCGGGCAGGGCATGGAATTTTAAATAGAAAAGTAGAACAAAACAAGTGAAGTGAATTTTCATATATTTTATTTAACCCAGTATATCCAAAATATTATTTCAACATGTCATCAGTATAAAAAATTCCCCGATATCTTACATTCTCTCATACCGAGCTTTCGAAATCCTTTGCGTATTTTACATCTCAGTTTGGACCCGCCCCATTTCAAGTGTCGCTGATCGCCACCACATTGGACCATGTAGCTAGAACCTTCCGGTCTTTCTAGAACAATCGGACACTATGCGAACTTTTTTCATGTCATGGCGTGGGGAGACGTGGAGAGGTGGCGTGGAGGGCAGGGAGGATTCGGGCTCTCGTCCTCACTGTGCGGCCAGCTGGATAAGCCGGGATGTCTCACTTAGCTTATCCGGGCCCGACCTGTGCTGGCTGCAACGCTAGGGACTGGGACCCGAGAGTGATGGCTTCCAGACCCCATGCATTCAAAGAGGCGCGGCTCCCAGCCCCAAACCCACCCTCGCAGCCCTGTCCCCGCTGCCCCTGTCACCTTATCTCCCAGGCTTCTGGGCAACATTCCTCTCAACAGGAGGCCCCTCGGCTTAAAAGGAAGAAAGACGTGAATAGCTGAAATACCCCACAGCAGTGAGTAAACACAGGCTCGGCGTGAGGAAGCCGGCACCGACCCGCCACTGCCACTCGCCCTCCAGGCCTCGGTTTCCTCCTCCAGTGCCCGGTTCAGGGGTGCTGAGGGCCCAGTGGGCTCCTCTGTGAAACCCACGTGGCCGGGCACTGGCAGAACGCTCAGGGCCGGCCGGAGCTTCCGGAGCCATCCTCCGGAGACCTGGGGCGGCGAGGGGTCCTAGCAGACGTCTAGGGAGTCTGAAGCCAGGGGCCCGACCCCCAGAGCTTCCGAGGGCCAGGCAGGGAAGGCCAAGGAAGGGGACAGGCCAGGTGCCCAGCCACTCTGGAGGGAGGCGTGGAAAACAGCCCCCTTTTAACTCCACAAACAAAACCAGAAAAGGACGCGTCAGGCCAATAATGAACAGCAAGGACCCTCAGCCAAGCCCTGGGACGGGGCGGGAAGGTCGTCCCCATCCATTCAGCCCAGCCATCTGCTGCCGCCCGAAGGGAGGACCAGGCATCGTCACTCTGACGGATTTCTTTCAAGAGAAGCCAGAAATTCCGATTTTCATGTGAAACTCTGCTTTTTAAAGACTGGCAACTGATCCCTTTTTTTTTTTGTAAGAAACAGAATGGTTCAATAAAATGCCAGATGAGGGTGGGTCGGGGCTGCCTGGTGGGTGGCCTCCCCAGGTCCCCTGTAACCCTGAGGTTCGGGGAACAGCCAGGGAAGCTCTGCGCTACGACAGGAGGAATCTTCGGGGGGTTTTTTCTCCGAAGCATCTTCCCCCGTGAGGACTTGTGGTACAGCTCAGAGTCTCAGGAAACCCAGTTTCTCGTCTCCCTGCTCCTCCCAGGCCTCGGCCGCCTGCAGACGGTCAACGGGGCAAAGCAGAAGCAGACGGGGCCTGGGGTGGGACCCCACAAACGCCAGAGAGAGGGCAAGGAGTAGCAAAAGAGAGGCATCATTTTCCTCGGTTTATTTCAAGAGAACAAAGAATCAACCATCCATTCTGTACAAAAAACATGGTGGCAGAGTCACGGTGACCCTGGAGCCAGCCCCCTAAATGCCCAAAAAACGAGGACCAGACTAAAAGCCCCAAACTCTGGGGGAAATTATGAAAAATCAGGGCGGACCATTCCTCCCCTCCGCCATTCCCCAGCCCAGAAGTTTGGGGGGCAGGCGCTGCGTCCTGGGTGGGAGGTGGGAGGTCGGGAAGGCCGTGTAGGGAGATTTAGTGTTTGGCAAACAGTGGGGCTGGGAGGAGGGTCTGGAAGGGAGCTAAGGGGCTTGGGAGAGAGAAAAGATCTCCCCCCTGCCCCCCCCCCCTCATACAGAATACTTGAAACGGTTTATAAAAATCAGGGCCAGAGAGTAGAAGAGAAAGGAGTCATCAGAATCAAAAACTAAATCGTGGAAAGATTTTTTTTTTTCTTCTCTAAAAGGCAAAAAACTACAAACAGCCCAGGTCCTGAGCTCCCCAAGTCTTGGGTCCTCCACCACCCCCTGGAACCCGGCAGGAGGAAAGTGGGGAGTGGGGAAAAGTTGGTTCTTAAAAAAGTCACCCCTGGACAGGAAGGCTCTTCGTCTCCCATCACCGTCCTCCGCTGCCAGGGAGAGGGAGGGCGAGGACCAGGGCTACGCCGGCAAACTCAGCTTCTTCCCCTTCAGAACTGCGAGGAGAGAGAGGGGGGCAGGCATCACCACGGGGCCGCTCGCAGGGACGGCCTCCCACACCCAGACCGGACGCTGGGCTGGACAGAGATGCCAGGAGGGTTGGCCAGGACCCTGGATTATAAACTGGGGAAAGGGGCCTGAATCCCTGCGGGGTGGGGTGCGGGGACCCTAGTCTCGTCCGAGGGGCTGCGCAGTGGTCTCCGTGGGGTCCCCATTTCTGCTTGTGGGGAGTCCTCCTCTCCCAGCCTTGAAGGACTCTGGCTGGAGGCCCTGGCTCATCTGGAGAGGGAGCGGGGTCAGAGGGTGTGGCAGGGCTGGCCGGGGAGCCCAGCCGGAACCCCGAGGGTCCCAGGGCTGCCTCCAGGCCTCTGTCCTCCTGCCTCCTCTCTCCTTCACACCGACTGGTGCCCGATTCCTCAGGTCTCTGCTTTCATCATCATCTCCAGCAAGAGGCCGCCCCTGAGGCACCCCCCATGTAAAGGGGCCCCTCACCCTCCACAGCTGCTCACACCCCTGGTTTCTTTCTGCTGTAACTCTCCACGCTCCTTGCAATCATCGCTCTTTACCTGTTCATTCACCATCTCCCCCAACTAGAATTATAAGGGGAGGCGAGGGAGGGGAGGGCCTCATCTACCCTTTTTCCTACTGTTGCACAGAAAGTGCTCAATAAATTTCTTGGTTGAATGAATGAATGAATGAATTGACTGATCAATCAACCAATCAATGTTAGTGGGCCTGAGTTCCCCGAGGGTGAGATAGAGATCAATGAACAAAGACAAAGCCCTCCTTTCTCTAAGCGCTGCTGGGACTGGGGACCTGGGAATTCCAGATTTTTTTAGGGAGTGAGACTGAAATCCTATGGATCTGGGATTCCAGGGCAGGCGGAGGGCTTCAGACAAATTGCAAGCAGGGAAAAAAGAGGCCACCCTTGCCCCTCTCTCTGTCCTGTCTCCTCTTCCCAAAATGCTCCCGGGCTGGGGAGGGGGTTCCCCTGGTCTCCGTGTGATCCCAGCAGGAAGCCCCTCTGTGTGAGAAGGCGACCCCCCGCTCCCCCCCCCATCTCCCCTCGGAGCTTTTTCCTACTGTTGCACAGAAAGTGCTCAATAAATTTCTTGGTTGAATGAATGAATGAATTGATTGATTAATCAACCAATCAATGTTAGTGGGCCTGAGTTCCCTGAGGGTGAGATAGAGATCAATGAACAAAGATGAGGCCCTCCTTTCTCTAAGCGCTGCTGGGACTAGGGACCTGGGAATTCCAGATTTTTTTAGGGAATGAGACTGAAATCCTATGGATCTGGGATCTCAGGGCAGGCGGAGGGCTTCAGACAAATTGCAAGCAGGGAAAAGTCAGAGGCCACCCTTGCCCCTCTCTCTGTCCTGTCTCCTCTTCCCAAAATGCTCCCGGGCTGGGGAGGGGGTTCCCCTGGTCTCCGTGTGATCCCAGCAGGAAGCCCCTCTGTGTGAGAAGGCGACCCCCCGCTCCCCCCCCCATCTCCCCTCGGAGACGTGGGGGCCTGGGTGCCGAGGAGAGCAACTCCGTGGTCCTTAGGGAGGCCAGGGCTGGAAGGTTGAATTCCTACAAGGGCGGGGGGCCTGGGACCCCGGGGCCTGAGAGGGGAGCCCCCCCCCCTCCCGAGTGATACAGGGCTGGGGCGGCGGAGGGCGAGCGCTGGGGAGGGAGCAGGACCCCCCTGGCTACCTTTGGTGATGTAGAGGTAGAAGAAATCGCAGTAGAGGACCGTCTGGACCAGGCCGGCCACGATGGCGATGAGATCAAAGAAGCCCTCGAAGTAATAGCGCCAGATCCAGTTGAAGAGGTAGAGCGTGCGGTAGACGCCCAGCGCGAACAGGTAGTGGCTGGTGATGGTCTCCGCCTCGCCCGTCTTGCTCACCATGAAGAGCTGCGGCAGGATGGCCACGGACTCCAGGTAGATGGAGAAGGTCCAGAGGATCTGCGGGGGGCGGGAGAGCACACAGGTGCAGGCAGGGATGTGGTGGGGGAACGGACAGCAATGCCTACCGGCACGTCCTCTGTGCCAGACAGCGCCCGGCCCAGCGCCCCGCCCCCGCCACGTGTATTCTCATCTCATCCTCCACCACCCCGGGATGGAGCTGCTGCTGTGAGCACCCCCTTCCCAGAGGGGGGAAGAGACTTGCCCAAGCCCACGCAGCCCGTCAGGGGCAGAGCAGGACCCAGAGCCGGTCCCGAGTCGGTGCCCGTGAGCACTTGACAGCTGTGCCTCTCCAAAAGCAAGGGTGCACCTCGGCTCTGAGACGCCCCTTCTATGAGACTTTGGGCAAGAGACCCAGATCCCCCGAGCCTCCGCCCATCTCTAAAATGGAGATGATTTTTCCTGCCCTTGTAGGGGCGACATTCTAGGTACGATCTTTAGGGACATAAATCAGACCGTGTCACTTCCTGGCTTAAAACCATCCAGGAGCTTGCGGGGCCAGGGTGGCTCAGAGGTGGAGCGTCAACCTATGTATGCACCAGGAGGTCACAGTTCAATTCCCAGTCAGGGCACATGCCCGGGTTGCGGGCTCGATCCCCAGTGGGGGGGCGTGCCGGAGGCAGCCAATGGATGATTCTCTCTCATCATTGATGTTGCTATCTCTCACTCCCTCTCCCTTCCTCTCTGAAATCAATAAAAATATATTTTAAAATAAAAATATATTTAAGAAAACAACCACCCATCCAGTCGTTACTTCTTATCACAACCAGAATAAAATCCAAATCTAACCTGGGTCTTCAAGGCCCTCCCCGACCCAGCCTCATCTCCTGCTCCCTTCCCGAGATCTCTGGGCTGCAGCCAGGCCCTCTATCTGGCCCTCCAACACGCAAGCTCCTTCCCGCCCCAGGACCTTTGCACTTGCGATTCCCTCAGCTCTGCCTCTTCCGCCTCCTTCCGGGCTCAGCTCATCAGTCACCTCCTGGGAGAGGCCTTCCCTGACCATCGTCCCCCCAGGACTGGCACATCACCCATCTTATCTTTCCTGGCAGCGCTCACCAGACTGTGAGTCATGAGGCTCAGATCCTTCATCTTGTTCACCCCATGACCCACCCCTGGCACAATGCCTGGCACATATTCGATGCCTGGATGAATGGGTGAGGGAATGGGAGTCAGCTCCACGTGCTTGCCAGGGGCCACCATTTAGGGACCAGCGACAGTCATCACTCGTGAGCAGGACAGGGCACCCTGGGAGGGGGATGAAGACCCTGCCGACATCTGTCAGCCCCCTTTCCGTCCTCGCAACCTGACAGTCCACCTGGGGTAGCTGTGATCCGCAGACACACTGAGACCTCCCCGCAGAGGACAAGGCCAGGTGGCAGGTACGGCTCCTCCTCGGCTGTTTCGGTTTATGAGAGGGGAGTGGGGAACATCAGGACATATTCATAACGTGTGCTCATAGAGCATTTGGCAGGCGGCACTGCTCCCCGAACCTTGCAGGTATTCATGGACTACTGCCTTCACCCTATGAGGTAAGTCCTTTTCTTTTTTTTCTTAATAAATTTTTAAAATATATTTTATTGATTTTCTACAGAGAGGAATAGAGAGTTAGAAACATTGATCAGCTGCCTCCTGCACACCCCCTACTGGGGATGTGCCTGCAACCAAGGTACATGCCCTTGACCAGAATCGAACCTGGGACCCTTGAGTCCGCAGGCCGACGCTCTATCCACTGAGCCAAACTGGTTAGGGCGGTAAGTTCCTTTCTTATCCCCATTATACAGATGAGACTGAGGCCCAAGGCTGCACAGCTAAAATGTGAGTAGAGCCCAGACCAGGGGTGGGCAAACTTTTTGACTCGAGGGCCACAATGGGTTCTTAAACTAGACCGGAGGGCCGGAACAAAAGCATGGATGGAGGGTTTATGTGAACTAATATAAATTCAAAGTAAACATCATTACATAAAAGGGTACGGTCTT
>NW_005370276.1:366099-368890 GCF_000412655.1 Myotis brandtii
ACGGGCCGGATCCGGCCCGCGGGCCGTAGTTTGCCCACGGCTGGCCCAGACAATGTTGCTCAGCGGTTGAGCGTCGACTCATGAACCAGGAGGTCACGGTTCGATTCTGGTCAGGGCACATGCTGGGTGGCGGGCTCGACCCCCAGTGTGGGGCGTGCAGGAGGCAGCCGATCAGATCAGGGATTCTCTCTCATCACTGATGTTTCTAACTCTCTCTCCCTCCCCCTTCCCCTCTGAAATCAATAAAAATAGTAACTTTGGCCAAAAAAAAAAAAAATATTTTTTTAAATTAAATAAACAAAATGTGGGTAGATTCCTCTCCAGGGAGCTGGACTCCGTGGCTTGCTCCTATAATCGCTCAGAATCCTCCAGCAAGGCTCTCACAGTCAGCTTAGTGGAGGCTCTTAGAAAAGTTACAATTAAATTGGTGCACACCCAATTGTTAGCCCTTGGGACTAGAATCATAGCATAGGGGGAGATGGGAGATCACGTTTTTATCATGTTTATTTTTATCTATTCGTGACGTCTGAACTTTTAAAAAATATAATTTAAAAACCATATTTGAGCCTGCAGGAGGACTTGGGTTTAAATCCTGTAAGCTCTCCGGAGCCTCACCTTAGTTCTTCAAAAAATGGGGGTAAGGAGGTCCGCTTTCCCAGGCGGCTGAGAGGTCAGACTGGATGATAGCATATTTAGAGTGGCCAGCATGGAAATGGACACACAGTCAGTGCCAAAACCTTGCACAAGTGCACTCCCCCCTCGGAATGAAACAAACAAACAAAAAAACTGGCCTGGATTCTGATCCGGCCTCTTCTACCTGGAGCAAGTCCCACCGCCTCTACCAGACTGTCTCCCCGTCTGCAAAATGGGCGCAGGCTGGGCGAGTGCTCCCAGCAAGGTGGTGGCGGTGATGTGTTTGCGAAGTCCAGGGCCTGCAGCCAAGCCCGGGGTTCCTACCACAGCACAGTGCCGCCTCCCTTTGACATTTCGGGGACCTGTGGGCCAAAGTCACCCTCTGTCCGATTTGTCTGGCCTGCAGGGTACTTTAGAAATATATTTTGGCCCTAACCGGTGTGGCTCAGTGGAAAGAGCGTCGGCCTGCGGACTGAAAGGTCCCAGGTTCGATTCCGGTCAAGGGCATGTACCTTGGGTTGCGGGCACATCCCAGTGGGGGGTGTGCAGGAGGCAGCTGATGGATGTTTCTCTCTCATTGATGTTTCTGACTCTCTATCTCTTTCCCTTCCTCTCTGTAAAAAATCAATAAGATATAGAAATATATTTTGAATCTGTAGCCAAATTTTTAAAGCGGATCTCGCCGGAAAACTCCTGAATTGTGGCTGCTGTTGAAAACATCGGCCCACCTGGCCACTCGGGACCAGCTTCCTCCAAGGCAGGGGTGAGGCTGGGGGAGGACGGGCTGCTCTGAATTTGACACCTGCCAGGCCTCAGGGCCCAGGAGAGCACAGACTTCACACAAGCCCTCCCCAAACTCCTCCCAGGAATCTGCACATGTGCCACCAAAATGCCACGGAACCACAAGCATGACAGCTAGCATTTAGGAGTACAAGTATCAACCTGGGACTAAACATTTCAGTCATTGGAGAAACATTAACACAGAACTTCCTACCTCGCGCCAGACACTGTGCTCTACCGATTCCAACCCCTCATCAGAACCTCTGACGTAGGAACCGATCCTCCCCATTTTACAGACAAGGAAACTGAGGCGCGGAGAAACTGCCTCGCCCAAAGTCCGGCGGCTGCTAAGTGGGCTTCGAATCCCCGCTCTCTGGTCCTAGAGGCCACGTGTTTCACCACTGGGCGATGCGGTATAACCTCAGTAAATCCTCACACAACCTGATAACTTTATAAATCAGAAAAGCGAGGTCGAGTCACATGCCCAAGGTCATGCTAATCAAAAGCTGCAGATCTGGAATCCCAACCCAAGCAGCCCGGCTCCCGAGCCCCTGTTCCCAATGTCTGGGCTGTTCACTAGGCTGTTGACCTTGGACGAGAGTCAGTTTAGACTCCTTAAGCCTCGGTTTCCTCATCTGTTCCATGAGGCCGCTGTGAAAAGCAATGGGTTAATGCACACGAAGTACTTGGAGCAGTGAGCGCTGCTGCTGTTGCATTAATATCATCCGATTCCAGAGCCCATGCGCTGAACTTAGTCCTAAAATAAGGAAGTTTGAGCAAATCTCGCAGAAGGAAGGCGTTGCGGGACCACTGTCGGTAGCTGATCTGCCACAACCCCCCCACCACCCACTCCCACTACAGGGCCCGGCCCTCCCAGGCAGCCTACCTCTAGCGGGGTGAAGTCGTGGTTGACCAGGAATGCCAGGATAGCTGTGGGCACAACGAGAAACTCCACCCGGAACGTGTCGTGGTTCCCGTCGTAAGTGGCTTTGAACTTGCTGTAGATCATCCAGACTGTGGTGAAGGAGCAGGCGATATAGACCACCTGTCGAGGGGGACGAGGAGGGTGCTTCAGCCCGCAGCACCTGCACCCCCCCATAGGCTGGGGCCCGGGAGCCTGCAACCCCAGCCCCTTCTCCCTCAGACCCAGGAATCTCAGCCCCTGTCACCTCCTCCCTCCGATCCAGAAGCCCGGGGGGCCCAGGCGCCCCCTCAGGAGGGCCCAGCAGGCAGGGCAGAGCCTCACCTTCATGCACGTGTTGTAGAGGGAGATGTAGTTGGTGAAAAGGTCCAGGTAGCGGGCAGTGAAGACCACGGCAAACAGGACCTGGCTCTTCCCTGAAATCCCTGCGGTGCAGACAGAGTGGGGGAGTGGGGG
>NW_005370276.1:370491-372344 GCF_000412655.1 Myotis brandtii
TTATATATTTCAATGCCATGTAACAAAGAAAAATCAACCAAAAAAATGAGTTCGCGTGTCACCTCTGACACGCGTGTCATAGGTTCGCCATCACTGTCCTAGGCGGTCTGTACTCCGCGCCTGCCCTTGACAGCGATTAGGGAGGCTGACCTCTGAGCTTTAAAAATCCTGGACAGAGACCCAGAGGCTGGCTTTTCACAGGCCTCAAGTTCGAATCCACCCAAAAGGACAGGAAAGCAGCCCCCAGCACCTCCCTCACACCCAGGAGTAGGGGACCCAGCCCCCCTTCCTAAGGGTCAACCATCCACCTCCACCTCAACCATCTTGTGTTCCGAGCACCCTAGACCCAGGAATCTAGGGGCACAATGCCTGCCCGCCCCCTCTGAGGCCCACAAACGCAGGCCCCGGTCTCTTCTTCTTCAAGAACATAAGCCTTCACCCTTGCTCTCCCGGACCCTGGTCAGCAGCAGCCCACAGCCTTGGCTCCAGCCCCAAATGCAGAATTGCCCCCCCCACACACACTCACACACACACACACACTCACACACTCACACACACACTCCCACACTCACACACACACACTCACTCACACACACACACACTCCCACACTCACACACACACACTCACTCACACACACACACACTCCCACACTCACACACACACACTCACTCACACACACACACACTCCCACACTCACACACACACACTCACTCACACACACACACACTCCCACACTCACACACACACACTCACTCACACACACACACACTCCCACACTCACACACACACACTCACTCACACACACACACACTCCCACACTCACACACACACACTCACTCACACACACACACACTCCCACACTCACACACACACACTCACTCACACACACACACACTCCCACACTCACACACACACACTCACTCACACACACACACACTCCCACACTCACACACACACACTCACTCACACACACACACACTCCCACACTCACACACACACACTCACTCACACACACACACACTCCCACACTCACACACACACACTCACTCACACACACACACACTCCCACACTCACACACACACACTCACTCACACACACACACACACTCAGGAGCCCAGGTGTTCTGTGCCATACTCCACCCCAACACCTTATAGAGGTGCTGGGCCCAGGGTCTCTAGCAGGAGGGGGCGGAGGCTGGGCAGCTGGCCTGGCAGGGGGAGGACCTGCCAGGCTGTGTCTACTAGGGGGTAGATGCTGCTTTCCTCCGATGTTTGAGTACCCACAGGTGATGCAGGCCTAGGCCCCTCAACAAAAGAAGGGGTACAGAGGTACGGTTTCCTCAGAGGGATGGATACACATCCATGAGCCTTGGACTAGTGGACGCCTGAGGGCGTCAAGTTGTCTGAGTGCTGAAAAGGAACCAGGGGCCTGGACCCCTGGGTCTGAGGGAGGAGGGGCTGGGGGCCTGAATTCCTGGGTCTGAGGGAGGAGGCTGGGGGCCTGGACTCCTGGGTCTGAGGGAGGAGGGGCTGGGGGTCTGGACTCCTGGGTCTGAGAGAGGAGGGGCTGGGGGCCTGGACTCCTGGGTCTGAGGGAGGAGGAAAAAACTTTTGGGGCCTGGGGTGGAGGGGTCTGGGGACTTGAGTTTCTGGGGCTGAGAGAGGAGGGGGCCGGGAGCCTGGACCTGGCCTCACGGAGACCTACTTTGCAGGCCTGGCCTTGTACCTCCACACCCGCCGAAAGCTGGGTCCTGGCGTGTGGGATCGGAGCCCCAAGTCAGGGGATGGCCTCCTGCTCCTCCAGCCTCCAAGTGGGAGGGAGCCGGGCCCCGAAGTCGGGGTCCCAGGCTGA
>NW_005370276.1:373732-376801 GCF_000412655.1 Myotis brandtii
GATGCAGCAGGGGTGGGGGTGGGGACGGGGACCCCCAGATCTAGGGCAGGGAAAGTTGGCCCCGGGCCTCAGAGAAGGAGGGGGTTGCATAGTGGTCTTTGCCCCCCACCCCCCACCCCCAGATCCCTTGTCCCTGGGGGACTCTCCTCTGTCCTCTCTGAGTCCCTTTTCCCTGGTCGCTACCCCTCAGACTTCCTAACCCCCCCTCATTTCTCTGACACTTCGCTCCCCCTCCCCAGCCCCACCTACCTGACACCCCAGATGCTGTCCCCCGTCTCCCCATCTCCCCATCTCCCCTTCCCTCTGCACTTTCCTTCCGCATCACTCTCCCCCCTCGCCGGCCTGGCCCTCTCCCTCTCTCTGCCCGCTCTCCCCTCCCTTCTCTGAGCTATGAGTCTGCTATTAATACCCCTGCCAAGGACCTTGAGGGCGTCCAGCCCGGCACCCCTCGCCCCAGGCTGCCACCCCTCCCTCAGGGTTCCAGAGGACCCTCCCAGCCTCTGGGCACCGGGGCTGGGGAGGGGAGAGGAGGGTGCTGTAGGTGCGGGAACGGGAAGGCAAGCCGTCTGCAGCACGACGCGAGGGGAGGGCGGGCTGTTGATCCAAGTGGCCTCTCCTGTCTTCTGTGATGGATTTTGGGGAGGGGGGGGTGATGGGAGTAGGGGCGCCCCAGGAATCTCTGGCACCCTCCTCCTCCTCGGCTGGGGGTCTGGCTCTGCTGTATACAGGACGAGTTGGGCAACTGGGGAGCCTGGAGCTGGGGGTGCCCGGGGTGTGGGGACTGATAGGATTTGAGACAAAAGGGGGTCCTTGAAGCAGGAGAGGGCTCTGGGCCTGGACGCCTGGTTCCTGGGCACGGAGGAGGCTGGGCACCTGGACCCCTGAGGCCAGGCCGGAGGGAGCCAGGCCTCTTGGGTCCTGGGAATGGACGGGGCTGAGCACCCACACTCCTGGGTGCTGGCAGGAGGGAGCCCAGGCCGGGACTCCGGAGCCTGTTGGAGAAGTTGGAGGGGAGGGCTTCTTGTCTGAGGGAGGAGGGGGCTGGCTCAGTCTCCCCCGTCCCTCACAGGGCTGTGGGCAGGGCTCTCTTTGGCCCCGTGGGGATGGGAGTGGGGCCTGAGGAGGTGGAGACTGGGGGCCCCTGGGGGTGCAGCTTCTGGGGACTGGGCCTCCAGAGTCCCCTGAGCCTGGGGACACCGCTTCTCGGTCCCCAGGGTGGGGGACTGCCCTCTGAACCCACGGGGGAGCGGACTGAGCATCCAGGCTCCTCAGAAGGGCGGGGCTGGAGCTGCCCTCCTGGGCCTCAGCGGGGAGCAGGACCCTGGGGACCCGGAGGGCAGAGGCCAGGGGGGGCAGGGTAGGTCTGAGAGGCAGAGGAGGCGCTGAGGGGTGAGCAGCCACCAGGAATGGAGGAGAGCGAAGTGTTAACCCCGCGGGGGCCAGGCCACAGCTGTGGGTTATTTTGGGGTGGGGGGACGCTATTCTGAGCACTGATTGAGCCAGCTGCTCGGGGAAGGGCAGAGGAGAGGAGGGACATGGGGAGCGAGGATTTGGGAGGGACAGGCATGCTAGGAGCCCCCACCCCCCCCTTTCCTGGGAGGACAGTGGCCCAGGATCTCTGGGAAGCTGGGTGAGGTGGGGGTGGGGGGCCTCTGGGCAGGGGAGGGGGCTCTGGGCCTCTCCCCCACTCCAGCTATCAGTGGGGTAGACAGGCCTGTGCTACCATGGCAACCGGACAGGAGCCTGATTGACAGCCAAGATAGAACCCTCCCCTGTCTGGACCCTCACCCCTGCAGGAAGCCCCTAGTGCGGGCTGTCATTCTTCTCTGGGAACCAGGGGTCCAGGCCCCCCGATGCCCGCCTCCCTCGGACCCAGAAGCCAGGAGTCTGGGCTCCTAGCCCGCCCACCCCAGGCAGCTAGCATTCAACAGGGGACACCACGGGCAGAAAAGCTCTATTTCCTCTCATTTACAAAATTGCTCTGGGCTGGGAGCCAGGGACCCCCTGTCCCCCAGCTCTCCACAGCTGTGCCCCCCCAACCCCTCCGCCACCCTGGGCCATGATTCTGTCTAGCTCTGAGGATGGGGGGTGGGGGGACAGGGGCAGGATAAAGGGGACAATTGTGGGCTGGGGGCTGCGGGGCTGGGTGAGGGGCGAGGTCAGGGGGCAGTCTCTCCTTAGGATGCCCCACTAATTTTTTTTCTCTTTCTCTTCCCCCCACACACCTGACCCCCTTTCCCTGTCTCATCTTTGTCTTCCTTTTATTTTTGATCCCTCTGCCACTCGCCTTGCCTTTCATGTCTGTGCCGGGCACCTCCCTGGCGGGGGTCTTGATCTCGGCCTTGCCTCGCTATTTCTGTCTTCCTGTTTTCTGTCTGCTCTGCCCGCCTCCTCCCTCCATCTCTGGCCCTGCCTGGTTCTCCATCACTTGTGGGTGCTCGTCCCTTGGTGGCTGTGGGGTCTCTGTCTTCCTCCGTGTCTTCTCCCGTCTTCCTCGCTCTGTCCAACTTTCTCCTCTCTCTCGTCTCGTCTCTCCTGCCTTCCTTCATCCATCCATCCATCCCTGCCTCTCTCCTTGGCTCCCTACTATTCCCTCCCCATTTCTCACTCCGTCTTATCTCCCCACCTCATCTCCCTGCCTCGCCCTCTGAGCCCCTCTGTCCCTGACCTTCCATCTCTCTCCTTATTTCTGTCGCGCTCTCTCCGGGACCATCTCTCCATGGTTTGCATCTTTCTTCCCATCTCCCTGGCTCACTCTCGCTCGCTCTCTCTCTGCTCCCATTTTGATCCCATCTCTGTGGGTCTGTTTCCCGTCTGTCCTGTCTCGTGATCCTCCCCATCCCTACCTTGTCTCTCTGTCTCCCCGCCTCTGTCTCCCCACTCTTCCTCCGATCTCTGCACCTCTCCCTCCCTCCATCTCCCCTTCGTGCATCTCTCGCTGTATCTCGTCTCCCTGTCTCTGTCTTCCCACCGCCGTGTCTCTCTGATTTGTGTCTTTTTTCTGCTCCCGGTGTCTCCCCGTCTCTGTGTGCACCCCGCTCCTTGCTCCCGGTTCCCTCCTCCTCCCGG
>NW_005370276.1:377394-378750 GCF_000412655.1 Myotis brandtii
CGCTGGAGGGCGGGGCTTGGGGCAGGGCCCGTCTTAAGGGTCAGCTTCTGGGACCAGTCGGGGCCAGATGGTAGGGGTCAGGTCTCGGTGAGGGTGGGGCTGCCTTGGAGGGGCGTGGTCTGTAGGGTGAGCGGAGGGCCCTGGGGGGAACAAGTGATGGAGAACCAGACCCTAGAAGTGGGGTCTGAGAGAGGCCAGTCAGGGGGAGGGTTGAGGATTCTGCAGAAGAGGTGAGTCCAGGGAGGGGGCAGGACCTGGGGAAGGGGAGGGACCGGCCAGGAAGGGGCGGGACGGAAGGAAAAGAGACCAGCCCGACCTGGCGAGATCTGAGGGAGGCGTGGGATGTGGAATCAGTGAGGGAGGAGTCACTTGGAAAGGAATGGGGTTCAGAAAGGGGTGAGGTTTAGTGAGGAGGCGGGAGCCAGGAAGGCAGGGACAGGGACCAGGAAAGACGGGTTATCCGGTACAGAGGGACGGGGTCTAGAGATCTATGTAGAAGGACGGAGCCGTCGGTGGAAGGATGGTGAGGAAGGGAGGAGCCATTAGTGAGGCATGGGCTGCGCAGGTAGAGCCTTGGAGCAAGTGAGTGAGTGGGTTTTTAGGGCGTGGGCAGCCAGTGAGGGGGCAGGGCTCTCCGGTGAGAGGTGAGTCTAGGGCAGCGGTTCTCAACCTGTGGGTCGCGACCCCTTTGGCGGTCGAACGACCCTTTCACAGGGGTCGCCTAAGACCATCCTGCATATCAGATATTTACATGACGATTCATCACAGTAGCAACATGACAGTGATGAAGTAGCAACGAAAATAATTTTATGGTTGGGTCACAGCATGAGGAACTGTATTTAAAGGGCCAGAAGGCTGAGAACCACTGGTCTAGGGAGTCATGCCTAGAGAGGAAGCCAGTACTGGGAATGGGTTTGGAGCAGGGCCTACCCAGCTATAAGGGGTGGAAAGCGAGAATCCAGAAGCTGGGCCTGGGAGGATGAAGGCCCAGCCGCTGAGAGATCATAACCGGGAGTCTGCAGGGGAGGTTGGGGCAGAGGCTGGAGCTGCCTGTGGCCTGGAGAGGGGCCTGCTTCCCCAGGGCACAGGAGGGGCCTGCTGGAGTGGATTTCTGGTAGCAAAGGTCAGAACTGAAACTAGCCTCGTGTGCAGACTGAGAAGGAAAGGGGTCATCTACCAGGACATCGGTTCTCAACCTGTGGGTCATGACCCCTTTGGGGGTCGAAAGACCCTTTCACAGGGGTCGCCTAAGACCATCAGAAAACACATCTATAATTACATATTGTTTTTGTGATTAATCACTATGCTTTCATTATGTTCAATTTGTAACAATGAAAATACATCCTGCAGATCAGA
>NW_005370276.1:381960-388935 GCF_000412655.1 Myotis brandtii
GCAGCCTCAGCGCACAGATCCGCCTGCTCTTCTGTGCCCGCGAGGAGGCCGAGCCTGTGTTCCGGGCAGCGGAGGAAGCTGGCCTCACGGGGCCTGGCTACGTCTGGTTCATAGTGGGGCCCCAGCTGGCTGGAGGTGGGGGCTCCGGCGGCCCTGGGGAGCCCCTTCTTCTGCCAGGAGGCACCCCACTGCCTGCCGGGCTGTTTGCAGTGCGCTCTGCTGGCTGGAGGGATGACCTGGCCCGGCGTGTGGCAGCTGGCGTGGCCGTGGTGGCCAGAGGAGCCCAGGCCCTGCTGCGTGACTATGGCTTCCTGCCCGAGCTCGGCCATGACTGTCGCGCCCAGAACCGGACCCATCGAGGGGAGAGTCTGCATAGGTGAGTGGGGCTGGGGTGGGAGGGGTGTGGGAAGACTCCGAGCCTGATACTTCCTGCCTGAATGCTGTCAGATGGGTCACGTCCTCTCTGAACGTCAGTTTCCTTTTCTGTAAAGGAAGGGGTGTACTTGAGTAATTGGGTCCCCTTTCTGCGGTTCAATCAGGTAATTTGGGAAAAGCACCTGAGACACAGTGAGTGTATTACTGTATTTCATCATGATAAGATGCACATTTGTTCACAGTTTAATGCCTTTGAAATCAAGACAGTGTCTTAAAATTGATGTCTTATCATGGCTTACCTGGAAGTGCTTCTTTCTTTATGCCACATAGAAATAATGATAGCCCTGCCCTAGCTGGTTTGGCTCAGTGGATAGAGCATCCGCCTGTGGACTGAAGGGTCCCAGGTTCGATTCCAGTCAAAGGCACATGCCCAGGTTACAAGCTCCATCCCCCGTAGGGGGCATACAGGAGGCAGCTGATCAATGATTCTCTCTCATCACTGATGTTTCCATCTCTCCCTTCCTCTCCCTTCCTCTCCAAAATAAATAAAAATATATATTAAAAATAAATAAATGTTGGGGACCAAGTCAAAATTTGGGGGAGTGCAGCCCATGACCCACCTTTGTGGGCTATCTTAGGACTCAGGCTCCATGTGGAACCCATAGTTCCACATTTAAGAACACGGAATTTGGACTTGGTCAGACCTGGGTCTGGGCAAGCTGCTGGGCCTCAGTGTTCTCATGTGTCACGTGTCTGAGAGCACACCTGTACAGGGTACGGGGTACGGGGATGCTGGAAGAGTCTCTGTCAGATTGGATGTAGGAAATACCCTAGTTAGAGTACAAGCTGAACTTAACTAACAAAAAGACTCAACAATCAATGCCCCAAACAAGATAGAAGTTTGTTCCTCTATCACTTAACAATCCGGAGATTTGGGGTCGAGGTTATCAGGAGACCCCATTGCTCCATGTGACCATTCAGGACCCAGGCCCCTCCCACCTTGTTGCTCTGCCATCTCCCTTCTTCTCAGTCAAAGCTGGGTCGTGGGCAAGTCTGCATTGCAGGTCATGAGAAGGGGGAAAGAGAGGAAGTGGAGAGCAAGCCATTTCCTTTTGGACAAGTAAGGTGGAAGGGACAGGTCTGACTCCCCATTGGGGAGCATGTAGTCAAGTCACATGGCCAGCGCTGGCTTATTGGCTGTTTACAGACACGTTCATGCGAGTTGGTTAGATGTGGATCCTGATTGGCTAATAATGCCTGTGCCTTACTGGTTGTTACATGTTTTGAATGTGGCTCCTGCACGTGCTGTGCCCTGGGCGAGCTGCAAAGAGATTGGGGAATGCCGATTCCAGCTGGGTAGCTGTGCGCCCAGAGTACACGCTATTATTTTAAAACAGGAGAACAGGGTGGTGGAAAACAGCGCCCCCACCACAGGGAGCTCTTTGAGTGGGGAAATTGATAGGCTGGGGGACAGAACAGCGGCAGGAGAGGCCTACATCCTGAAACGAGCTTAGGAAGAGGCGATGGGTGAGAAAGAAAGCCCTAGGGGAGGAGCATTTTGAGAACCGGCGAGCTGGGAATCAGGATCCAGGAGACAAGAGAGCGAGAAAAACATCCCTCGTTCATAAATACTTACTGAGTTCAGCCTGCTAGGAACTAGGGCTCATGCTGGGCGCTGGGAACACAGATGAAAAAAACCATGGACTTCTCGTCAAAGAACGCAGGGTCCTGTAGGGGCGGCAGACACGGATGGGATAATGACAACACAGCGTGGTGCTTGCAGTAATGGAGGTTAAATGGGCATCCTGGGAGCCCCGAGCAGAGCACTGTCTCAGCCAGGACATTTTTGGTTGCAAGAAGCAGAGTCTCATTCAGATTTCCTCAGGGAAAGGGGGGTTTATCGGAAAGATAAACTCGCACAGAGACCCAGGTGTCAGGAATTGAGGCCAAGACAATCGCCACCCCACCCCCCATCCCCTGGCTTGCCACTCCCAGAGGCTGTCCAGTTCCTTTCTTACGACCGCTTACCCGGGACTCGGCTTCCTCCCCAAACGCATCATTTCTCTCATCCTGTCCACCACCCATCCCTCCAAATGCTACAGCTCATATCCTCCCAGGAGAGGAATTCGATTGGCCCAAATCAGCCTTCCAAACTAGGCTACGCAAGTCACGGCTCAGCCTGTGGAGACAGGGAGGTTTCCGGGAGGAGGAGATATGTGAGCTGAGACCGGAAGGATGAATTGCTCATTCATTCATTCATTCATTCACTCATTCGTTCACTGACAAGCCCTTTACATAGTCTACTATGTGCCAAGAATTGTTTTAGGCACAAGGGTATGTGGAGTTGAACAATGACAGCCTCATAGGGGACAAAAAAGAAAAGGAAGAAGAAAATGCCAGCAGGTGATAACTTCTCATGAAAATCAAACCGGTGGGATGTGATAAGAAATGCCTAGGGTGCTAGGTTAGGTGAGGTCATCAGGAAAGGTCTTTCTGAGCAGGAGAAATATGGAGATAAAAAATAAAATAAAAGCCCTGGCCGATTTGGCTCAGTGGATAGAGCGTCGGCCTGCAGATTGAAGGGTCCCGGGTTCGATTCCAGTCAGGGGCATGTACCTTGGTTGCAGGCACATCCCCAGTAGGGGGTGTGCAGGAGGCAGCTGATCGATGTTTCTCTCTCACCGATGTTTCTAACTCTCTATCCTTCTCCTTTCCTCCCTGTAAAAAAAAATCAATAAATATATATATATTTTTAAAAAAATAAAGAGCTCTAGCCGGTTTGGCTCAGTGGATAGAGCGTCCATCCGAGGACTGAAGGTCCTGGGTTCGATTCCAGTCAAGGGCACGTACCTAGGTTGTAGGTAGGCCTGGGTCAGGAGGCCCGTCACGTGCAGGAGGCAGCCAATCACTGTGTCTCTCTCACATCGATGTTTCTCTCTCTGTCTCTCCCCCTCCCTTCCACCCTCTCTAAAAATCAATGAAAAACTATCTTTGGGTGAGGGTTAACAAAAATGAAATAATAAAAAATAAAGAGGAGGAGCCAACTACTGGAAGATCTGAATGAAAAGAAGGGAAGCCCTAACCGGTTTGGCTCAGTGGATAGAGCGTCGGCCTGTGGACTGAAGGGTCCCAGGTTCGATTCTGGTCAGGGGCATGTACCTTGGCTGCGGGCACATCCCCAGTGGGGGGCGTGCAGGAGGCAGCTGGTCGATGTTTCTCTCTCATCGATGTTTCTAACTCTCTAACCCTCTCCCTTCCTCTCTGTAAAATATCAATAAAAAATATATATTTAAAAAAAAAAAAAAGAAGGGAGGGGACGCAGCAGGTGCAAAGGCCCTGGGGCTGGAATTTCCTGCTTGAAAGCCTGAAAGAAGGCCAGCGTGAAAAAGAAAAAAAATTTAAATTTTTTTAAATTTTAAAATGAGAGAGAGGCCGAAACCGGTTTGGCTCAGTGGATAGAGCGTCGGCCTGCGGACTGAAGGGTCCCGGGTTCGATTCCGGTCAGGGGCATGTACCTGGGTTGCGGGCACGTCCCCAGTGGGAGATGTGCAGGAGGCAGCTGATCGATGTTTCTCTCTCATCGATGTTTCTGACTCTCTATCTCTCTCACTTCCTCTCTGTAAAAAAAATCAATAAAATATATTTGAAAAAAAATAAAATAAAATGAGAGAGAGAAAAAAAGGCCAGTGTGGCTGGAGCTTCATGGGTGGAGGGCTATGACGAGGGGATGGAGAAACACAATGGGCTCAGCTCCTTCAAGGCTGTTAGGCCAGGTCAAGGGGTTTGGGTTTGATTCTAAAGGCAGTTGGGAGTTCACCAGGAAGAGAGAGTATCCAGGCAGGGGAACAGCACTGGGCACAGGCCCAGAGGCGAGAAAAACTTGGGCAGGTTGGTGCTACACCACAGCTCAGGGTAGGTGAAGGCAGGAGAATTAGGGTTTGGGGCTGATGAGGCTGTGGAGGTAGACGGGGCCACAAGGGCCTAGAACACCACGTTGAGTCTTGGACATTGGGAGTCTTGGACATGGGGCACTAGGGAGCCATGGGTGGCTTATGAGCAAGGGAGAGATGGAGTCGATTTGGGCATAAGAAGACCCCTTTGGGGCAGAGTGGGGAACAGACTGAAGGAGTGAGATTGGAGGCTGGAGGCCAGGCCAGAGGCTGGGCCAGGGCTTCAGGGTGGCTATGAGGATGGAGAGGAGGGGGTGGGACAGGGAGATCCCAGGGGCAGGAAGGACTGGGCTTGGGGACCGACGGCCTGGGCAGGGGGGAGGGGGCCAGCTGATGATCTGGCCCAGTGTCTGGGGCAATGTGACAGGCCTTCAGAGTGCAGGGTGCCATTGCATAGTGAGATGTGTGGGGTCCAGAGACCCTCGGGGGCTTCTTCCCAGAGGAAGGACATTTGAGCTGGGTCTTGAAGACGAAAGGATTGGTCAGGATGAGAAGAAGGGACAGAATAAATGTTTTCCAGGCAGAGAGCACAGCACTTGCGAAGGCCTAGAGACAGGAAACCGCTTGACATGTTTGGGGACACTCAGTGTTAGTGGAACGCAAAGTGGGTTTGGGGTAGAAACAGTTGGTTTTTTCAAATATATTTTTTATTGATTTCAGAGAGGAAGGGAGAGAGAGAGAAACATCAATGATAAAAGAGAATCATTGATCGGCTGCCTCCTGCACGCCCCAAACTGGGGATGGAGCCCGAAACCCGGGCACGTGCCCTGACCGGGAATTGAACCGTGACCTCCTGGTTCATAGGTCAATGCCCAACCACTGAGCCACACCGGCTGGGCCAAAGAGTTTGAGGATGGGAAGCAATCAGAGATGGCGGGGGCCGGAACACTCAGGGTCTCCACCTCCCCAAACCCAGGCTGAGGCTCTAGGACCCTGTGTGTGGGCGCTGGGCAGCGAGGGGAGAGTACCTGACAGAAAAGAGGCTTATGGGAGTTTTCAACAACTTGGAGGAGATCCCGCCTGGGAGCTGGGGCTGGTCAGTAGAAAGGGGACTTCTTCTGTTTTCGGCCACCACGGTCCGGTCCAGGTCCCACATGTCCCCTCCCTTTCTCCTGGGCAGGTACTTCATGAATATTACCTGGGACAACCGGGATTACTCCTTCAATGAGGATGGCTTCCTGGTGAACCCCTCCCTGGTGGTCATCTCCCTCACCAGGGACAGGACCTGGGAGGTGGTGAGTTCCCGCCCTGACCGCGGGTTGGGAGAGGCCTGGACTGCTGGGTCCCGGGGGGGGGAGAACTGGGAGCCCAGATCTACGGGGAGGAGGGAGATGGGGCCCGAATGTCCTGGATCTGAGGGAGAAGGAGCTGGGAGCCTGGGCCACGAAGGCCAGGGCATTCGGGAAGCCCCCCCGCCCCCAGGAAGCCTGAGTCCCCATCTCTCGGCCAAGGTGGGCAGCTGGGAGCAGCAGACTCTGCGACTCAAGTACCCGCTGTGGTCCCGCTACGGCCGCTTCCTGCAGCCGGTAGATGACACGCAGCACCTGACGGTGGCCACGCTGGAGGAGAGGCCCTTCGTCATTGTGGAGCCGGCCGACCCCATCAGCGGCACCTGCATCCGAGACTCGGTGCCCTGCCGGAGCCAGCTCAACCGCACCCACAGGTGACAGCCGGGGCCGGGAGTTCCAGCTTCAGTATCTTTCCCCTGCCCCGCCCGTTTTGGCTCCGTGGTTAGAGCGTCACCCGTGGACTGAAAGGTCTCGGGTTCGATTCCGGTCAAGGGCACGTATCTGGGTTGCAGGCTCCATCCCTGGCTCTGGTTGGGGCACGTGCAGGAGGCAACCAATCGATGTGTTTCTCTTACATCGTGTTTCTCTCTCACTTCCTCTCCCTTCCACTTTCGCTAAGAATAAATAGAGCCCTAGCCGATTTGGCTCAGTTGATAGAGCGTGGGCCTGCGGACCAAAGGGTCCCGGGTTCGAATTCGGTCAAGGGCAGGTACCTTGGTTGCAGGCTCCTCCCCTGCCCCACCCTCGGGTCACGTGCAGTTGGCAACCAATCGATGTGTTTCTCTTACATCGATGTTTCTCTCTGTCTTTCCTTCTCTCTTCCACTCTCTATAAAATCAATGGAAAAATACCCTCGGGTGAGGATTAACAAAAAATAAATGGAAATATAAATGGGAAAATGTCCGAGGATTAACAACAACAAAAAACCCTCCTCCCTTGAAGCCCAGGGGTCCTGACCCAGCCCCTCCTTCCTTGGGACCCAGGACCCTCACCGCCCTCCAGTTTGGCGACCTTGGACGAGTCCCGTAACTCCTCTGAGCCTCAGTTTACCCCGAGAGCGTTAACCTGAGTTTTAGCGGCTGCTTGCCCCTCCCCTCCCTTAAGACGAGTGGTCCCCAGTGTCCCCAAGCCTGCTGTTCCCCGCAGCCCTCCGCCAGACGCCCCCCGCCCGGAAAAGCGGTGTTGCAAGGGCTTCTGCATCGACATTCTGAAGCGGCTGGCGCAGACCATCGGCTTCAGCTACGACCTTTACCTGGTCACGAACGGCAAGCACGGGAAGAAGATCGACGGCGTCTGGAACGGCATGATCGGGGAGGTGAGGCGCATGGACAGGGCGGGGCGGGGCGGACAGGGGGGCCCCA
>NW_005370276.1:389407-396878 GCF_000412655.1 Myotis brandtii
CTCCTGCGCTGTCACTGGCCTCCTCCCGGGGCCGGTATTGCCTGCCTCCCGCGTCTATCTGCCCGAGCCAGCGGGGCGCCCTCACCCCCTCCTCACCCTCACCCCAGGTGTTCTACCAGCGCGCGGACATGGCCATCGGCTCCCTCACCATAAACGAGGAGCGCTCCGAGATCGTGGACTTCTCCGTCCCCTTCGTGGAGACGGGCATCAGCGTGATGGTGGCGCGCAGCAACGGCACCGTGTCCCCCTCGGCCTCCCTCGGGGGCCGCTGCGTGCCCAGTCCCATCTGGTATTGCCGGGACTCGCGGTGACTCCGTCAAGTGGCTTCACTTCTGAGCCTCAGTTTCCTGATCTGTAATATGGGAGAAGTCATTTCCACTACCAGAAGCATTTTGACCATGAAGCTAATAATGAGCTTCGGCTGCCTTCTCTCGCACAGCCTCCTCAAGGCCCTGGGCCTGGTTTTGTAGTCATGATTTTGTATTTTTTTTTTTAAATATTTTTATTGATTTCAGAGAGGAAGGGAGAGGGAGAGAGAGAAACATCAATGATGAGAGAAAATCATTGATTGGCTGCCTCCTCCACGCCCCCTAGTGGGGATGGAGCCCACAACTCAGGGGTGTGGCCTGACCTGGAATGGAACCATGACCTCCTGGTTCATAGATCATGGTTCAACCAGTGAGCCTCGCCGACCAGGCTGTATTCTTTTTTTCTTACAGAGAACCCTCCAAATTGTAAGAGCTTCAGGCCCCACAAAATCCAAGTCCCCCCAGTATGTACGTATGAGATGAGGAAGAGATTAGCATGGTACCGGCACAGGGTCGGTGCCCGATTCACCCACCAGACAGTGTTTTTTGAGCACCTCGTGTGTGTCAGGCTCTGAGCTGCGCACTAATCCCCACCCTCTCAGAGCTCTTGGCCTCCTGGGGGAGACAAAATAAATTCTTAAAGGGGTCCAGGGACAAAAATCACTTAAGATGGTGACCAGCACCACAAGAAATTAAGTTGGGGGTCGGGGAGAGAAGGAAAGGAATGGTGTTGGTGCTGCGGTGGTGGGGCGGGCAGGCCCCTTTGCGGAGGCGACTCGGTCCTTTGTAGATCTGCAGGGAAAAGCATTGTAGGCAGAGGGAACAGCAAGGACAAGGGTGGCGATGTGCATGGAGTATCTGTGAAATAGGGAGAGGCCTGTGTGACCGGAGGAACGGAGCCAGTGAGAGGGGTGGCCGGGGGGCCGTGGCAGGAAGACTGGGTGTTCCTCTTACTGAAATGGCAAGGGTTTTAACCGCGGGCGGCGGGAGAAAGATGGCAGCGAGGGTGAGACAAGGGGACGGTGTGAGATGTGCTGGGAAGCTGACACCCCGGTGAGTTGGGCTTTGAGCTGGATGGGAACAGGATAGAGAGCTCATTTCCTCAGCCGGGGGAAATAGAAGGAAAAGTCTTGTCATTTCCCGCTTGCTGTCTGAGTCGCAGCACAGCTCCTGGCGGGGGAGGCGCTGGGAGAAGGGACAGCTTCCTGCGTGTTTTGTTCCTGGTATTTTCCCCAGCGATGTCTCTCGTGGCTTCCTCTGGGCACCGAGGTCTGCCAGGCATCTTGAGATGCACCACGTGGGCCCTGCTCTCAGCAGGGGAGTGACAGGGTCGTAGGCATGACCCACCATGCTGCCCAGTGGAGATGACAGGCATGTCCCCAGATGCTGCAGGAACAGTCCGGGGTGGCCACTCTGCGGTGACAGGGGCAGGCCTGGCCGCTTGCACTCGGCCCAGGGAGATCAAAGCAGCCCGTACTAATCTCAGGGGAAGGGCTTGTTGTCAGTGAACTCCCAGAGGCCGTGTGAGGAGGGGGCACAGGATCCAGATGGGAGGGGAGCTGTGGAGACCCAGGCAGAGAGGGTGTGGCTAACTGTGAGGTCTGGGTGGGTCAAGCAGTGGGGTCTGCAGTGATCCGGTTGGAGAGGAGGGCGGAAGCAAGGCTGAGGGTGGGGCTTTGTTCTGGGGTGCTAGGGAGCCAGGGAGGACTGTGAGCTGGGGAGGGGTCAGGTCACCTCTCAGTTTAGAAAGAGCCTCCAGGGCCATGGAAAGGGGGGGGGGGGAAACAGGCTTGAAGGGAGAGACTGGTGAGGTGGCCCAGGAGAGGGGGCAAGGCCTGATCCAGGAGTGGGGACGGGAGGATGGGGCTGAGGACTGATAGGCTGTGGCTGGTGAGGGAGAAAAAGGGAGAGAGAGAGGATGCAAATAGGGGGTTGGTTTGTGACCGAATGGAGGGTGGGACTCCCAGGATGGGGAACCTGGGAGCTGGTGCCGTGGTGTGGGGCATGAATGGCCCGGGGGTGGCGGGGGAGCGGGATGGCCAGGGGAGATGGAGACTCGGCTCGGGGCTCAGGAGTCATATTTCGAAGACGGTTCCTATTTGGTGCCTGAGACCACAGGAATGGTTGAGATGGCTGTCTTTGAGAGAGACTGGCTCTCAGGGGCCTGTGTGGCCAGCGAGGCTGTTCCCGAGATGGGAAACTTGGGAAGGGGAGAGGGTAGGACAGGGTCAGACCTGGGCTGCACCTTGGTCACATGTCTGTGTGGTCCCCCAATCTTCTGCTTGGCTGAGCCATGACCACCACCACCCCCTTGTCCCCAGAGCCCTACAGCCCCGCTGTGTGGGTGATGATGTTCGTCATGTGCCTCACCGTGGTCGCTGTCACTGTGTTCATCTTCGAGTACCTCAGTCCTGTGGGTTACAACCGCAGCCTGGCTACCGGCAAGCGTGAGTCCCCTTCCTCCATCACCCTACCTCAGAGCGCCTGGACCTCAGAGAGAACTACATTTCCCAGCGGGCATTGGGGTAGAGCGATGGCCCCTTGAGGTGGCAGAGGCCTCAGGGGCCACTGGGAATTGTAGTTCTTTCTGCTCCCTCATGGAGCCGAAGGGATTTGGGGTCCATGTCCCGCCCCCCCTCCTGGCCCCCTGCAGGCCCTGGTGGCTCAACCTTCACCATTGGAAAATCCATCTGGCTGCTCTGGGCCCTGGTGTTCAATAACTCAGTGCCCGTGGAGAACCCCCGGGGTACTACCAGCAAAATCATGGTGCTGGTGTGGGCCTTCTTCGCCGTCATCTTCCTCGCCAGCTACACAGCGAACCTGGCCGCCTTCATGATCCAGGAGGAGTACGTGGACACCGTGTCTGGGCTCAGTGACCGAAAGGTGTGTGTGTGTTTGGGGAGCGGGGAGTTGGCTGGGGTTGGAGGTCACAGAACTTGTCACGTGGGTGGGCAGAGGGGGATTCCTGGGGAGGGGGGGAGGGTCTCCTCCCAGAAAGAGTTCCAAAATGGTAGAGTTCTGGAGCCCGCAATGGACTATTTAAATATTCCCAGGGGAAGAGTGCTGCCAAATGTTCCAGGGGCAGAAGTGACCAATGGGATAGTCTAGACCACCGTTCCCCCAAACTGTGATGAAGAACTAATTTTTGAAATTTCTAATCCAGTGGAGACCAATGCTTTTATGAAATACAATCGAAATGCATTACTAGAAAAGTGAAATTTATAATGGAGACTTGCAGAGTTAAATTGCTCTAAACGCTGACTCTCGATTTCTGTACTTGCCGCATCGGGGGTCACTGTTCACAGAACCCGTTTCCCTCAAACTGTGATGAAGAACTAATTTTTGAAATTTCTAATCCAGTGGAGACCAATGCTTTTATGAAATACAATCGAAATGCATTACTAGAAAAGTGAAATTTATAATGGAGACTTGCAGAGTTAAATTGCTCTAAACGCTGACTCTCGATTTCTGTACTTGCCGCATCGGGGGTCACTGTTCACAGAACTGAAACTAGCCTCCTGTGCAGACTGAGAAGGAAAGGAGTCATCTACTAGGACATCGGTTCTCAACCTGTGGGTCGCGCCCCCCTTGGGAGGTCGAACGACCCTTTCACAGGGGTCACCTAAGACCATCGGAAAACACACATATAATTACGTATTGTTTTTGTGATTAATCACTATGCTTTCATTATGTTCAATTTGTAACAATGAAACTGGGGGTCACCACAACATGAGGAACTGTATTAAAGGGTCGCGGCACTAGGGAGGTTGAGAAACGCTGCCTTAGAAGGTTGAGCAATCCATTCAATGGATGGCCACCAGCAATTTGTTTAATGCAATTGAATAGAAGAGAAAATACGTCTGACTGCATCTTAGGAAATAAGGATGAGTGTGGCTTTATGAAACGTTTGTCTAGTCAGATACTGACACTGAGCCAGCACACACCTGTCTGGCTGTGTCTGTTGCTAAAACAGTGAACTATGTCTGAACAGATCGGTAAATAACGACTGCCCGGCTCCCCTCCTCCCCGTGCCAGCCCCTGCCCCTGCCCCTGGGACCTCCCATGGACCCAGCAAGTTAAGGGTTAATGCCTGGCATGTCAGGGGCCTCTGGGGTCCTTCTTGAAAGTCTGCAGACAGTGTCTTTTTTGACTGGACCATGACCAGGCCCTGCTGGGGGTTAAGTATTTTAATATTACTGATTATGTGTATATGTAATTCGTGCACAGGTGGGGGCCCTAGGCCTGGCCAGCGATCAGCGCCGGCTGGGGCTTGCCTTCCTGCCGGCTGCTGGCTGGGGTCTGCCAGCCCGGGGGAGGGACCGTGGGAGGTTGGCCAGCCATGGGGAGGAGCTAGGGGAGGTTGACCAGCCATGGGATGTTGGCTGTGGGAGCGCACTGACCACCGCGGGGCAGCTCCTGCGTTGAGCATCTGCCCCTTGGTGGTCAGTGTGTGTCATAGCAACCGGTCATTCTGGTTGTTCTGGCATTCCAGTCGCATAGGCTTTTATATATATAGATAAAAGATTCGTGCAATAGGCCTTCCCTTCCCCTGGCTGCCGGCACCGGTTTTCCTCCGGCACCCAGGACCCAGGCCTTTGCTCCGGCCAGAGCCGCCTTCAGTCTTCGCTCCGCTGCTTCATGCCTACATATGCAAATTAACCGCCATCTTTGTTGGTGGTTAATTTGCATATCTCGCTGATTAGCCAATGGGAGGTGTAACGAAAATACGATCAATTACCATGTTTGTCTATTATTAGATAGGATTGGTATAGGTATAGGTATAGGTATGGGTATGGGTATAGGTATAGGTATATACCTGCAAATGTATAGATATCTGTGGGTGAGCAGTAGTGTTTCCTACTATAGGCCACTGCCTTCAAATGTATAGATATTTGTGGGTGAGCAGTAGTGTTTCCTACTATAGGCCACTGTGAGCAAGTTTGAGGAACACTTTTGCACTGGGGTGTCCCCTAGCTGGAATGGACATCTGGATGGAGTACATCCTCACCCCGACGGCCCCAAGGGGGCGCCCTAGTAACTTTCCATTCTGCCCTAGTTCCAGCGGCCCCAGGAGCAGTACCCGCCCCTGAAGTTCGGGACCGTGCCCAACGGGTCCACGGAGAAGAACATCCGCAGCAACTACCCCGACATGCACAGCTACATGGTGCGCTACAACCAGCCCCGCGTGGAGGAAGCGCTCACGCATCTCAAGGCAGGGTCAGCGCAGACTCGAGCGGGAGGGGGCGGGGTGGGGCCGGGCGCCCTGCGGATGCTCAGAGATGGTGAGGGGTGATTTATTGGCATTAGAGGTCAATGCGGGGTGGGTCAGCTTGGAGGGCAGAGGGCACCGAGAGTGGGAGTGAACTCCCAGAAATAGGGTCCTTGTGATGGTTTTCGGGATCCAGTTCAAATCCTGGATTTGTCTCTTCTTGGCTGTGTGTCCTTGGGCAAGTCACTCAACCTCTCTGAGCCTCAGTTTCCTCCCCTGTAAAATGGGGATAACAGGAGGACCTACCTCATAAGGTTGTTATAAGAACTACTGTAGTTATTATTATTAGTTAACATATTATTTTGTTATTATTGTTAGTTAATCCATCAAAACAGAGCAGTGGCTGGCGTGCTGTAGGTGTTTGCGTAAGGTTGTTATAAGAGCTACTGTAGTTATTATTATTAAATAACATATTATTTTGTTATTATTGTTAGTTAATCCATGCAAAACAGAGCAGTGGCTGGCGTGCTGTAGGTGTTTGCTGCTATCATCATCATCATCATTATTAGAACTAAACTCAATGGAATGAATATTTGTATTATTTTTTTTTAAAGTTATTTATTTTAACATCAGTTTCCCCCCCAAAATAGGGGTAACGTTAAGTTCTGGCCCCAGAGTACAGTCCAAGTGGAACACAGTCACTCTCTCCCTGTCCCTCCTTTATTTAGTCGCCCAGCATGCATTTGCTTTCTTAGCCCCTATTCTACACCAGGCAGTGGACAATTGGGCCACAGTTCCTGGCCTCCGGGAGCTTAGGGTCCAGAACAGTGATGGCGAACCTTTTGAGCTCGGCGTGTCAGCATTTTGAAAAACCCTAACTTAACTCTGGTGCCGTGTCACATATAGAAATGTTTTGATATTTGCAACCACAGTAAAACAAAGACTTATATTTTTGATATTTTTATTTTATATATTTAAATGCCATTTAACAAAGAAAAACCGACCAAAAAAATGAGTTCGCGTGTCACCTCTGACACGCGTGTCATAGGTTCGCCATCACTGGTCTCAAAGTAGGAAATGAACTATGAACATGCAAGCAGAAAAATCAGCAAGGTGGTTTTAGAAAGTCATGGTAAGCTAGAGCATGACTGAGCTGGGATATACTCACCGGAGTGTTCAGGGTGGGCCTCTCGGAGGAGGTGACTTGGGCAGAGAGAGCCCTGAAGGAAGTGAGGGAGCTAGGCAGAGGGCACAGGGTGTTTCAAGGGGCTGAGCCGGGCGTGGCCTTGGCTTATTGGAGGATCAGTAAAAGGCTAAGGTGGCTGAATTATGGAGAGCTGGGGTTAGAGGGTAGATGAGAGGAAGATGTGAGGTGCGACCCCCTGAGTCAGAGGTCATGGTTGTGTGTTATTCAAAGGGCAGTGAGAAGCCACGGGGAGGGGGACTTTGAGGAGAAGAGAGGTGTGCTTTGATTTGTCTGTAAATGCCCCCTCTGGCTGCCATGTGGAGAATGGGTGGAGGGGGGCCTCAGTGGGACCAGCTATCATGTCTTTTAGAGCAGCGGTCGCCAACCTTTCGGACCTCGTGGACCACTGACTCGCTGGTGACCGCTGGTCTAGAGCACCTTTCCCCAAGGCCCACCCTCTGCTCACCCTCCAGCAGCCACTCCTAACCAGATCCTATTTATTCCTGTTTTGATTAGAATTGCTGGGCTGCAAGATAAGAAACCCGATCAGTTTGGTCTCTGTAAAGTGAATGGGTTTGCATAAGGATCCAGCAGCGTCTCTTAGCACTAGTAACAGAAAGTGAAGCCCGGCCGGCGTGGCTCCGTGGTTGAGCGTCCACCTATGAACCAGGAGGTCACAGTTCGATTCCCAGTCAGGCACCTGCTCCATCCCCAGGGAGGGGCGTGCAGGAGGCAACAGGTTGATGATTCTCTCTCATCATCGATGTT
>NW_005370276.1:396962-400372 GCF_000412655.1 Myotis brandtii
TTGATGATTCCTCTCATCATCGTTGTTTCTCTCTCTCCCTCTCCCTTCCTCTCTGAAATCAATAGAATATTAGAAAGAAAGAAAGAAAGTACAGCTAGGCTTTGAATGAATGTGAAAGTCATTCATTCATTTTTAAAATAGTTAAGCCGAAACCGGTTTGGCTCAGTGGATAGAGCGTCGGCCTGCGGACTGGGGGGTCCCTGGTTCGATTCCGGTCAAGGGCATGTACCTGGGTTGCGGGCGCATCCTCAGTGGGGGGTGTGCAGGAGGCAGCTGATCGGTGTTTCTCTCTCATCGATGTTTCTGACTCTCTATCTCTCTCCCTTCCTTTCTGTGAAAAATCAATAAAATATATTTAAAAAAAATTTAAAAAAAAGATTACCAGGCACAGTTCTGCACTGGATAATGGTAGTCAACGAAATAGTTACATTTCTTGGATCTGTTAGGAATGCTTAAACAGACAGAGGGGTTTTTTTTGTTTGTTTGTTTGCTTGTTTTTAATCTCTCACAAGAAGCCCAGGGCCTGTGTGATAGCTCAGAGATACCATCAACAATCCAAACTTTGTTACGTCAACCTTGGCGACAGCCCTTCCTGCTCCTTTTGGTTGCCTCGTGATCGCAATATGGCCGCTGCCTCTCCGAAGCATATCTTGGTTCCAGGCAAGAAGGTGGAGGAAGAGTCAAAGAGCGGAGGATTTTCTCCGGGCAAGATTTCGCCTTTATTTTGGGAAAAGTATGCTTTTCGCAGGGACTTCTGGCTACGTCTCAGAAGTCATCCGATGCCTACTCCTAGCTGCAAGGGAGGCTGGCAAACTATGTGAGCCTTGCAGCCTCTGTTGCGGAAAATGGCCAAGAAAGAGGTCGTAAATAGAGATTACGGCAGCCAAGCCATCAGCCTGGGCCATGCCCTCATGCGATTTGTATTTTGCCACCCAGCAGCTTCTCTCTGGCATCTTGTCCTCTCTCACAATTTCGGGGGGGGCGGGGGGGGCGGGGCAGTGTGTGTGGGTCACATGGTCCCTTGTCTCCCATCTCTATGCTTCCCCTGCAAGGCTCCCCTTTCTGATACTGTGAACTTCAGCACTTTCTCATCGGCCACCTCATTGTTCTCTCATCTCCTGTGACTACTGTTTTCTCTGCCCAACTTGAACCCCTTCACGGGGTTGCCACTTTCTCCTCGACTCTCTCCCTTGAAGCACCAATAACAGGAGCTGGTTTTGTAACAGGCTTTTCTTCTTCTTTTATTTTTTTAAATATATTTTATTGATTTTTTACAGAGAGGAAGGGAGAGGGATAGAGAGTTAGAAACATCGATGAGAGAGAAACATCCATCAGCTGCCTCCTGCACACCTCCTACTGGGGATGTGCTCGCAACCAAGGTACATGCCCCTGACCGGAATCGAAGCTGGGACCGTTGAGTCCGCAGGCCGAGGCTCTGTCCACTGAGCCAAACTGGTTAGGGCGGCTTTTCTTCTTTAATTAAGACTTTGGGCAGGCCCATTGCTAACATTGGCAGGGCCGGCCCAAGAGTACACACGCAGGCTCACATACTGTAAGACTGTAAGTCCAACTATTTAAACTTTATAAACCAAGCTTGCAAACCATTCAACTTGTTGGATCCTCCTGCCTTGACAAATATGCCTTAACAAACAGAAAGGCTCGTAAGTCCAAGTTTAGGATTCCCAGAGTTCCATGATGGAAACTGGCACCTTGTCTTCCTACCCACATCTGTTCTCTTGCCGTTTCCAGCGGCCTTGCTTGGCTGGGGCCCTGGATCACTCGCTCGGGCTGCTGGCGTTGACTCACCTTCTCTAACTGACCTTTCCCCTCCCTCTTATAAGGACCCTGAGATCAATTATATCGGGGCCACCTGGATAATTCAGGCTCATCTCTGCATCCTAAGATCCTCAATTTAATCACATCTGCATCCTCCTTCGAAATGTAACATAACACAGTCACCAGGTCTGGGCGTTAGGGTGTGGGTATTTTTTTTGGAGAGGGGGGGGAGGCTATTATCCTACCGACCACAGTTTCCTAGGGATTCCGGGTGGGCACAGCCCCTTGGCCCCAGCGACTCCGGCAGGGGGAAGTGAAGAGAAGAGTTCTCAAAAACATGGGTCCCTGCCCTAACCGGTTTGGCCCAGTGGATAGAGCGTCGGCCTGTGGACTGAGGGGTCCCAGGTTCGATTCCAGTCAAGGGCATGTACCTTGGTTGCGGGCACATCCCCAGTAGGGAAACAAACAAAAACACATGGGTCCCAGAGCAGCACTGCCTTGCTGGAGGTCTAGGCTGCATAGTGAGTTTGGAGAATCATGAGCAGAGGTGTTAGGACGCAGCACAGAACAGGAAAAATAGTTGCTTTTATTTTTTTAAAATATATTTTATTGATTTTTTTACAGAGAGGAAGGGAGAGGGATAGAGAGTTAGAAACATCGATGAGAGAGAAACATCGATCCGCTGCCTCCTGCACACCCCCTACTGGGGATGTGCCCGCAACCAAGGTACATGCCCTTGACCGGAATCGAACCCGGGACCCTTCAGTCCGCAGGCCGACGCTCTATCCACTGAGCCAAACCGGTTAGGGCAATAGTTGCTTTTAAATTGTGCATTGATACCTCCTTCTCCCTAGGGACCGGCTTCCATATCTTTCCGGATAATGCCGGGGTTCCGGTGTCCCCCGAAGCCGTGGGTTCCTAACAGTTTCCTGGGGTGCTTAACAGCGCTGGCTTTAAAACCAGCTGGTCCTGGGCTGGGCTGGGCCATAACCCCTTCCTCGCCGTGGGGCAAGTGAAGTCAGTCCCCGAGCCTTCACGCTCGCCTCCGTACTACGGGGTCTACCATCCCACCGGGTCCCCACGTGGCCCTGGAGCGAGGAACCTCAGCGGCCAAGGTCCCTGCTTCTCTTCTCCGCCTCTTCCTCTCCGGGGCCACTGGCTCTCGTCTCGGCCTCTCTGCACAGATCGGCTCTTGGCGTCAGCTGAGCCCACGGGTTCTGTATGGACCCCACTTTCCATGCAGCCTTCTAGCTGCAAGGTCCAATCTGAGCTGATGCACACCCCTGGTCAATTTCACATCCTGCGAGTCAGAGTCCGATTGGTCCAGCTGGGAGTCAGGGTCCATGCCAGGGCCAATCAGCGGCGGTCAGGGTGAGATCTGGTCACGTGGTTCTCGGGCTGCCAGGTCCCTGCTCCCCGCAGGTTCTCAAAGGTGCGCTGGGGGCCTGCGGGCGAGGGACGCCTCGCCGGGCTTCCAGAACACCTTCCTCCGGTGGCCTCTTTTTAAAATATATATATATTTTTATTGATTTCAGAGAGGAAGGGAGAGGGAGAGAGAGAGAGATTAACATCCATGATGAGAGAGAATCATGGATCGGCTGCCTCCTGCACGCCCCCTACTGGGGATGGAGCCC
>NW_005370276.1:400565-401440 GCF_000412655.1 Myotis brandtii
CTGCTTGGTGAGAATAAGTAGGTGACAGATCTCTCCGCTCCGCCACCCCTTATTGATTCATTGCTGATGGTTCGATGCATTTCCTCCGGCAGCTTTTCCTGGAGCAGAGCTGGGGAGCTACAGATTTAATTAAAATTTTTCTAGGGTCCACAGCAGAAGAAACAGGCAATATTAGTTTTAACTGTGCGTCTTACTTGCCCCAGGATCTCCAATGTGTCACCATTTCTGCATGTAATATAAACATTCACGGAAATGTTTCCCTTTTTTCTTTCTCTTTTTGTATTTTGAGTTTATGTTCTACTCAGAGCATATCTCCTTCGGACTGACCCCATTCCAGGGGCTCTGTAGCTACATCTGGCTCGTGGCTGTCATTCCTGACAGTGTCTTCTTACTTCTTTTGCTATTTTCTTTCCCTTCCTCTATCTTCTTCTTCCTTTTTCTTTTTTTAAAAAAAATGTTTTTATTGATTTTTATTTTTAAAAAATATATATTTTATTGATTTTTTTACAGAGAGGAAGGGAGAGGGATAAAGAGTTAGAAACATCGATGAGAGAGAAGCATTGATCAGCTGCCTCCTGCACACCTCCTACTGGGGATGTGCCCACAACCCAGGTACATGCCCTTGACTGGAATTGAACCTGGGACCCTTCAGTCCACTGGCCAACGCTCTATCCACTGAGCCAAACCGGTTAGGGCTCATTGATTTTTAGAACGAGAAGAAGGGAGAGTGGAAGTGAGAAACATCGATGGGAAGAGAAGCATCAATTGGCTGCCTACTGGTGATCCCAAAACCGGGCATGTGCCCTGACAGGGAATAGAACCAGGGAAAGCTTGGTTCATGGGTCGATGCTCAACCACTGAGCCACACCAGCCAG
>NW_005370276.1:401496-406302 GCF_000412655.1 Myotis brandtii
TTCCCCCCTCCTCCCCTTTCTCTTACTTGTACTTCTTCCCCATCTCCATCTCTTCCTTTGCTCGGCCTGACCCCCAGCCCCAGGTGCCATCTAAGTTTCCCTCACCTTAGGATCTAAAAAACATTGACTCCCCCCCTCCAAGAATTCTGCAAATGCCTGGCCTTTCCAGGGTCACCCTGGCTTCAAGCTCCTTTTTGCCGGATTTAACTCACTTTCTGAACCATCTCACTGGCCCAAGTATGTCTGCCCAGCTCCAGAGCCTCTTCACCAGAATGGAACCCCCCCTCCCTGCATCCCCACAACAGCGCGCGGCCACCAGGCCCGCGCACACGTGCGTGCTGCACGGGGACTGGGCTGGCGGAGGGCTTCGGCGCCAGCACTGACCGACCAGTAGACGTGCAATGCCAGCTGCTTGTGGGTCCGCATTTGTTAGTAGCCGCAGAAAAGGCATGAAGAGAAACAGATGAAATCCGTTTTAACAATATATTTTACTTAACCCGGTTATTCGAAATATCATTGTGACATGTAATCAGGAAAAAAAAAAATAGTTGAGACCTTTGACGTATTTTCCCCACATGCAGTCCGGCCTGCGTTTTATACCCACACACATCTCAGGGCAGACTTGCCACGGTTCAGGTGCTCAGAACAGCCACAGTGGCGTGAAGCTACCGTAAGGGGCCGCCCAGGTATACAGCATCCAAATGCAAGAAGTTTCGCCCGGCCGGCATGGCTCAGTGGCTGAGCGTCAACCTGTGAACCAGGAGGTCATGGTTTGATTCCCCATCAGCGCACATGCCTGGGTTGTGGGCTCCATCCCCAGTGGGGGGCGTGCAGGAGGCAGCCGATCAATGATTCTCTCCCATCATTAATGTTTCTCTCTCTCTCTCTCTCTCTCTCTCTCTCTCTCTCTCTCCTCTCTCTCTCCCCCTTCCTCTCTGAAATCAGTAAAAATATATTATATTAAAGAATAAAGCAAATGCAAAAAGTTTCATAATGAACATAAAACAAAAAAGAGCTCTGGCCACACACCCGCCCCTCTCCCTGGACGTTCCCACTTCCTTCCTCACCCCCAGATTCCTCCCAGCAATCCCGCTGACTCATCTCTCCCCTCTCCCGCTTCTTCCCTTTTGTCCTCTTCTGCCCTCCCTCCAGGAAGGCCTCTGGGATTTCCAGATCCTCTCCCTCTCTGCTCTCCTAGGCTCCGCCCACCCATGCCTACTTCCTGGCACACAATGCCCTTCCCTGGAGGCAAGGGGCACTTCCTCTTTTACTTCTGCAGGCAGCCCTCCCTTCCCCAGTCCTTTGTGTCCTTACTTTCAGAGAGTGAGAATTCAGACCTGTGTGTGGGAGGGGGAATCCCATATCCCGAATCTACTTGGTTCCTGCCTTGGGGAGAGCAGTTAACTGTGTGACCAGCAAAGGAGACCAACCCCATCTTAAAAAAAAAAAAATGAATTCAAATCTATCCCGTCCTTGAGTTCAGAGAACAGGGGAATCCCTGTAACTATTTTTTCCCCCATCCAAATGTCAGTCAGCCCCAACCCCAGCCCTCACTGAGTAAAAATAGCTTGAGACTTCATCGTGTGTCTTTTTATATTTTACTAGAGGCCCGGTGCACAAATTCGTGCACTGGTGGGGTCCATCGGCCTGGCCTGCGGGGATTGGGTTGAAACTGGCTCTCCATCCCCCGAGGGGTCCCGGATTGTGAGAGGGCGGTTCTCTGGTGACGCACCCCGGAATCAGGCTCCCTCCTCTCTGGTTCTGGGTGCGTCACCCGAGAACCGCAGCTGCCAAGTCACTGGAGCTCAGCAGCTCCTACGTTGAGCGTCTGCCCCCTGGTGGTCAGTGCGTGTCATAGCTACCAGTCAGATGGTCGGCCAGTCTGCTAGTCACTTAGGCTTTTATATATATACTAGAGGCCCGGTGCACGAAATTCGTGCACTTGGGGGGGAGGGGTCCCTCAGCCCAGCCTGTACCCTCTCACAGTCCAGGAGCCCTTGGGAGATGTCCGACTGCTGTAGAGGCGAGGGAGGCTCCCGCCACTGCCACTGTGCTCGCCAGCCGTGAGCCCAGCTCAGGACTTCTGGCTGAGCGGTGCTCCCCCTGTGGGAGCACACTGACCACCAGGGAGCAGTTCCTGCATTGAGCATCTGCCCCCTGGTGGTCAGTGCACATCATAGCAACTGGTCGTTCCGCTGTTTGGTCCATTTGCATATTAGCCTTTTATTATATAGGACTAGAGGCTCAGCTCGTGAAATCTTGAGGCCCCGCCCACCCACAAGCACCTCGCCGCGCCTGCCTCACCATGCCCACCCGCCCACCAGTTGCCAGCTTTGCTGCGATTGGAGCCTGTGGGCTGTGGGGGAGGGACCGAGAGGTGCTTCATGCATTTCATGGTGACCTGTCGTTTGGTTGTTACGGCGTTAGGGCCACTGACTTTTTATAATAGAGATAGATCTTTCTTTTAAAATATGTTTTTATTGATTTGAAAGAGAGAGAGAGAGAGAGAGGAAGGGGGAGGGAGAGAGATCAAGCCCATAATCCTGGCATGTGCCCCCACTGGGATTGAATCGGCGACCTCTCGGTGGATGGGCTGATGTGTGGCAACCAACTGAGCCACACTGGCCAGGGCATATTTTATCTTTTCTTATTGAGATATAACACACAGATCCGAAGTGTGAAACTCATTGATTGTCTATACACGCATCATACCTCCATGGGGCCGCCCAGCTTCAGGCATGGAAGATGTCAAGGTCCCCAGAAAGCTCCCCTCTGGGCCTCCAGTCACCACAGAGTCTCACCGTAAACTGGTTTTGCCTGGATTTGACTATCGATCCCACAGACAGAGTCCAGCCGTGTGTACAGCAGCCTTGGCGTCTGGCCTGTTGTGCCCCACGCTACCGCCAGGTTGTTGCTGGGCTTTGGGGTTGTCTCCAGCGCCGGGCCATGACACATACTCTACTACAAACGTTTCTGTACCAGGACTTATATGTCCCTTTTTCTGGGGTAAGTTCCCACGGGTGGAACTGCTGAGTCATAGCGCGATGGACGCTCAGCTTCAAGAGATACTGCATTTTCTGAAGTGGTTGTACCAAGGTCCACTCATCAGCTGTGCGGGAAGGTGCCACCGTCCCGGATCCTTGCCAAGGCTCGTATCATCCCCAGACCTTTTAAATTTACAACAGCGTTTACTATCCAGCAACACTCACTCAAGTTCATTACTTGCTTGCTCGGGCTACTGCAACAGAAATGCATTGTCTCGCCGTTTGGAGGCTACAAGTCCCCCTGGCTCCCGCCGCCGAGGCGGTGAGGGGACGATCTGTGTCTGGCTTCTCTCCTTGGCTTGTAGGTGACTGTCCTCTCCCCGTGTCCTCACGACGTCTCCCATCTGTGTGTGTCTCTGTGTCCCGACTTCTCCCAGCCCTGTTGGATGCGGGCCCACCCCAATGACCTCATTTCAACTTGAGTCACCTTTTGCGGCACTGGTGTAGGACTTCAATACATGAATGTAGCCCGGCCGGCGTGGCTCAGTGGTTGAGCATCAACCTATGAACCAGGAGGTCACGTTTCGGGTTCGATTCCCGGTCAGGGCACACGCCCAGGTTGGCGTGCAGGAGGCAGCCGATCCATGATTCTCTCTCATCACTGGTGTTTCTATCGCTCTCTCCCTCTCCCTTTCTCTCTGAAGTCAATACACATATATTTAAAAAATATATATATATGTGAATGTTGAAGGACACAATTCAGCCTGTATTCATAGGTGGATATTATTATTCCCATTTTAGAGATGGGGAAACTGAGGCGCAGCAGGATTCCCATAGCTGCTGAGTGGCAGAGCTGGGACTTGATCATCGGCCATCCGACTCCCAGCCCAGCGTCTCGGCCACTCCAATACATTGCCTTCCGGGCAGTGAGAGACCCACAAGCCTTGTGAATTCACAGGGATACCCCTGTGTGTCGCACTGTCACCTCTGCAGATTTCTGGCTTCTGCTGCATCCTATTTCTCTCCACTATTCCTTTTCACATTTTTTCCCCTAATTTTTAGTTCTATTTTTGTTGTTTTTGTTAATCCTCACCCGAGGATATTTTTTCCCCATTGATTTTTAGAGTATGAAAGGGATGGAGGGAGGAGGAGGGGGGGGGAGAGAGACACATCAATGGGTTGCCTCCCGCACTCACCCCCACCCCGCCAGGGATCGAACCTGCAACCCTTCTGCAGGGGCCGGTGCTCTAACCACTGAGCACACCAGCCAGGGCTTTTAGTTCTATTTTTTTTTAAAATATATTTTATTGATTTTTTACAGAGAGGAAGGGAGAGAGATAGAGAGTTAGAAACATCGATGAGAGAGAAACATCGACCAGCTGCCTCCTGCACATCTCCTACTGGGGATGTGCCCGCAACCCAGGTACATGCCCTTGACCGGAATCGAACCTGGGACCTTTCAGTCCGCAGGCCGACGCTCTATCCATTGAGCCAAACCGGTTTCGGCTAGTTCTATTTTTTTTAAAAAAAATATATATATCTTTATTGATTTCAGAGAGGAAGGGAGAGGGAGAGAGAGATAGAAACATCAATGATGAGAGAGAATCATTGATGGGCTGCCTCCTGCACGTCCCCCACTGGGGATCAAGCCCACAACCCAGGCATATGTGCCCTTGGCCGGAATCGAACCTGGGACCCTTCAGTCCGCAGGCTGACGCTCTATCCTCCGAGCTAAACCAGCCAGGGCAGGTTCTATTTTTATCAGAGTTATATGTTCACATAATTTGGAGCGTCAGATACACGATTAAAAATAATGAAAACC
>NW_005370276.1:406346-408458 GCF_000412655.1 Myotis brandtii
CTGTCCCCTCATTTACTGTGTCATTGTGTGATTGATGTCCTGGTCTCTAAACACCACGTGTGACTGGCTGCCTCCTGGTTTTTCCAACTTTAGGCATTTTCCGTTCGCGTGTCCCGACGGAAGGCACGTACTCATGCTCTGGTTTAAATCGCTGCAGCCTCCCACGCCGGGATCCTGGCTGGATGCACACGCAGTGTTTACAGTTATGACTGCGTCTCCGCTCCCACAGCTGCCACCAGTAGTAAACCAAGACGACTTCCCGCTCCCACACACGTCTTGGTTTTTCCTGGAGTTAATCATTGTCTCCCCCCGCGCCGCTTCCCCCTCTCCCCCCTCCCTCAGTTGCTTAGTATCTGAGTTTTCCTTGTGCTTAACTAATGCAAACCCACATTCTCTGTTAATTACATGAACCTCTCCGTATACCCAGAGCCTCAGGTATTCCATGAATGTCATCTCCTCGCAGAAGTTTCTCTCCTGACCTTCTGGCCTGCTCCAGTCTGCACCCTGACCGGATCCCCTCGCCTCCCCCGGGGTTCAGACCATATCAACTCCCAAGTCTTACTCTTGACGCTCTAACGAACTGAGCTCCCGGGCCAGGGCAAAACATCGGTACTCCTGTGGGCCATCTGGCTGGCTGGCTGGATGTAAAATTCCGGGCTGGAGAGCATTTTCCTCCAGGTAGTTAAAGGCATCCCTCCTGCCCTGACCCGTCTGGCTCAGTGGATAGAGCGTCGGCCTGCGGACTCAAGGGTCCCAGGTTCGATTCCGGCCAAGGGCATGTACCTTGGTTGCGGGCACATCCCCAGTAGGGGGCGTGCAGGAGGCAGCTGATGGATGTTTCTCTCTCATCGATATTTCTAACTCTCTATCCCTCTCCCTTCCTCTCTGTAAAAAAAAAATCAATAAAATATATTAAAGGCACCCCTCCTCATTTCTAACTTCGAAGTTACTGTTGAAAAATCCAAAGTCATGCTGATTCCCAAGGCTCATCCGTGACCTCTTTTTCTTTTTCCTGTCCTAGGCAGTGTGTCTTCAGCTACCCTCATGACTGAGCCTTCCAATCATGTCATTTCTTCTAGCAAATTGTCTCAGTGTTTTTTCTATTACGATTTCCCCTCTTCCCCCAAGTTTTCTGTTCTTTCTTTCTGGAACTCTCACTTAATTTCACAGCGGGCTTCCTGGACTGTCCATTTCTTTTATTCCTTCTCTGATTTATCCTTCTCTTCAGCTCCCTGCTCTACTTCCTGAGAGACTTTCTTCATGTTATCTTCCACTCTTTTACTCAGCTTTCCATTTCTGCGAGTGTGTTTTTCATTTCTAAGCACTTTTGTGATCTCTGAACTTTGTATAGTACTTTGCAAATCTTACAGTATTATTTTAGAGTGGCCTGTTTTGTAGTATCCTGTTAATGGTTGGAAGCTGCAGTATCTTGTCTCGTTTCCCTGATGATGTTCATGGGCTTTGCAAATCTTACAGTATTATTTTAGAGTGGCCTATATGTAGTATCCTGTTAATGGTTGGAAGTTGCAGTATCTTGTCTCGTTTCCCTGATGATGTTCATGGTAATTGTTGGGGGAGAGGGGTTACATTAGCTCCTGTCTGCATAATGTTTCCTTCAAGTCACCTGCTGTTTGTTCCTATCTTTCTTACTAGAGGCTTTATTTGATGGCTGGTAATCCTTGGGAGTCTGTTCATAATGGGGAGTGGTGGGTCCAAAACTCTCGAAATGATGGGTCTGTGATTATATAAATGGGGTTGTTGACTATGCACTTCACTGTGGGGTGATCTGTCTGGACGAATTTGGGGGGGAAATCCCCAATGTTAGTATCTTTCAGTCTCTTTCATATATAGTAATATATACTAGAGGCCCGATGCACGAAATTTGTGCAAGAGTAGACCTTCCTTCCTGGCACCGGCTTCCCTCGCAGCCCCGGCTTCGTCCAGAAGGTCGTCTGGAAGGACATCCGGTCTAATTAGCATATTACACTTTTATTATTACAGATATGATTTTTTTAAAAAATATATTTTATTGATTTTTATAAATATATTTTATTGATTTTTTACAGAGAAGAAGGGAGAGGGATAGAGAGTTAGAAACATCGATGAGAGAGA
>NW_005370276.1:408643-415550 GCF_000412655.1 Myotis brandtii
ATTTTAGCTCGCAACTCAAAGCAAAAAATCGGCCGAGAGACGGCTCGTATCTCGAAAAACTCGTTAGTCGGGACACTCGTCAGTCAAGGCCCCACTGTATTACACTTTTATTATTATAGATATGATGTTTTTTTAAAAATATATTTTATTGATTTTTTTACAGAGAGGAAGGGAGAGGGATAGAGTTAGAAACATCGATGAGAGGGAAGCATTGATCAGCTGCCTCCTGCACACCCCGCACTGGGGATGTGCCCGCAACCAAGGTACATGCCCTTGACCAGAATCGAACCTCGGACCCTTCAGTCTGCAGGCCAAGGCTCTATCCACTGAGCCACACCAGTCAGGGCTAGATATGATATTTTAATATAGAGAAGGAACAAAAAAAGAAAACAAACAATGAGCCATGCCCTGGCCAGGTAGCTCAGTTGGTTACAGCATCGTCCTGATACCCCACGGTTACAAGTTTGATCCCCGGTCAAGTCACACACAAAATCAACCAATGATTAAGTAGAACAACAAATCGATGTTTCTCTCTCCTTTCCTCTCTCTCTCTCTCTCTCAAATCAATTTTTAAAAGGTTAATAATAAGCCTGACAAGACAGCCCCTAATGTTATGAAAGTTAAAAGGCGCTCATTCATCCACTAAATCTTCACTAAGTCCTCGCACCAGGCACCGGCCTCGGCCCGAGGGTACAGCAGTGGACAGACCCAAGTCCCTGCTCCTCGGGGGCTCCCATTCCGTGTGGGAGGGAAACAGACGTGTGTGAGAGCAGCTCTCCAGCGGCCTTCCCTGCGGGGGTGGAAACGTCCTGACACGCGCATCCAGCACAGTGACCACTTCTCTGTCACTCGCCATGTGGTTGCTGCGACGAAGGAACTGATTTTTTTTATTTTTTTTTTATTTGTATTTTTCAGTTTGGTTTTATTTTTAATCCTCACCCGAGGATCTTTTTCCATTGATTTTGAGAGAGAGTGGAAGAGAGAGAAACATCGATGTGAGAGAAACACATCGATCGGTTGCCTCCTGGAGCCCTGACCAGGGCCCAGGCCGGGGAGGAGCCTGCAACCGAGGTACATGCCCTTGACCGGAATTGAACCCGGGACCCTTCGGTTCACAGGCTGATGCTCTATCCACTGAGCCAAACCGGCTAGGGCAAATTTTTTTTTAAATATATTTTATTGATTTTACAGAGAGGGAGAGAGATAGAGAGTTAGAAACATCGATGAGAGAGAAACATCAATCAGCTGCCTCCTGCACACCTCCCACTGGGGATGTGCCCGCAACCAAGGTACATGCCCTTGACCGGAATCGAACCCGGGACCTTTCAGTCCACAGGCGGACGCTCTATCCACTGAGCCAAACCGGTTACGGCAGCGAATTTTTAACTTTAGTTAAAATCTGAATTCAAATAGCCACACGTGGCTGGCGGTGACCGCCGAGAACAGCACTAGAACATTCCACCCGTACAGAGAAGCGCCGGGAATTGGCAGCTCGCGTGGCCTTGGCCGGCTCACACGCCAGCTGTGGGCTTGCCCTGCCCCTGAGGGCAAGCGACCGGGCAGGCGGCTGAAATGCATTTCTTCAAAAGAAATAAAGAAACGGCTTCTCCTCCCTCACTTGAGGGGGAGGGGGGGTTAAAAAGGAAGCATGGGGCCCCGTTCCCTAAGGAAGCAGCCTTGTTTATTTCTCTGGGATCAGGGACGCCGTGTCTGCAAACGCACATCTTCCCGCGCTCCTCACTCAAAGCGCACGCTGTTCTCATCTTGCCTTTTCCACGGAGGAACGACTCTTGGCGTCTTTCCCACGTTAATGAAATCTTACCTCTGGGCTGCAGCGCCCGGCCCACAGAACACCCTCCCCCAAGCGGCCTGAATTCATTCGTTCACCTCTCGCCGTGAGGCACCCGCTGTGTGCCAGGTGTTGTTCCAGACCCGGCGCACGCAGCCGGGATCAGCCAGGCAAGGTCCGCCCCGCAGGGAATTTACATTCCAGCAGCGTGAGGCGGGCGGGGAAACTTAACCACTGAGCAGGTGCGGCTCAGTGGATAGAGCATCGGCCCTCGGACTGAAAGGATTCGTGTTCCATTCCGGTCAAGGGCATGTACCTCAGTTGCAGGTTCACTTCCCCGACCCTGGTTGAGGCATGTGCAGGAGGCAACCAGTTGATGTGTCTCTCTCACATCGATGTTTCTCTCTCTCTCTCTGTCTCCCCCTCCCTCCACTCTGTCTAAAAATCAATGGAAGGTGCCCTAACCGGTTTGGCTCAGTGGATAGAGTGTCGGCCTGCGGACTCAAGGGTCCCAGGTTCGATTCCGGTCAAGGGCATGTACCTTGGTTGCAGGCACATCCCCAGTGGGGAGTGTGCCGGAGGCAGCTGGTCGATGTTTCTCTCTCATCGATGTTTCTAACTCTCTATCCCTCTCCCTTCCTCTCTGTAAAAAAATCAATAAAATATATTTAAAAAAATCAATGAAAGGGAAAAAAAATCAATGGGGAAAAATATCCTTGGGGGAGGATTAACAACAAAACAATCACCAAGACCATTTTATAATTACAAGGGGATAAGTGCTATGGACAAAAATGGGGAGAGGGGGAATGAAGGAGTGTGGGGGACCCTGGGAGGAAGCTACCGGTTGCAGTATTAATCAGGGTGCTTGGGAAGGTGTCTCTTGAGCAATCACTTGAAGGAAGGGAGGGAGCGAGCCAGGTGGGTATCTGGGAGAAGAATGCTCCAGCAGGGGCTGCCGCAAGTGCAAAGGCCCTGAGGCGGGAGCACGCTGCAGCAGCCGGGAACTGTGCAAAGGCCAGCGTAGCTGGAGCAGACGCAGTGCGGGAGGTGTGTGTGGGAGATGAGTGGCTGGAGCAGACGTAGTGCCGGAGGTGTGTGTGGGAGATGAGGCCCGAGGAGCAAGGAGGGATGCGGGGGAGTTTGGTGGCTCCTGGCTTTGTTTGTAGCTCAAGGGAACTCTAATGACTCTGAGTGAAGCGGGCAGTCAGGGGAGGGTTGTGAGCTGAGGAGGGCGGGAGCTGACTCAGATGCTAAGATCCCTTTGGACAGGGCAGACTAAACAGGGACGTAAGGACAGACAAGGGATATTTTATTTTTTCCCAAACCTGCGTCTAAACAAAGGCTGTAGGACACGGCTGAGTTTTACTAGAGGTTTAAGGGCAATGGGAGCGGGGAGGAAGTGGGGGGAAGGGAGGGCAGCATTATCTATACTAATAATAGAGGTATATGCAAATTATCCGGGACTCCGTCACAGTAACAACCGAACAGCAGGCTGCATGGGGCAACCTTTTATTTTTTCCCAAACCTGCGTCTAAACAAAGGCTGTAGGACACGGCTGAGTTTTACTAGAGGTTTAAGGGCAATGGGAGCGGGGAGGAAGTGGGGGGAAGGGAGGGCAGCATTATCTATACTAATAATAGAGGTATATGCAAATTATCCGGGACTCCGTCACAGTAACAACCGAACAGCAGGCTGCATGGGGCAACCACCAGCCAGAGAGGGGGCAGTTAGGGGCGACCAGGCCAGCAGGGGGAGGCAGTTGGTGGCGACCAGGCCAGCAGGGGGGCAGTAAGGAGCGACCAGGCCAGTGGGCGGAGGCAGTTGGGGGCGACCAGGCCGGCAGGGGGAGGCAGTTGGGGGCGACCAGGCTGGCAGGGGGGGCAGTTAGGGGTGTTCAGGCCAGCGGGCAGAGGCGGTTACAGGTGATCAGGCCGGCAGGCAGGTAAGCAGTTGGGAGCCAGCGGTCCCGGATTGTGAGAGGGGTGTCCCACTGCCGGTTTAGGCCTGATCCCTGGGACATCCCCCGAGGGGTCCCGGATTGGAGAGGGTGCAGGCTGGGCTGAGGGGGATCCCCTCCCACCAAGCGCAAATTTTGTGCACCGGGCCTCTAGTATTCCAGAAGAACAGAGCAAATGATTAAAAGTGAAGGCCCTTAGGTCCCCTCCTCCTGAAAGCCGCCCAAACCTTCCCACCTCTGGAGGCCTTGGTTTGGGGGCTCTCTCTAAAATGCTTCTCTGTCTCTCCCCACCATACCCCCCCTTGTCCCCCAAGAACCCCAAGACTCTCCTTCCATCTTATCCTCATCCCCAGAGCCTCCATCCCACCTCTTCAGCGGATTCTGGGAACCCCCAGGTTTTCCCACTTCAAGTGGGATGCGGTTCACCTTTTGCCCTCAAGGGCATTTAGCTAAACCAAGAGGAAGTTAGAGAAATTACCGTCTGCCTACGAGGCAGCAGTGCCCGCGGCCGGCGCTGGCGTTTTTCTTGCCTATCTACGTATGTTCCCAGATGTCAGCTGGGATCTCCCTGCCCGTGCGGATCTATATAAAGTTCATTCAAACGCTTCTCAACAGCTTCCACTCGTTGCCCCGCCCCCAAGGCTGACCCACTGGCTTCCGGGAATGCTCTCCCTGTGCCTCCCTATTTGGGGTGCGTGGACTAATTATCTCCTTTTCGTTAATTTCTCTGCAACTGCCCTGGCCGGTGTTGCTCAGTGGATAGAGCGTCAGCCTGCGGACTGAAGGGTCCCGGGTTCGATTCTGGTCAAGGGCACATGCCCGGGTTGTGGGCTTGATCCCCAGTGGGACGTGCAGGAGGCAGCCCATCAATGATTCTCTCTCATCATTGATGTTTCTATCTCTCTCTCTCCCTCTCCCTTCCTCACTGAAATCAATAAAAATATATATTTTTAAAAATAAAAATATATTTTAAAAAATTAACTACTAGTCTATTTTATCATGTACTACCATAATATATACACATACATGTTTAATTGACTACTTATGTTAGCAGTAAAGTCAATAGTAAGCTATTAGTAGTTAAATTGTTGGGGAATCAAAAATTTTAAGCAGATTTTTTTTTTTTTTTTTTAATTAAATCTTTATTGTTCAGGTTACCTTTGTTCCTCTTTTTTTCCCCCCCCTGACTCCCCTCCTCCCAGTTCCCGCCCCACCCTCCGCCCTCACTCCCCACCCACTGTCCTCATCCCTAGGTGCACGATTTTTGTCCAGTTTCTTCCCGCATCTCCCATTCCCCTTTCCCCCCCAAGAATAGTCAGTCCATTCCCTTTCTATGTCCCTGATTCTATTATAATCACCAGTTTATTCTGTTCATCAGATTATTTATTCACTTGATTTTTAGATTCACTTGTTGATAGATGTGTATTTGTTGTTCATAATTTGTATCTTTACCTTTTTCTTCTTCTTCCTCTTCTTAAAGGATACCTTTCAGCATTTCATATAATACTGGTTTGGTGGTGATGAACTCCTTTAGCTTTTTCTTATCTGTGAAGCTCTTTATCTGACCTTCAATTCTGAATGATAGCTTTGCTGGATAAAGTAATCTTGGTTGTAGGTTCTTGGTATTCATCACTTTGAATATTTCTTGCCACTCCCTTCTGGCCTGCAAGGTTTCTGTTGAGAAATCAGCTGACAGTCGTATGGGTACTCCCTTGTAGGTAATTGACTGTCTTTCTCTTGCTGCTTTTAAGATTCTCTCTTTGTCTTTTGCTCTTGGCATTTTAATTATGATGTGTCTTGGTGTGGTCCTCATACACAGGCATTTCGGTGCACGTGTGTGAGTGTGTGTGTGTGTGGGGGGCATAGAGGTATTTACATGGACAGGCAAACAGCTGCCACCCAGTGTCCGGCCACATGCTCTGATCTCTCTCTTGCTTTCCCTCCCATCCCCCCACCTGCACTGTCCAATACTATTTCCATTTAAATTAATTCAAATTAAGTGGAAAGTTCCATCCTTTCACGGCACTGGCACATTTTGAGAGGCCGAGAGCCACGGATGGCTGGTGGCTGCCCCACCAGACGGGCGGACGGGACATTTCCATCATCACAGAATGTTCTTTCCCACAATGCTGGTCGAGACAGGACAAGCGCCCCCTTCTGGGAGCTAGCCAGGGGTCTGCAGTGAAGATGACCAACATTTCACCCCCATACGTATGTCATTTTAAAAAGTACAGAGCCCTGGCCGGTTTGGCTCCGTGGAGAGAGAGTTGGCCCGAGGACTGAAGGGTCCCGGGTTCGATTCCGGTCAAGGGCATGAACCTTGGTTGCAGGCTCAATCCTCAGTAGGGGGGGTGCAGGAAGCAGCTGATCAATGTTTCTAACTATCCCTCTCCCTTCCTATCTGTAAAAATCAATAAAATATATATATTTTTTAAAGTACATACAGAGTTATACACTATATGGGCTTCTGGGAGTGGTTGGTGTTTGTTTTGTTTTGTTTTGTTTTTCACAATAATACTCCCTGGACATCTTCAGATGTCAGATCACAGGCATTTATCTTGTTTCATAGAATAGTTACACAGTGTTCCGTGGTGTGGATTCACTTACTCATTCCTTTATTCTGCAAAGATTTACAACCACCTGGTAGGTACAGGAACGGTGCTAGGTCCCGCCCTGGAACGCGGTGCCCTCGGACCCTCCCCTCAGGGGCTCAAGCCCTGGGGAGAGGCTGAGGTGAATGCAATCATCACGGAAATAAGTGCACAATGGCAGCGGTTGTGAAGGAAGCGGCAAGTCTCCCCATGCACCCCTCTGTGAGAGCTGATTCCACATCCCTGACCCTCTTCCCAGCAAGTTTTAGACGTGGGGGCCTCGTGGGGGAACGCAAGCAAATGAAGAGGGTGCGTCTGGGCCTGCATTTCCGGGTCTGAACAAGGAGATACTAGTTCCTACCTTGCCTGGCGGGCGTGGCTCGGGGGTTGAGCATCCACCTAGGAACCAGGAGGTCGGGGTTCGATTCCTGGTCAGGGCACATGCTCAGGTTGTGGGCTCCATCCCCAGTGTGGGGCCTGCAGGAGGCAGCCGATCCATGACTCTCTCTCATCACTGATGTTTCTATCTCCCTCCCCCTCTCCCTTCCTCTCTGAAATCAATAAAAATAT
>NW_005370276.1:415713-416481 GCF_000412655.1 Myotis brandtii
GAGGCAGCTGATCGATGTTTCTAACTCTCTATCCCTCTCCCTTCCTCTCTGTAAAAAATCAATAAAATATATTTAAAAATTAAAAATTAATTAATAATTAATTAAAAATAGTTTCTACCTTCTGGTAACGTGGTGAGGATTACATGAGTTATTTAAGTAGGTGGACAGTGCCTGGCACAGTATTAGCGATCAGTAACATTGTATTATTATTTCTATGGTTCCCTTTTTGAGCCTCAGCCCCGCTTCAAAAGGAAGGCCTCCTCCATTTAGGCCTCCTCTGGAGGACTCTGGTGAGGATTCAACCAGTAATTATTTCGTCTGGGTCACAGCTAACATCTCTCCAGCCCTCCCTCTGCACCAAGCACCATCTAACCCTCGCAGCAATCCCCGGGGAAGTGTGGCTGTTGTCCCCATTTTACAGATATTGAAACTGAGGCACAGAGAGGTGCAGCTTGCTCAAGGAGCGTTATTAGTGACGGGAGCAGTTGGAGGTGAGGGGTCTCGGGGGTTCGGGGCTGGGCCATGAGGGCATTGGGGTGCGACTGACCCTGCCCTTTATGCCCCCCCTGCCCCCAGGAAGCTGGACGCCTTCATCTATGACGCGGCTGTGCTCAACTACATGGCCCGCAAGGATGAGGGCTGCAAGCTGGTCACCATCGGCTCCGGCAAGGTCTTTGCCACCACGGGCTACGGCATCGCCCTGCACAAGGGCTCCCGCTGGAAGCGGCCCATCGACCTGGCGCTCCTGCAGTTCCTGGGGGACGGTGC
>NW_005370276.1:416647-416936 GCF_000412655.1 Myotis brandtii
TCTCTACAAAGGTGACCTCTGACCTCTGACTGCACCCCCCCCGCCCCCCTCCCCAGATGAGATCGAGATGCTTGAGCGGCTGTGGCTCTCCGGGATCTGCCACAACGACAAGATCGAGGTGATGAGCAGCAAGCTGGACATCGACAACATGGCAGGCGTCTTCTACATGCTGCTGGTGGCCATGGGCCTGTCCCTGCTGGTCTTCGCCTGGGAGCACCTGGTGTACTGGCGGCTGCGGCACTGCCTGGGGCCCACGCACCGCATGGACTTCCTGCTGGCCTTCTCCAGG
>NW_005370276.1:418849-433600 GCF_000412655.1 Myotis brandtii
GGGGCACGCGCAGCGGAGAGGACCTGCGTGGGATGGGAAAGAGAAAGGTGGCGCTGGTCGGACCCGCCTGGAGCAGCGTCCTGTGCCCCTTCGTTTTCGGGGCACCGTGAGCCGGAGGGGATTTGGTCCCCGGAATCTCATCCCGTTGGAGGGGGGGGGGCGGAGGTCTCGGAGCCCACTGGACATTTCGTTTTTAACCTTCCATCCATTGGGACTCAAAACTGTGAGACGCATTCGCCAAACTGTGACCCTCCTAGACCTTGGCCCCGCCATACAGAAACCCCTGACCCCAGACTGTGACTTCCGACCCCTACCAATGGTCATCCGACCCCAGACTGTGACCTCTGACCCGAAACTGTGACCCGAACCCCAGACTGTGCCCCGACCAGACTGTGACCCTTGACGTCAAACCGGGACACCCCCCCTCCTCCTTTTCCACCCCGGGTCACATTTCCCTATTTTGACTTAGGACACACCCCCAACGGAAGCCCCGCCCCCCAGCGTTGATCCCACCCTTTAGGGGCCAAAACCTCCCACCCAGCCGCACCTCACTACCTACCCCAGGTGCCACCAAACACACCCTCTCCAAATCTCACCCTTATCTGTGACCCTTCAGTGATGACCCAGCAGACCCCCCAAAGCCTCCTCTTCCCAGATCTCCAGCCGGGCCTGGAGCGGGGTTGTGGAGGGGAGGGTCTGGGAGTCCACACTCACCACCCACCTTCCTCCCCTCTCTCCTGGTCCACCTTGCAGTGTTTGGAATAAACCATGTTTTTATGCCTCCTCAGTCCAAGTGTGAGCTCCGTGTCTGTCTCGTATCCCCCCACCCCCATCCCCCAGCACCAGCACCCTCAAACCTGTGAAGGAAACAAACTGAGAGAAGTCCCACCGAAAGAAGGGGCAGAAAGAGAATTAGAGCGAGAGCCGAGACCCTGGAGGGAGGCGGGAGACCAAGACCCAGGAAGAGGAGGTGAAAAAAGACCCTGAGAAGGGAAGGGCTGAGAAGGGGCAGGGGTGGACAGAGACCTGGAGATATGGGGGACAGAGAACTCAGGAAAGATCCAGGATCAAGCCATTTCAGGATCAAGTCTAGGGTCCCATTCCTAGGGCTACGGTCAACGAGGCGTGCAAGATTCTTAATATCCTGTCCATGCAAGCGAGGAGCGTGTCTAATACATTTCAGCCAATCCACGTATCTTGAATGGCGTTAATCTCACTAAGGAGAATCTATTTCTAACATTTCATTATGCCAATTAGCCAAACCTCTGCTGCTGATGGGCGATAAGGAGAAGCACTTGTAACAGCTGCCTCCGGAGGGTGGACTTTCTGATTAAGTGCTCGCTGACCATAGCTGCGACGTGAAGTCCTTGGTTAGGCACTTGACTGCCCCGAGAGGGTAGATTCAACCGACTAACTCACGCGTAATATCATCCTGCTTACATTAAGCATTTTGAAATAAATTAAAGCCATCATCACAAGGAGGGGAGAAGAAACCGGCTTTATGGGTCTTCAGAGAACAGAAACCCACACTCCTTGTCAGTAAGAGCTCTTATTTGCATACATGAATAATCATCTGAGCGAAAAGAAAGCTCTGGGAATCAAAGGTGGAAAAATGGAGTGGAGGCTCTGAACTCCGAGTCTAGTAACATAATTAAAGCATAGTGATTAATCACAAAAACAATATGTAATTATATATGTGTTTTCCGATGGTCTTAGGCGACCCCTGTGAAAGGGTCGTTGGACCCCTCAAAGGGGTCGCGACCCACAGGTTGAGAACCGCTAGTGGATGGGGGGGGGCACAGGCCTCCCAGAGAACTACAATTCCCAGGAGGCCTTGCGACGGCTCCGCGGAAGAGCGCCTCAAAGTCATGCGGGGCTGGTGGTCTCCCCGTATCCACCACCCGCCTCCAGGGCTAAACCAGGGCGCCGTTACCTTGTTCTCCTTCTCCCTCTCCCCACCGCCCTCTCTAATTGGTGAACTGGAGAGTTTCCAAGGTAACGGCGCCGCCTGGCGGATCTTCGAAAGGGTGGGGGCGGGGAAAGCGCAAACCGGAAGTGACGCTCTCCCCTCGCGCCGACAGCTAGAGGTTTCGAGGATGGCGGCGCGCAAGGGTCGGCGGCGCACGTGTGAAACCGAGGAGCCCATGGAGGCCGAGTCCCGCAACGCTGAGTCCGAGGGCCCGGCCCAGGTCTATCTGCCCGGCCGGGGACCGCCGCTGAGCGAAGGAGAGGAGCTGGTCATGGACGAGGAGGCCTACGTGCTGTACCACCGAGCGCAGACCGGTGGGTGGGCACCCAGACCCCTGGCCCCCGGGGAAGGAGGGAGCTGGAATCCTGGGTCCCGGACCCAGGTCCTGAGCCTTTAACTTACTAGTAAGAGGCGCTCTGAAAGGGAAGACTGGGGTCCTGAGAGGGGTGGCGTCACACTGCAGGGCGCTGAGATCCCGCCGTCCCATCATGGCTTTCCAACCGCTCCTTCCCTCCCCAGGCGCCCCCTGTCTCAGCTTTGACATCGTCCGGGACCACCTGGGGGACAATCGCTCCGAGCTTCCTCTGACACTTTACCTGTGTGCTGGGACCCAGGCGGAGAGCGCCCAGAGCAACAGGTGAGTGGGACCTGAGGCTTGCCCAGGAGTCCAAGTCCCCAGCCTCTTCCTGGCTCAGAGTCCAGGAGTCAGCCTCCAGCTCCCCTTCCCCAGGGACCCAGGAGGCAGGGCTTCCGGCTTCGGCCTCCCTCAGACCCAAAAGTTGGGGTGTCCCCGCGCCTCAGTCACATCCCACTTTCCCCCAGATTGATGATGCTTCGGATGCACAATCTGCACGGGACCAAGCTCCCACCCTCAGAGGGCAGCGATGAAGAGGACGAGGAAGATGAAGAGGATGAAGAAGATCGGAAGCCTCAGCTGGAGCTGGCCATGGTGCCCCACTACGGCGGCATCAACCGAGTCCGGGTAAGTGCAGCCTACGCAGTCTGCTCTTCGTCTCTGGAGCACGCCCCTACTCTCACGTCTGTGCCTGCACCTCAGCTTTTGGGACAGCATCGGGCACATAATTTTATGTGTTAGTTTACATATGTCTTAGCTATTCTGAATTGTCGCTGGGTGCTGTGGAGTGGGTTTCTTTTTTAAAAAAATTTTATTTTATTGTTTAAAGTATTACAGATAGTAGTACATATGTCTCCTTCCCGCTCCCCCACCCCATTGACCTTCCCCTGTGGTTATGTTTATATGCATGCATACAAGTCCTTCAGTTGATCTCTTATCCACGCCCCCCCCCAACACTCCCCAGCCTTCCCGCTGTAATTTGACAGCCTATTCCATGCTTCTCTGCCTCTGTATCTATCTTTTTGTTCATCAGGTTATATTTTTTTTTTATTTTTATGTTTTGTGAAATGGTGAGAGTTGCAAAACTTGCCTGGTGTAAGGATCGCGTAGAATAACGTACAATTCTTTCTGTAACTGAAATACAGTTCTTTCAGGTGCTTAGAAACAGCACCTGGCTGTAATGTGAGTGTATGTGTTTTCTGTTATTTTTCAGGAACTGTCCTGAGGTTACTCTTGTGGTTTAGGGTTATAGCATCTTCTGATCAGGGTGATGTGTGAGTTAAATGAGGTGACATATAAGCAGCACTTGGAGCAGTGCTGGGCCGGTGGTTCTTGCTGTGCGTTTCCATTGAAGTGTTAACGTGTTTTAGGTAGTGTTTTGGGCTCTAGGGATTTAACAGGGAGCAAAAGGTCTCTGGCTGCTTGGAGCTTATATGCTGCTGGAGAAAGGGACCAGAACAAAATAAGGAGATGTGTACTATGTCAAGGTGCTAAGTGTTGTAGAGAAAAAAATAAAGTCAGGTAAGGGTGTAGGGCAGGGGTGGGCAAACTTTTTGACTCGAGGGCCACAATGGGTTCTTAAACTGGACCGGAGGGCCGGAACAAAAGCATGGATGGAGTGTTTGTGTGAACTAATATAAATTCAAAGTATACATCATTACATAAAAGGGTATTTTTTTTTTTTTTTTTTTTTTTAGTTTTATTCATTTCAAACGGGCCGTAGTTTGCCCACGGCTGGTGGAGGGTGTTCCTGTGTGGGTTGCTATTTTAAATAGTGTGGCCTGGGAAGTATTCACTGATAAGGAGCCGTTTATACAGAGACCCACAGGAAGTGAGGGAGTGAGCCAAGGGTGTGTGGGAAAAGGTTTGCAGGCAAGGAAAACACGTGCACAGGCCTGGGGTGGACTTGGCATGTTGGAGGAGTTTTTTGAGAGACGCTGGGGAGACCAGTGTGCTTAGAGCAGAATGAGCAAGGGATGCAGCGACAAGATTCGGGGTGTGGGCCCAGATGAGACAGATTGTTAGGGCCTTGTAGCCCATTGTAAGGACTTGGCTTTACTTGGGGAGACGTTGGAAGCCATGGGAGAGTTTGGAGCACAGGAAAGGTGGGATCTGACTTGTGTTTTAATTCCTCTACCTGCTCTGTTGAGAAGAGGCTGCAGGAAGGCAAGGGCAGCGGACAGTCCTGTAGGGGCTGTAGTTTGGGAGAAGGATGACGTCAGTAGCAACGTGAGAGACAACAATAGAGGTGGTGAGAAGGGATGAATGTGGTGCTTCCCCCCGCCCCACCCCCCTGCAGTTCTCACCTGGGGATAGTTTTCCATTGATTTTTAGGGAGAGATAAGAGAGAGGGAGACAGAGAGAAACATCGATGTGAGAGAAACACATCCATTGGTTGCCTCCTGCATGAGCCCTGACCAGGGCCCGGGCCGGGGAGGAGCCTGCAACCAAGGTAGGTGCCCTTGACCGGAATCAAACCCGGGACCCTTTGGTCCGCCGGCCGATGCTCTATCCACTGAGCCAAACCTGCAGGGCGAAGTGGTGCATTTTTACTGGAATCAGCATAGGTGTCGGGTTGAGGAAGAGACAAGTTGAAAAAAGGTCCTGCAGTTTGGGGAGGAGTAGTTTGCAGTCAGTGATTAGGAGCTTGGCTTTGATTGCGTGAAGTTTGAATGGTCAGTGTGATGTGAGTCTGGAGTTCAAGGAGGAGGTCGGAGGTAGATGCTGCTGGAAACCCGGAGGCTGAACGGGACCTCCTTTGAGCAAACGTACTGAGGCCTGAGGCCTGTGACTCTCCCGCATTGAGAGGGTAGCAGAGACCAGCAGAGACCAGGAGTCTGATGAGGGCTGGTGGGGATTACAGCCTTGATTCCCAGGAGTCTTGAAGTTTTGTTCTCCCACCACCACCTCTACCGCAGGGTGGGGAGTTGTCCCAGGTACCAAGCTGGTCTTGCAGACTGTGGTCCTTTCCTGCAAAGGATTCTGGGGGTCGTTGTCCCAGCCCTGGGGGTGGGGGGGTCTGAGGAACTGCCGTCCTAGTTCTCAGGGATGCTAGAAGCTGTGGTCACCAACCTGAGCCTCCTGCCCCTTCCAGCTCACCTCCCCTTCCTTCTCCCCCCACAGGTGTCTTGGCTGGGCGAGGAGCCGGTGGCTGGGGTGTGGTCAGAGAAGGGCCAGGTGGAGGTGTTTGCGCTGCGGCGGCTTCTGCAGGTGGTCGATGACCCCCAGGCCCTGGCCGCCTTCCTCCGGGACGAGCAGGCTCGCGTGAAGCCTATCTTCGCCTTCGCTGGCCATATGGGCGAGGGCTTTGCCCTGGACTGGTCCCCCCGTGTGCCCGGTGAGTCCCTGGGGTATGCACTTGGTCCTGGGGTGCCAGGGGGAGCAGGGTCGGCAGCAGGGGTGGGTGCTGACTCCAGGGAGGGGACTGCACTGGGCCAGCTGGGACCAGGTCGTTTCCCGACTCCCCAGGGCGCCTGCTGACCGGTGACTGTCAGAAGAACATCCACCTCTGGACGCCCACGGACGGCGGCTCCTGGCATGTAGACCAGCGGCCATTCGTGGGCCACACACGCTCCGTGGAGGACTTGCAGTGGTCCCCGACCGAGGACACGGTGAGGCGGGGCTGGGGCTGGATTCCTGGGTCTTGGGTTTTTTTTAATATATCTTTTTATTGATATCAGAGGGGGAGGGAGATAGAAACATCAGATGAGAGAGAATCATTGATCGGCTGCCTCCTACACACCCGCTACTGGGGACCCAGCCCACAACCCAGGCCTGTGCCCTGCCTGGGAATCGAACCAGTGACCTCTTGGTTCCTGGGTCAACAGTCCACCAACTGAGCCATACCAGCGGGGCTGGATTCCTGGGTCTTAAAGGAGGAGGGGCTGGGGCAGGTCCTAGTGAGGGGCCCACAACTAGTACCTGGTCTCGGGTGGGGTGCAGGGAGCCCCGGTCGCTCAGACTCCTCTTCCAGGTATTCGGCTCCTGCTCAGCTGACGCCTCCATTCGCATCTGGGACATCCGGGCCGCCCCCAGCAAGGCCTGCATGCTCACCACTGCCGCCGCCCACGATGGGGACGTCAACGTCATCAACTGGAGCCGCCGGGAGCCCTTCCTGCTCAGCGGTGGGGATGACGGGGCCCTCAAGGTGTGGGACCTGCGGCAGTTCAAGGTACGCTCCCAGCTGGGCGCCTGGAGAAGCCCCTGTTCCCTCAGCCACTGGGATTTGTGGGTTTGCCCTCTGACGTGGTCTTCGACGCCAGAGCTGGGAGCGCCCTTTCACTGGGCCCAGCCCCTTCGGGCGACAGAAGAGGGAGCGGGCTCAGCAGGAGGATGGCTTGTGGCTGATGTGGAAGCACCGTTCTACCAGCCAGAGAGCTGACAGGAGACGGAAGAGGCAAAGACCTCCGGAGCCCAGCTCCCTCGCTGCAGGAGAGGAGACAGGCATAGAAAGGCCAGGAGCAGATGTGACATATGGTCCAGCTACGTGCCGATTGTAGCGCCGATTGTAGCGCCGATTGTCGCACTGAGAGGGCTTCTGGGCAGGAAGCATTGCTGTGTCTGGGATCCCTCTGAGCAAAGCCCTCACTCCACAGGGCTCTGCGCCTTCCCGGGGCCACCGGGTCCTAGTCTGTTTTCCCTGCCGGTGTAATGGGTTCTCTAGCATCACCCCTGGGAAGTTTCTAGAAAAGGATTCCAGCCCCAAGGCAGGTGCATGGCCACGTCACATGGCCGAGCTGATTGGGACTTTGGAGACCCTTCTCCAAGTCAGCCCCTTTGTGTAGGAAAAGCAGCTTCTTGCTTCTTTGCGTCTGCTGCTCCTGGGGCCTGGGAGCCCTGCTTCCGCCCCTTTAAGGCCATAGGACCATGGGGAGGACACCCCCTTCCTGGGAGGGGCTTCTGGGCAGGTGAAAGCAGGGTTCCCAGCAGCCCCTGGGACGTAGGCCATTGTTACCAGCTGTACCTCCCCCTCTGTCCCTTTCAGAGAATCCGGGCTTGTGGGGGCTCAAGGGTGGAGCCCTGGTTGAACCCCGAGGCTGGAGAGGGTTGGGGCTCTGCCTGGAGTACCCCAGGACTCCGGCTGAGGTGCTCAAAGCCCCTGCCTCCTGTTTCCCCACAGTCTGGCTCCCCAGTGGCCACTTTCAAGCAGCACGTGGCCCCCGTGACCTCCGTCGAGTGGCACCCCCAGGACAGTGGGGTCTTCGCAGCCTCGGGTGCAGACAACCAGATCACACAGTGGGACCTGGCGGTGGAGCGGGACCCCGAGGCGGGCGACGCGGAGACCGACCCCGGGCTGGCGGACCTCCCCCAGCAGCTGCTGTTTGTGCACCAGGGCGAGACCGATCTGAAGGAGCTGCACTGGCACCCGCAGTGCCCCGGGGTCCTGGTCAGCACCGCCCTGTCCGGCTTCACCGTCTTCCGCACCATCAGCGTCTGAGCGCGGCCTGGGAGCTGACGTTGAGGTTGGTTTCCTGGAAGGGCCTCGTTCAGATCTGCGGACCGGCCCTCCTCCAAAGAAGGACTTCGCTCGGCCCATTGGCCCCCAGGATGGATTCTGCTTGACTTACTGTTCTTTAAAGGAACTTGGTTTGGTCTGAGGACTCCTCCAGCGAAGGACTTGGTTTGATCCATGGCGCTCTGAGACAGCGTTGCCAGCCTGCCGGACCTCGCGGAGCACCAGGAGCACCACCGGTTGGCGACCACTGCTCTCAAACCCCTGGGTTTGGCTCCAGCGGCCCCACCCACCCAGAGACGTGGTTCAGCCCAGTGACTCACCCCCACCCTTCAGGGGACGCTGTTGGCCCATTTCGAAGGTGGGCCTGGGGTGGCCCCAATTACTAGGGATATTTTGTCAGCTGAGGCCCTTGGCTTGACCCTTTGACCTCAGGGAACTCAAGTGCTTTGCAATGACTGGACCGAGTTTGAGGGGTGGGTCTCCCCCGGAGGATTAGGTTTTGCCAGGACTCCCCAGTGAGGGCTGCGTGGGCTTTCTCCCCTCCTCTGTGCTGAAGGCAGGCACTGTGGAGGGAGGAAAGTCGGGGGGGGGGTCCTAAGAGCCAATAAAGGACGGGAATAGGCCTGATGTATGAGACTCATCCTCCTGGCCGCTTCCCTGAGAGAAAACGGGGAGGAGCAGGAATCTGGCAGCTGCTCCAGCCTTCACCCCATTGGGTGCACCCCCAGTCTGCCTTCCCTACATTTGATTCCATCCGGGACTCCCTCCGGGTCTCCGGGGGGTATCTCACCTGTGACCCCCAACTTTTTAAGGCTTTGTCTCAGGGAGAACCAGGCCCCCCCCATTTCTCCTTCAGTCACTGTCTCCTTTATCCTCACCTCACCCCTTTTGTTCCCTCATCCATGTCCCCATCTTTGCTGCATTTGTGTCCCTGTCTTCCCATGTCTCCTGGCCCCCAGGCTCTGTCCCTGCCCCCTCCTGTGTCTCTGCCACCTCTCCAGCTTGCCTGGGCTGCAGCCCAGCCGCCTGCCTGGCTGTCCTCCCTGGCTCCCCCTCTGCGGCTCTGAGCTGGCCCCACCCCCTGTCCCCCCCCTCGGGCCAGGCCTCTGATCCGCCTGTGGACACAGAGGTTGGGCATCCGGCACAAGGCCCCTGGGGCTAAGGACAGACCGCAGCCATCGGCACCCACCAAGGAGCCCCCCGTGGAGGGCATGGGGGTGGGCCGCCCCACCAGGTATGTGCTCCATGCAGAGGTCTGGGCCGGGGTCCCGGGGCTGAGGGCCACCCCACCTCCTCCCACTCCCCTGCTTGCTTTGGCATCTGCTCCAGCATCTCCCCACTCCCCATCCATCCTTGCTGTCCCCCCTCCCCCTCGGAGAGGTCCAGTCTTACCCTGGGTGACGGTCCAGCCCCAGAACAATTGCTCCCTTCAAGTTTGGTGCCTCTGACTGACCCCATTGGCATTTTGTGCTTTTTTTCATGTCCCCCCCCCCACCCCACCCCCCGCGTCCTCCATCTCAACGGAGCCTCTTTCTTGCCCCGTCTCTGTGTCTTCCGTTGGTCTCTGCCTTCCATCTCCCATCTTGCCCTTTCCTAAGACACGATCTCCATGACTTTCCCAATTGCTCCTCATCTGCCTGTGTTGCTGTTCTCTCTCCCCGTGCCTCTGTCCCCCACCCATCTCCCCATTGTCCGTCTGCTTCCCTCTGAATCTCTGTCCCTCTCCCTCTGGGTCCCTGTCACTCTGTCTGTCCCTCTCTCTGTCCCTATGCCCTTCCCTCTGGGTCTCTCTCCACCACCCCCCATCTCGGTTCTCTCTCTCAGGCTCCCTCTCTTCCTGCTCATCTCCGATCCTGTACCCTTGTCTTTGCCCAGGCTCTGCCCCCACACTCCCTCCTGTCATTCTCTGCCCCCCAGCCTGCTCCCCAGACCCCACGGGGAGTGAGGGTGGGGGAAATACTGGGCTCTCGGGGAAGAGTGTGCGAGTGTTTCTTTGGGGAGGAAGGGAGGGAGGTTGGGCCTGGGGCGGAGCCTCTTGGCCTCAGATTAGGCAGTGACTTTGACTGAAGTTAAGGCACCTTAAGCCCCCTGTCTCCTTTATATGGAAACATTAAGCTGCTCTCCTGGGGCAGGTCAGGAGGGGGGCAGGGAGGACTTGAGGCTCTGGAGCCTTTCCCTCGGGCCTGCTCTTGCGGGGCAGGGGGTCGCCCTGAGTTTGAGTAGCATCCACCCATGGGAGCTGGGCCATGGGTGCAGACAGGAGGGGAAGCCCCTGCCCCGTCTGCTCTGGGAAACGGACACGGTCGTGTCGGCCTTGGGCTGAGTGTGGGCCTCAATTTACTTGGGAGGCCGAGTCCTGGGTTGGAAAGGCTCAGAACCCAAACTGGCACCCACCTTCACACTACCTGGTCCGGCCGGGTCTCAGCCTGTTCCCCACCCTGTGGCCCAGAGCAGTGACCCTGACCTCCCAGCATCCTGAACAGAAGGTGAGCGGTGGGGTCCGGTGGAGCCCAGTGGGTGGGCGGGGACATCCAAGGAGCTCATCCTGCGGCCCAGCACATGGCAGGTGCTCAGACCCGCCTATGATAAGGGGTCCGTGCTCTGAGGCTCCGGCTTCGGCACCCAAGGGCCCAGGTGGGAGGGACCTGAGCCAAGGGACGGAACAAGGGCTGTTGCCTGAGAAAAGCAAAGTCCCCAGGGTTGTGGGTAGAGACAGGTGAGTGGGTGTGAGGAGGCCCCGGCTGGGGTGGGTGCTGGGTCAGTGGGAGGCCAGTTTGCCTGCCCCGACCCTGTCATCTGTGGCACACAGTACATAGTGGGGACTTCCAGGCAGGGGAGGACTACAAATGTCTAGGTCAGAACTTGGATCCTGACCTTAACCAGGGGTCCTCAAACTTTTTAAACAGGGGGCCCTGGATCCTGACCTTAAACTGCCTCTTCAGGGACTAGCCTCAGTTTCCCGTTTTTGGCAAACCATCTCTTCACAGCCAGAGTAATGATGGGTGAAAGCGGAGTTGGGATACAGCCTGGGCGCTGGACACAGCCAGGCCCAGGGCACCCACCTGAGCCTCCGCTCTGCCTGGAATGGGTGAAGTGAAGCCCGGGTGCAGGGCTGTCCAGGTGGTCACGGGCAGCAGGTGCAGAGCCGGAGGCCCGGGGGAGGGAGGAGGAGAACCCTTTGGTATTGAACTTGACATTGACTGACAGCCCTCTCTTCAAACTGAGTGCCCCCAGTCCCGCCCGGAAGCCCGTCAGGATCCCAGAGCCTGGCACAGGGGCACATCATATGCATGTGCTTGGTACATGCTGATGGAACCGATCTGCCAAATATTTCACCCCTGGTCCATAGAGGTCCCTGCCACCAGCGTGCCAGATGTTACCCTGCAGCTGCTGGAGGGTGATGAGGTCGGCAGGTCCGTGCCCAGCCCCTTCCCCCCTCCTCTCCACACTGTCTAGCTCAGCGGTTCTCAACCTGTGGGTCGCGACCCCTTTGGCGGTCGAACGACCCTTTCACAGGGGTCGCCTAAGACCATCCTGCATATCAGATATTTACAACACGATTCATTACAGTAGCAACATGACAGTGATGAAGTAGCAACGAAAACAATTTTATGGTTGGGTCACAACATGAGGAACTGTATTTAAAGGGCCAGAAGGTTGAGAACCACTGGTCTAGCTGATGAGATTCTCTCCATTTCACAGATGAGGAAACAGGCTCAGAAAGGGATGTGACTCACCACCAGTCCTCCAGCTAGTAACTGGCAGAGCTGGATTTATTCAAAAGCCCAAGGTCTTTCTTCTGGATCCTCCTTCCTTTCAAGGCGGTGGGTTTTTATGCCCATCCCACTGATGAGTAAACGGAGGCTCCAGGAAAGGAAGTCAGTTGTCTCAGGGCACATAGTGGGTCAGCAACTGAGCCAGGATTGGCCCCTGGGTCTATATGACTAGAAGCCCTTCCTGACCTTGACGAAGAAGCCCAGTTTCCCCATTTTACAGCTGAGGAAACTGAGGCTCACAAAGACTTGCCCGAGGTCTGAGAGTTGGGGGGAGCCTGGGTTTGTTTTGTGTGTGTGTGTGTTTTTGTAACAGCTTCATTGAATATATAATCACGTACCATACAACTCACACATTAAAGTGTACAATTCCAGGGTTTTTAGTACATTCACAGAGTTGTGTAATCATTACCACAATCGATTTTAGAACATTTAAAAATATATATTTTTATTGATTTAAAAGGAGAGAAACATCAATGATGAGAGAGAATCATTGATTGGCTGCCTCCTGCACGCCCCCCACTGGGGATTGAGCCTGCAACCCGGGCATGTGCCCTGACCAGAATCAAACCTGGGACCCTTCAGTCTGCAGGCCAATGCTCTATCCACTGAGCCAAACCAGCCAGGGTCAATTTTAGAACATTTTTATCTCCCCAATAAGAAACGCCATGTCCTCTGGCTATTACTGCCCAATCCTTCCATCTTTACAATCCTAGGCGTGACTAGACTACTTTCTCAATTTGCCCATTCTGGACATTTCATGTAAATGCAAGTATAAAATATGTGGTCTTACCCTAATCCAGCGGTTCTCAACCTGTGGGTCGCGACCCCTTTGGGGGTCGAACGACCCTTTCACAGGGGTCGCCTAAGACCATCGGAAAACACATATATAATTACATATTGTTTTTGTGATTAATCACTATGCTTTAATTATGTTCAATTTGTAACAATGAAAATACATCCTGCATATCAGATATTTACATTACGATTCATAACAGTAGCAAAATTACAGTTATGAAGTAGCAACAAAAATAACTTTATGGTTGGGTGTCACCACAACATGAGGAACTGTATTAAAGGGTCGCGGCATGAGGAAGGTTGAGAACCACTGCCTTAAAGGAACAACACAGTGACAGAGAATCTGGGAGGAGGTCCTCCACCTGGCTTCTGCTGCTTGTGCTTCCTTTCCAGGAAGAGTGAGGGCGTGGTGCCTAGTGGGTTAGACAGTTTAAAGGGCCAGAGTAGGAGGGACTCCCTGGGACAATGAACAATCCCAGTGTAAGGTCAAGGGCATGTACCTAGGTTGCAGGCTCAATGCCCAGCAGGGGACGTGCAGGAGGCAGCCAATCAATGATTCTTTTCATTGATGTTTCCCTCTCTCAAATCAATAAAAAAAACTTATAAAAAATATATAGCCCTAGCCGGCTTGGCTCAGTAGATAGAGCAGGGGTCCTCAAACTTTTTAAACAGGGGGCCAGTTCACTGTCCCTCAGACTGTTGGAGGGCCGGACTATAGTTTAAAAAAAACCGGACTACAGTTTAAAAAAAAAACTATGAACAAATTCCTATGCACACTGCACATGTCTTATTTTGAAGTAAAAAAACAAAACGGGAACAATTACAGTATTTGTATTTGCATGTGGCCCGCGGGCCGTAGTTTGAAGACCCCTGGGATAGAGCGTCGGCCTGTGGACTGAAGGGTCCCAGGTTCGATTCCGGCCAAGGGCACATGCCTGGGTTGCAGGCTCCATCCTCAGTGTGGGGTGTGCAGGAGGCAGCCAATCAATGATTCTCTCTCATCATTGATGTTTCTGTCTCTCTCCTCCCTTCCTCTCTGAAATCAATAAAGAAATATATTAAAAAATATATATATGGTCTTTCGTGATTGGCTTTTTTCACTTAACATAATGTTTTCAAGTTTCAACCATGTTGTAGCGTGTGTCTACTTTTATTTTTTTTCACTACTGGGTAGTATGTATTCCGTTGTGTGGAACTACCACATTTTATTATCCACTTATCAACTGGTGGCCATTTGGGTAGTTTCCAGCTTTTGTCTCTAGTGAATAGTGCTGCTATGACATTTGTGTACAAGTGTTGTGTGGACACTTTTTTATTTCTCTTGGGAAATACCTAGGAGTAGAGTTGCTGGATCATATGGCAACTCTATGTTTAATCATTTAAGGAACTGCTGGACGCTTGAGGGTGCCAATTTCTCCCCATCCTTTTCAACACGTATTTTCTGGGTTTTTTGTATGGTTTATTATTACAGCCATCCTAAGCAGGTGTGAAGTGGTATCTCATTGTGATTTTCATTAGCGTCCCTGAGGGCTGATACCAATATTTTCCTGTGTTTATTGGCTGTTTGTCTAACTTTTTTGGAGAAATGTCTATTCAGATCCTTTGCCCATTTTAAAATTGGATTGTCTTGTTATTATTGAGTTGTAAAGACTCTTTATATATGTTTGGATACAAATTTCTTAGATGTATGATTTGCAACTATTTTCTCCCATTAGTGAGTTCTCTTTCACCTTGTTAGTGTCATTTGAAGCACAAAAATATTTACTTTGATGAAGTTCAATTTATTTATTTTTTTCCCTTTTGTTGCTTGCGCTTTCTGAGCTCGTTTTTTTTTTTTGTTTGTTTTGTTTTGTTTTAATCCTCACCCTGAAGCACAAAAATATTTACTTTGATGAAGTTCAATTTATGTTTTTCCCTTTTGTTGCTTGCGCTTTCTGAGCTTGTTTTTTTTGTTTGTTTTGTTTTGTTTTAATCCTCACCTGAGAATATATTTTTATTGATTTGAGAGAGAGAGAGGGAGGGGGAGGGGGGAAGGAAGAGGGAGGAGGAGAGAGAGGGAGAGGGAGAGAACCATTGATGGTTGCCTCCCACATGCACCCCCACCGGGGATCGAACCAGCAACCTGGGCTTGTACCCTGACTGGGAATCAAACCCGAGACCTTTGGGTGGAGGGGAGGGTGCTCCAACCGACTGAGCCACCCGGCCAGGGCCTGAGCTTGTGTTTGAACCATAGGGACCTCAGCGCTGCAGCTCATCTCCCCACGCTGACTCCCTGCCGAGAGCCAGGGACCACTTAGTGCAGCGGTTCTCAACCTGTGGGTCGCGATCTCTTTGGCGGTCGAAGGACCCTTTCACAGGGGTCGCCTAAGACCATCGGAAAACACATATATAATTACATAAT
>NW_005370276.1:433640-434111 GCF_000412655.1 Myotis brandtii
TTTGTAACAATGAAATTGGGGGTCACCACAACATGAGAAACTGTATTAAAGGGTCGCGGCATTAGGAAGGCTGAGAACCACTGACTTAGTGTTTATGAGCTTGGGCTCTGGGAGCCAGACTGCTAGCCCTCAAACCCGTTTAATCAGCTGTGACCTTGGGCGAGTTAACCATTCTGTGCCTCAGTTTCCTCATCTGTAAATTGGGAAAACAATGCCTTACAGTGTTGTGAGGCTCAGATAAGGAAATTCACAGAAAGTGTCCACGACAGTGTGCGCACTGTACATGCCGGCCTGTACATTATTGTGGCTTACAATGGCGTTGTTATAGCTACAGTCCTGTGGCTGTGGTTGCTGGACAAGTACCTCCTGTGGTTACAAGCATCACTGTCACGGCTGTCGCAGCGGTACTGTTGTGACTTTCAAGGTGAGCATCCTTCCATCCATTTGCCAGATGAGGCCACTCAGGCCCAG
>NW_005370276.1:434899-436042 GCF_000412655.1 Myotis brandtii
GTCGAGGCCCACGTGCGCGCCCAGCTGTTGCAGGTGCGAGGCCGCGGCCCCAGGGAGGCAGGAAGGTTCACAGGGGTGGGGCCGGCCCGGGAGATTGTGGGAGATGTAGGCCTGAGGGCGAGGCGTGCATTGGACGTGGAGGGTGCGTGGACTACAATTCCCAGCAGTCTCTCGGGCAGGGACCCTCTTGCTCTGCTTGTGGCTGGAGTTTGAGTCCGGGAGCAGTTGTAGGAGATGTAAACCTTAGACTTGAGACACAAAGAGCTTTCTGGGGTTTGAGGGCGCCCCCCCTATGGAATTGTGGGAAATCTAAACCTTGAGGGGCCTGTAAAGGCTCTGAACTCCTCCGGGGTCTGGGAAAGGACCTGGGTGAGGTGGTGTGGGGACGTGTAGTTTTGCGGGTGGTGTAAATCGCCGCTCAGGTCTCCAGTTCCCAGCGGCTTATGACTTGAGGCCTGGCCCCTGTGGGATTGTGGGAGATTTAGGTCCCAGGATGGGGTGCAGCTCACACCTAAGCAGCCCTGGAACACGATTCTTCATGACCTCTGGGCATGGGGCCCTGCAGCCTTTGTTCCCAACCTCAGCGGCCCAGCCTCTCCCACCAGCCTCCTGCTGGGAGGGCTACAGAGCCGTGGTTGGGACACTCTTGAATTTTAGCTTCTTAGCAAAAAAACAAACAAAACAGCTCCCATTGGCTCCTGGGGTAGTGGCTCCCTCCAACGCTCTGCAAAAGGCGCTTTTTGCTTTCGTGTTTCTAGAATTGTGGTCAAACTGCCCAAATTCTGAGGCTAGCTGCCCTTGTCCAAGTAGACACTTGACCTTGGGCTGCGCTTGTACTTGGGTGAGAGGGAGAACAAGGTGGTGGTGGGAACTACAGCTCCCAGCAGCCACTGGGGTCTCCCGGAGACAGACAGGTGGGGGAGAATGGGCCCCACCTCCCACCTCTCTCTCCAGCTTGACTGAGTCACTAGGACCCTGGGAGGGATATTTATTGTCTATCCCAGAAGCCTATGGGGTGCTGACATGGCCTGGGAGGTGGGTATGGAGCCGATGGGTAGGTGGGGTGAAACTGCCAATACCTGGCCTATGGACTGCGTACCCTCCTCTGCATCACACACAGATACACAGGGGCTGCAGGGCTTG
>NW_005370276.1:442454-447971 GCF_000412655.1 Myotis brandtii
GGGGGGGGGGTGCAGAGCGCCCAGGGGCTGGCAGGAAGCAGCGGGGGACACAGGATATTGGACCTAGATTGTCATCCTGGTTTATCTCTTTCTGTTTACTGAAAGCCATTTTTCTTTTCCTCTTCTCCAATTACTGCTTGGTTGTCATTCTTATCTTGTTTCTTTAATTTTGTCTCTGCTTTGCTGATTTCTGTGGCTCTGCCAATGTCACTCTGTCCCTCTCTTCCTCTCTCCCTTGCCTCTTCCTCGGGTTTCTATCCCCCAACCCCCCGAGTCTCTGTCCCTCTCTCTTTATCTCTGGGTCTCTGTCCCCTCTTTCTCTGAGCCTCCATCTTCCTCTCCCTGGGCCTCATCCCCCTCTCTCTGGGTTCTTCTCCTCTCCCCACCCTCACCCCTCCCAGTCTCTACTCTTCTCCTTTTCTGCACGTCCATTGCTTTCTCTCATCCTCTCTGTCTCCTCTCATCTCCCTGCATCTGTCTTGGGCCCCTTGTCTTTTGCTGCAGCCTCGGGTGACCCCCGAAGGTGAGTACATACCCCTGGACCACCGGGACGTGGACGTGGGCTTCGATGGCGGCACGGATCGCATCTTCCTGGTGTCTCCCATCACCATCGTGCACGAGATCGACTCCTCCAGTCCCCTCTATGAGCTGGGGCGTGCGGAGCTGGCCCGGGCCGACTTCGAGCTGGTGGTCATTCTCGAGGGCATGGTGGAGGCCACGGCTATGACCACGCAGTGTCGCTCTTCCTATCTCCCCGGTGAGCTGCTCTGGGGCCATCGTTTTGAGCCCGTCCTCTTCCAGCGTGGCTCCCAGTATGAGGTGGACTATCGCCACTTCCACCGCACTTACGAGGTCCCGGGGACACCCGTCTGCAGCGCCAAGGAGCTGGAGGAGCGGGCAGAGCGGGATTCCCACAGCCCCAAGCCTAGCTTCCCTGACTCGCTGACTGCATTTTGTTACGAGAATGAACTCGCTCTGAGTTGCTGCCGGGAGGAAGAGGAAGCCAAGGAGGGAGATGAGTCGGAGGCAGAAGAGGGGGCTGCCAGCCCCCGAGTACTCACCCCGACCCTGTCTCTGACCCTGCCCCCATGAGGCCAGCTGCTGTCCCCCATTTGTATCCCCTTCCCAGAGGTAGCAAAACGGAGAGCCCGGGCCCTCTCCTGGGACCGACGGGCCTGCTGGGTAAATTATTAGCTGGTGAAGTTCTGCCTGCCTAGTGGACCCACCGTGGACACACTGGATCTGAATTCCTCTGCGTTGTGTGCTCCCGCCTGAGACCCCTGTATCGGCCTGATTCCTGAGTCTCACCAGAGCTAAGGGATCCAGGATTCTGGACCACCCAAGAGGCAAGGACTGGTGGTTCTAGATTCTTCTATATGGCTGGCGTGGGTTGTTGAGCAGGGTCCGGAATCAGGGAATCAGTGACATAGACTGCCTCTGGGGCGAGAAGTCAGCAGTTCTCAACCAGCAAATGAGATCGAGAGTTTATAGGCCTGGATTGGTTTAATATTCAAAGGACTCTTGCGTCTTGGCTCAGCCAACCAAAAAGCAAGTCATCTTTTTCGAGACCACCTCAGGAGGAAAAAGTATGGAACGCTCCAAGAATTCAGGACTAACTTGATTGACCTGGAATGTTGACTGCCAGTCAAGAAAAGACCTGTGATTCCAGAAAGCCCATGTTTTGAGATTGTTCATCTAGACCAGTGGTCGGCAAACTGCGGCTCGCGAGCCACATGCGGCTCTTTGGCCCCCTGAGTGTGGCTCTTCCACAAAATACCACGTGCGGGCGCGCACGTACAGCGCGATTGAAACTTCGTGGCCCATGCGCAGAAGTCGGTTTTCGGACAAACGAAACAAGTATACAAGACGAGTGTGGATGGGAGAGTTGGAAGGGGTCGACCTCAGCGAACGGACCTCAATCAGATGGAGGATGTTATTAGCAAAGGCCAGCTTAGGAGTCCCCTAATGAAGTTAATAACAATGTACCTACCTATATAGTTTAAGTTTAAAAAATTTGGCTCTCAAAAGAAATTTCAATCGTTGTACTGTTGATATTTGGCTCTGTTGACTAATGAGTTTGCCGACCACTGATCTAGACTGACCTTAGATAGTATAAGTACTCCAGAAACTAAAGAGTTGTGTGTCTAGAATGCACAAGACAACGGAGAGTCTGCTGGTCTAGGACTGCAGTGACAGATGGGGAGTTCTTGATATTAGATAACTCCAGACCAGTGGCTACAGAACGTCAAAGCAAGGGGAGAATCGATGCTTCTAAATGATCCACTGGTGTGTGCTTTTTTAAAGTGCCATTCTAGAATGTCCAAAGGAACCAAGATTCCGTGGCTCTGGATCGACCACAGAGTCAGGGAAGGAGTGGCGATCCTAGACGACTTCTCTGTGGTTCTGAAATGCCAAAAGGAACCAAGGCTTCAGGGAGCCAGAGTTTTCCATGATCGAAACCCGGAAGTTCTAAGCGGCTCCTGTAACAGTTGGACTCAGGACTTGATAGACAGCATTTCTGGGCTGACCTGAAGGTGAGGGCCCAGACAAGACCCTGCGGGTAACAGGGCTAGTGGACGGGCAAGGGAAGGGAGGGGGCCATGGCTGGCGAGTCTACAATGCTCTGGAACCCTACACCTAGTGATGTGTATCTATTTCTTAAAGATGTAATATATGTGTGTATGATCTATATATATAAAAGCCCAATGACTGAACAGTAGAATGACCAGAACGGCCGGTCAACCTTTCGCTATGATGCGCACTGACCACCAGGGGGGCAGACGCTCAACGCAGGAGCTTCCCCCTGGTGGTCAGTGTGCTCCCACAGCGGGTCAATCCCCGCAGGCCATGCCCCCCACCAGTGCACAAATCTGTGCACCGGGCCTCTAGTGTATAATATAAATACAGATATATATATTTCCCCCCACCCCTCCCCACCCCATGGTTCTTACAGAAGGGTTAGAAATGGAGTTTGAGCTCATTGGAATGGGATCTTTCATAAGGATCCAGGAAGCTTTGCTCTACATCCTAGCTCTGCTTAAGGACTGTGTGACTGGGCACATCACTCCTCTTTCCTCGCCTCTGTTTCCTCATCTGTAAAAACGGGGCACTGGAACTTGAACTTCTCCAAGGGCCTTTCCACAGGAATGGTTCCTCACTTCAGGGAGGGGGAAGTGAGGGGAGGGTCCTAGAGACTTCCCAGCTCTCCCTGGTGCCGGGACGCACGGCCTCCCAGGGATGGGAGACGCTCTTGGAGGCCAGCTCTGAGTTTGGACATCTGAAGGACAGGGCAGGCTGGGTGCAGTGTGGGCTGTGGCTACGGGCCAGAATCAACGCCTCCCTCGTCCAGCTTGGCGGACAGGAGGTAGCTCTGGATACCAGGGGCAAGTGGGTGGTTAGGGGGAGACTTCTCCCCCAGATTAAACCATTGGGCGCCTGGTGGTGTGTCTGTGAGTGTGCTTCTGGGGCCTGGCCTCTGCCCATGCTTCTATCTACCTAAGTGCCCAGCAGGCAGAGAGCCAGCTGCTAAAGGAACCAATGCCTGTGAGATACGTTCCCACCTCTGTGTCCCAGGACTGGGGGCGGGCACTGTCATTGCCCCTCAGTCTGCCCAGGTGCTGCACCAACCCAGGTCCTCCCTTCTGGCTTCCCCGCCTCCCTTGATCCTTCAGAATCCCCACGTAATAACCGGATGGGATTAATTAGCTGGCTGCCCTCCCAGCTCAGGGAGTCTGGGATAGGGCCTGGGGACCATAGAAATAGGGGTGGAGGAGAATGCTAAGTGTGAGGTGAAGGGACAGGGACAGGGTTCTGCTTGGAAGGAGAGAGAGTGGGGTCGTGGCAGGCACAGCCTGGGTTTCCACTGGGGAGGGCAGGGGCTGGGCCACTCCTAAAGGTCAGTGAGATTAGGACGATCCATGTCTAATCTGTCAGTTTAACCAGATCCCAGCTCTGAATCTGTCTCCCCCTGCCTAGCTCATGGGCCCCGAATGAGGACAAGTCCCAGACACCACCTCAGACCCCATGAGGGACCTGCCGGATGACAGGGTGCCCGGTTTCTCCATTCTGCTCAGGGTCCTGCACCTGCTTTGGCTGCGAGGCCTGGGAATGAGAGTGGGGTGGGGTTAGGGCCTCAGATGCAGGAGGACTCTGAGAGGAGGGAGGGGAGCAAGAGTATGAGAGGGGGGTGCACCTGAAGTGAGTCGAGTTGGAGAGAAGGGAAAGGACCCTGAGCAGGGGCTAAGGAATCAGAGAAGGTGGGAGGGTGCTGAGGAAAGGGGAGTTGTCCGGGGAGGATGCTACAATAAGGGGAGGAGCTAGATGGCGCCAGGAAGGCGGGGCCTGTGCTTTCACTATATTTGGCCTTTTCCTATTGTCCCATTCTCCTTGACAGGTACCAAACAGCATAATATTTAAAATATATATATATATATTTTTAATTGATTTCAGAAAGGGAGGGGGGAGAGAGAGAGAGAGAAACATCAATGATGAGAGAGAATCGTTGATTGGCTGCCTCCTGCACGCCCCAGTAACCCGGGCATGTGTCCTGATCAGAATTGAACCATGACCTCCAGGTTCATAGGTCAACGCTCAACCACTGAGCCATGCCAGCCGGACCAAATAGTGTAACATTGAAAAGGCAGAATAAGTCTTTTTTGCACCACTTCTTAACTCTGGAGAGGCTGGGGTGGATGGGAGCGGGTAAGAAAAGGGTCTGGAGAACGGAGGAGCCAGAGCGGGAGAAAGGAGGCCAAAAGAAAGGTGAGCCTGGGCGGGTGGAGAGGGGGGAGAGCGACCAAAGGACTTGTATGCATGCATATACGCATAATCAATGAAGACTGACAGCAGAGGGGTGAGGGCATGTGCTGGGGGTGGGAGTGGCCAGGGAGAGGTCAATGGGGGGGAAAGGAGACATATGTAATACTTTCAACAATAAAGAATTTAAATTAAAAAAAAAAGTGAGCCAAAGCTGCTCCCGGTTGCGTGGCAACAGCTGCCGTCAAAAGGAAGCTTGGTTGCTAAGGAGCTGTGGCTCAGAGAACAACCGACAGCTGGGGCCCCGCCCCCTGGAACAAGTGCCGACCCCCAGCAACGCTCCACTAGCAGCGGGCTCGGCGGAAATCGCATCCCGTTGCCCAAAGTCCTGGCGCCGGCGAAGCCCTCATGGCTCCCACGCAGTCCCACCTCCAAGCAATTCCTTTCCGAGGCTCCTCATAGGCGGGCAAGCCAGCCACGTGACTTCTTTTGTTTCAGAGGCGGTGCCCAGCCCTCGGCCCGCAGTCTGATTGGTCCAAGGGACCGTCTATCTCCGGCCGACACTGCTACGCCTGCTCCTTGCGCGCTGATTGGCCCAGGAGAACGGTCCTTCGGCATCGAGGGCGGAGCAGACGGGAGGGCCCGGACTGGATTGGGCGGTGTCAAAACGAGGGGCGGTCCCTACTGGCGGGGCGGTTGGGAGGCGAAGGGAGAGTCTTTTCAGCGCTGAGGACTGGCGCTGAGGAGGCGGCGGTGGCTCCC
>NW_005370276.1:467461-471872 GCF_000412655.1 Myotis brandtii
TGGGAGCAGGGAGGGGGGCTCCTGGGGGCCGAGGGGTGAGGGAGAAATCTTGGGGCTCCAGAGACCCCACGGAGACCGTGGCCTCTGATGCCCCGCCCCCTTCTCCAACTCCCGCGAGCTGTCATCAGCGTCCCCTGCCATAGTTACTTTCCATGGGCCCGGGAGGCCGGACACCCAGGCCCGCGGCTGCATCGCTGAGAATGGAAGTAGGAAGCCAAGGCCTCGGCCCCTTTGCAAGTAATGAGCCCACAGTTCAGACTTCCAGCCGCCTTCTCCTTCAGGCCCGGGTCCCCTTCTTCCCCAGGACTCAATCCAGGCCCCCAGCCCCTTCCCCCGGCAGACATAAGAGGCCTGACCCTCATCTTCACCCTCCCTCTGAACCCAGGGGTCATGCCCCCCAGCCCTGTAAAAATCCAGATTGCAGGAAATTCGACTCCCCGTCCCCCCAGAACTGACCTCCATCCAACCCCTGACCCCCCCAGAGCCCCCAGACCTGACTCCAGAGGAGCGGATGGAGCTGGAAAACATCCGGCGGCGGAAGCAGGAGCTGCTGGTGGAGATCCAGCGCCTGCGTGAGGAGCTCAGCGAAGCCATGAGCGAGGTGGAGGGTCTGGAGGCCAATGAGGGCAGGTGAGGACTGGAGCCGGGAACATGGGGGGTCGTGGGGCCAGGCCATGGGCCAGGGCTGCCCAAACATTGACCCTCCACCCCCCTGCTCTCTGCCTCTGCAGTAAGACCTTGCAGCGGAACCGGAAGATGGCAATGGGCCGGAAGAAGTTCAACATGGACCCCAAGAAGGTGCTTGGGGCCACGGGGCTGGGGTCAGCCTGGCGGACATCCTGACGGGGTGTGATGGTTGAAAGGCCTACTTTAGGGGGACAGACTTGGTCCCAATCCCTGGATTTCGCGGGGTCGACTGTCCATTTGTTCCCTGAACATTAGCCAAGTGCTCCAGCCCCCAGACCTTTGCTTGTGCTGAGCCCTCCGCCGGGCGGTCCTCTTTCCCTTCTTGTTCGTATTTCTGGACCCACTTCTGGTGTCACCTAGACTCCCAGGAGAAGCTCGTGTCTGGTTGGAAACAGAGACAGTGACATGCTCAACGGTGTCATGACAGAGGCCCCGTGGCTGGGGACACTCAGGAGGGAGCCGGGGGCGTCAGGGAGGACTCCCTCGAGGAGGGGGTACTCAGGTCAGGTTTGAAGGAAGAGCCAGTGTTCACCCGGTGGAGGAAGGCATTTGTTCGTTCATGCAGTTTAAGCCCGTTTCCTCCTGCCTGCCTTGGGCCTGCTCCTCCGCTAGCCAGTGCTCGGCCCCTAGAGATGGTTGACTCTGCTTGGCCTGCAGGAAGCCCCGAGACATGGCCACCACAGTCCAGAGCGAGAAGGAGGTCCTCATGGCGCTGGGAGAGCCAGAGGAGGCCGGGGTCCCGCCCGAGGGTTGGCCCTCACAGTTCTTGAAGGCCTGCTGCTCACTGAGTTTCTCGCATTAGTCCTCCTGCCCCGAGCAGTGTAGCTTGTTCAGTCCTCCGGCAGACAGCCATTGAGCTCCTGCCCCTCGCCAGACCCTGCTCTCGGGGCTGGAATGAACCAGGCAGAGCAGAGGGAACAGTGGGTGCCGAGGCTGTATGCTCTGAGGCGGGAGGGAGGCTATTTAAAGGCCTGTGAGAAGCCTGAAAATGACACCTGGCCCTGCTCGGGTAGCGTGGGTGGGTTTGGGTGCTGAGGTTTCTGGGGAGGTGGTGGGAGTGGCTGTCAGCATATTAGCACTGAGACCCGGTCCCCACTCACTAGGGGATCCAGTTCTTGGTGGAGAACGAACTTCTGCAGAACACACCTGAGGAGATCGCCCGCTTCCTGTACAAGGGCGAGGGCCTGAACAAGACAGCCATCGGGGACTACCTGGGGGAGAGGTGAGGTCCCGCCCCGCTCCTCTGGGCCTCTCCCCCCAGCCCCTTGCATCCAGCTCACTGCAAGCTCCTCTCCTGAGAAGAGACCCTGACAGACTAACCTTCCAGCTGGACTATGACAGGCTGGACTGACGCCGGGGCCTGGGGGAGCCTGGGGCCATCTGGGGAACCTAGGGACTGTCTGTGAGCATCTTGTCTGTAGGAATGTGTCACAGGAATGTGAGAACTGGGTAGACACTGATGTGCATGGGAACCGTGTGGACAGCTTGGAAGTATGGGGATTAGCAGCAGATATTTGTGGAGCCTGGAGACCCCGTGGAAATGTGGGGGCAGGAGGACCTCTGTGGACTCTGGGGTGGATGGGGACTGCCTAGAAGTCTAGGGCACGTGAGCCTGGACATCAGTGCACAGGCACCATCTGTGGGTGTAGGGAAGGCGCGGACTGTCTGGACCCTAAGGTGCAGGAGGGCATGCTGGGAAGTCGGGGAGGCCTGGGACCATCTGTGAGCATCTGAACGTCCGAGGTGCACAGGACTCTCTGGGTGTCTGGGCGCTTCGGGAGGGTGTGGGGGTCTAGAGTGTATGGAACTTTCTGGACATCAGAGGTGCGTGGGGACTGTCTGGGAATGTGGGAACTGATGTCTGGGAACCTTCTGTATGTGGGGACCATCTGGACAGCTGCGATGTGTGGCGACTGGGGACATCTGGCATTGTGGGGAATGTTTAGTGGACATGTGGGGGGTGGGGACTGACCGTGCATGTCTGGGGGGTTGGGGGCCACCTCTGGACATCTGAGGAACCTGGGGATTAGCCGAGAGGTGACAGTAGGCGGAGCACATGTTGGCTGCATTTCTCTGTGCAAAGGGTCAGCCACACCAGGGCTCTTAGAACAGACGATCCTCCCCAGAGCATGTTCTGAGCGCCAGGCCAGCACTGGGTGCAGAGTGGGGGCCTCCCCAGTGCTGGGTCCACTCCCACCTTCCCAAACGCCTTTTCTGAGTGCCCGTGCCTGTCCTCCCAGGGAAGAGCTGAACCTGGCCGTGCTGCACGCCTTCGTGGATCTGCATGAGTTCACCGACCTCAATCTGGTGCAGGCCCTCAGGTGAGAGGGACGGGGCTGGCAGGGCAGGAACGTGCCTGTCAGGCTCCTCCTTTACAAGCGATGACGCCTGCTCAAAACTAAAATAGAAGCAAAAATCCGGGACTTGGTTGCTGCATGTAACACAAAAGCCCATGGTGGGGCCTTCAGGCGCAGCTGTCTCCAGATGTTCCGATGGCACCAGAAGGTCAGCTTTATCTCTTGGTTGTGCTCGCCACTGTGCTGGCATTGCTGGCTGCAGGCCTGCTCTTACGTGATAACAGAAGCCTCTGCTGTCCTCCAGGCCTCGTTAGCAAACTTAGGAGAAAGCACTTTCCTTAAATCCACCACAAGCCCCAGAGTCAGTGCTCATTGGTCCGACTGGATCATGTGTCCATACTCGAAACAGCTGCTGAGGCCACAGGTTTGGCGGGACTGAGCGAGGGAAAGGGCTTCCGCCGGTCCTGACGGGGCACCTGGCCCCTTTCCCACGCAGGCAGTTTCTGTGGAGCTTCCGCCTCCCTGGAGAGGCCCAGAAGATTGACCGGATGATGGAAGCCTTTGCCCAGCGATACTGCCTGTGTAACCCCGGGGTTTTCCAGTCCACAGGTGGGCGCCCGGACACTGGGGCCTGGCGGGGAGGGGCTGGGCCTGGGGCAGGAGGCAGTGGGGCCACTGACCTGTGTCCTCACCCCCCGGCTGCTGCAGACACCTGCTATGTGCTGTCCTTTGCTGTGATCATGCTGAACACCAGCCTTCACAACCCCAACGTCCGGGACAAGCCGGGCCTGGAGCGCTTTGTGGCCATGAACCGGGGCATCAACGAGGGCGGGGACCTGCCTGAGGAGCTGCTCAGGGTCAGGCCCCCCTCCTCTCCCCACAGCCCTCCCCACAGCCCACAGCCCTCCCATGGGTCTCCAGTGCCTGGGCGTTCCACCTGGGATTCCCCTTTCCACAGACACCATTCCTTTTCTCTCTCCCCGCTGCCTCTTTCTTTGTCTGTTTCTCTTCCCTGTCTCCGTCTCCGGTCCTCTGATGTCCAGGGTGTTGGTTTCCCTCATTCTCCACCTCTGTGTCTGTTTCTGTCTTTAAGAACTCAGCAGGGTCTTCTCTCCATCTTTTCTGTCTTGCCTCCTTTCTCTCCTCCCCAGGGCTCCCTCCACGTCCCTCTGACTTCCAGGGTGTTGGTCTCCCTCATTCTCCACCTCTGTGTCTGTTTCTGTCCTTAAGAACTTGGCGGGGTCTTACCAACCGTGTCTGTCTTCTCTCCATCTTTTCCGTCTTGCCTCCTTTCTCTCCTCCCCAGGGCTCCCTCCACGCCTGCTTCCGCTTTCCTTTTCTCCCCAGGCTCCCCCTCCTCCATGGCTGTCCCACCTCTGGTCTCATTGCCCCCCCCCCCCCCCCCCCCCCCCCCCCCCCGGCCCCGG
>NW_005370276.1:471977-482666 GCF_000412655.1 Myotis brandtii
CCAAGTACCCCGGGAGGGTCCCGGGGGCCTGGCGTTGCTCACGGGGCTCTCGCCCCTCAGAACCTCTACGACAGCATTCGAAATGAGCCCTTCAAGATCCCGGAGGACGACGGGAATGACCTGACCCACACCTTCTTCAACCCGGACCGGGAGGGCTGGCTCCTTAAGCTGGGTACGTCCCCTGCTGACCCTGCTGGCTGCCTGTGCAGGGGGAGGTCAGTGGGCCTGGGCTCCGCTGTGTGACCCCAGGCAAGCGAGGCGACCTCTCAGCCTGTTCGTGCATCTGCATCATGAGGCTGAGGACAAGAGCCGGCCCGTGTGCTGGCCCAGGCGCAGGCCCGGCTGGGGGCTCCGCAGACACTGGGGGAAGCGAAGGGCTCGGGCACAGGGTACTGCCAGGCTGTGCGGGTGGATGGAGTCCCTGACCGGGAAGGGAGGGGGCGTGGTGCCAGCAGATGCGGTCAGTTAGCAGGGGTCACGGTGCCTCTGTCTGTGGATGGTGCTTCTCGGCCAGCTGCACAGGAGAGTCACCTGGGAGCTCTTACACCTGGATGGAGTCCCTGACCGGGACGGGAGGGGGCGTGGTGCCAGCAGATGGCGGTCAGTTAGCAGGGGTCACGCGGTGCCTCTGTGGATGGTGCTTCTCGGCCCAGCTGCACAGGAGAGTCACCTGGGAGCTCTTACACCCGGTGGTTGGGCTGTGAAGCCAGGAGGGGGCAGGACAGCCGTCAGTTATGGTGAAAGCTCCCCAGGTGGCCCTAATGCAGAGCCGAGGTTTCGAGCTGGCTCGCAGCCGGGCCTGGTAATGGTAGGTGCCAGGGGAGTGTTAGCTGCGGCTTTTTAATGGAGAAGCCCTGAACGGCTGCTCTGGGAGGCAGACTGACAGCTCACAGTCCAGTGTGCACAGTGCAGACAGCAGGGCAGTGGGAGGGCCCCAGGAAGCCTCCAGCCCAGCGCGAGGCCGGGGCAGCACTGCGCTCCCGGGTCGTCTCCCCTCTCCGGTGTGGAGCCCAGGCACCGTTCTCCAGCATTAGAAGCGGGTCCTGCCCGGGTGCAGACGGCCCTGGTGCGCGTGGAAAATGCAAAGCACGTCCTCCAGCCAACGTGCTGGGTGCCTGGTTCCTGGGGGGAATTCTGGCTCCGCAGGGAGGGCGTCGGGAGGGCAGCGTCACCAACGATTTCCCCCCCAAACGCCTCCCTCGGCAGCCATCCTTCCCCTCTCCCAGGTGAGGACAGTGAGGCTCGGTCACCACCCAGCCGCTCAGGGCAGAGGCGGCCTTGGCCCCAGGTCTCTGACCCGAGCACGTCTCTGCTTTGTGATCATTAGGAAAAGGCGCCTCTTAGACACTGACACGCAGGAGAGGGGCCTGCGGTGGCTCTGTTCACGGTGGTTAACAGCCATGGTCACTGCTGCTATTCAGTCCCTCTGGCCCCACAAGGAGCCCACAGCAGGGCATCTGGAAGCAGGAAGGCGGCTAAAGGGCAGAGGTGGTGCTGAGGTCACATGGGCAGTTGTGCTGGACCTGGCTGAGTCCCCACGCCACCTGGGGCCAAGGCGGGGTTCTGTCTGCTCCCCTGCGGGGAGGGCCTCCAGGGCACAGACGTGTTCATGGCGGCAGCGGAGGGCCTCCTGGCCGAGGACGTGGGCGGGGCGGTCTGGGGCCTGGCACTGACGAAGGGGGTGCTCATGGCTGCCTCCTGGGCTCAGGGCACTCGCCTCCCCGGGAGGGAGAGGGCCTGGCCCATCCTCCCTCATGTGGATGTAACTGGTTTTCTTCCCTCTCTCTCCCTCCCTCCCTCCCTGCGTGTTTCTCTTTGCTGTTTCTCTCTCTCTCTGTCCTACCCCCTGCGCATCCCTTCCCTCGCCCACCCTATTTCTGTTGCCTGTGGCTCTTGGGGGCACCCCACTCTTCTGCCTTGCCTTCTCGCCTGGTCCTGCCTGCTTTCTCGCTGTCTGCCCCAGGAGGTAGGTACACGGCGTCCTCGCTCCCCGTCACTACAGGAGAGGGGGCTGGGGGCTCAGACTCCTGGGCCCGGGCTGACCAACAGGCTTAGAGAGCGGAAAGCCCACCCGGGGGGGTGGACCAGTTCCTGGGGCCCAAGCACGCCTGTCCCTGCTTGTCTGTCTGTCTGTCCCACGCGTTGCTTCGTCCCAGGCCCCGACAGCCCGCGCCCCTGCGCTTGCTCTGCCTCTCACCCCCTCCCCCTCCCAGAGGCCCTGACCCTGTGCTGAGCCCAGGCCCCCTCCCGCCCCTTCCCTTTCAGGGGGCCGGGTGAAGACGTGGAAGCGGCGCTGGTTTATCCTCACAGACAACTGCCTCTACTATTTTGAGTACACCACGGTGAGGACGGTGCTGAGCTGTGGGTCCTGGGAGGAGGGGCTGGGGGTGAGGATTGGGAGGTCCGAGTCCTGTCCGACTCGCTCTTTCAGGACAAGGAGCCCCGAGGAATCATCCCCCTGGAGAATCTGAGCATCCGGGAGGTGGACGACCCCCGGAAACCAGTAAGACCCTCTCCGCACCCCTTCCTGCCGCAGCGGGGGCTCCTCTGCCCTCAGGCCGGCTCTTACCCACCGCCCCTCCTCTTTGGTGTCTCCCCAGAACTGCTTTGAGCTTTATATCCCCAACAACAAGGGGCAGCTCATCAAAGCCTGCAAAACGGAGGCAGATGGCCGCGTGGTGGAGGGGAACCACATGGTGTACCGCATCTCGGCCCCCACGCAGGAGGAGAAGGATGAGTGGATCAAGTCCATCCAGTGAGCTGGGCTCCGGGCCCTGGGGGCGGGGGTGGGTGGCTGGGACCAGAGCCCCCGGCCCTCACCCTGGGCCCCTCCCCTTCCGCAGGGCGGCTGTGAGCGTGGACCCCTTCTACGAGATGCTGGCCGCCAGGAAGAAGCGGATTTCTGTCAAGAAGAAGCAGGAGCAGCCCTGACCCCTGTCCCCCCTCCGTTATTTATTACTGCGCCGCCCCGCCCGGTGGCCGGACCCCTGGGGCTGGGGCTGTGGATGCTGGCTCCCCGTGTGGAAAACGTACCACCTCTAGTTCCTCTCTCATTATTTGTAATTAACGCACTGTTGGTAATAATTATTGAACTGCTCGCGGCCTGCTGACCTCTCATTTCTCGGGGTTGACAGCTGATGTGCGGCTGTCCATCCAGGGCCAGGAGTGCTGGTCTCTGTTGGGAGCTGTCAGTGGAGCAAAGGGTGCTGGCCAAGAGGGTAACCCCCCCTGGGGCCTCTCGGGTGGCTCCATTCTCATTGCGCCCCAATCCTGCAAGGGTGGTACTGGGAGGCGGTTGGTGTAGCCGGAGCTGGTGTTGCTTTAGAATGTCACGGGCACGCAGGTATTCCCAGGCGAGGTTGAGCATCCGGGTGCCATCTGGCAGCCGGAGCCACGGATGCTGGCCCCTATAGCCGCTTGTGGTCTTTGGTGGGTGACAAGTAATAGCTGTGGGGTTGTGAGCTGGTTTGAGGGACAACCAGAGAGCTGGACGGGCTGTGAAGGGGACCTAGGGAGGGCCTGGGAAGGAGGAGACGTGAGGAAAGGAGGGGGAAGGCCCAGTATTGGACACAGCAGGTGGGGGAGCCCTTGCTCTGCTTCAGCAAGAGGTTGCTGGTGTTGGAAGTGGGCTGGGGCCCAGTGGATGGTGCCAAGAGGCAGGAATGCGGTAGATGGACCGGTTTCTCAGCTGGGGATTAACCTCCTTGTGAGGACATTGGACACCCAGCAGTGATAGCACCGAGAGCCTGTGCTTCTGTAACATCCTCCCATTTCCCGGGAGCCACAGCCTCTGGAGTGTAAGGACTGAGGGCGCCCCCAAGAGCCAGGTCCGGGCCTGTCCACCTGTGCCCTCCAGCTCGGGGCACGCATGGTGTCCCCTTGGAGCAAAGAGGTGGTTTGGCAAATTGGGAGACCCCATGTCACTCTCCTATGCCCAGATGTGCAGCTGAGGAGACTCCAAGAACCACACTCTGGCAGGTCCCTGGACTGACACTGCCCCGCGGAATGCAGTTCCTCCCGCACCCTGCATCCTCCGGACGTTGAATCCCTAAGAGATTGCTCCTGGTGGGGTGGGGTGGGGTGGAGACCCCCCCCACCCCCGCCTCTCCCTTGGGCAGGGCTCCTAAGTGCAATAGCAGTCACCCTCTCCTGCGAGAGCCGGACCACAACACCTGGCAGGCTGTGCTGCTCTGGGCGCCCCACAGCTGGGAGAGTCATTCCCGAGGTCTCCTGGGAGTTGTAGTTTCTCAAGACAATGCTGTCAGATTTACCGTAGCCTGGTGCCCCACCAGGTTGGGAAAAGAGGCCCTTGACTGCTTCAACCCCCAGGGGCTGAGGGGAAATGGATTTTCTGACTCCTCCCCAAGGTTCCATGGAAATGGAGTCATCCACCCAAGAAGGTTGTGGTAAATGGGAACCTTGGGTAAATTAAGGGTCTCGACACTCTCTCACCCGATCCTGCACTCCTCCATGGGTCCTTAGTGCCAACTAGCGGGGAAGCAGCTGGCTCAGTGGAGAGGACCTGGAAGAGCATCCCAGGCCAAGGGAACAGCATGTGCACGGTGTGTTGGAGTAACTGACAGCAGACCAGTCTGCCTGTTTGGTGGTGATGGTGGGGGAGGGTGACAGAAAATGAAGGGGACGGCCTTAGCCGGTTTCTCAGGGGTTAGAGCATCAGCCTGAAGACGGAAGGGTGGCAGGTTCAATTCAGGTCAAAGGCACTTCCCTCGGTTGCAGGCTCAATCTCCCCCTCACCTCCCCACCCCCCAACCCGCTGGGGTTGGGGCATACCAATGGATGTGTCTCTCACATCAATGTTTCTCTCTGTCTCCCACCCCCTACCTTCCACTCTCTGAAAATCAATGGGGAAAATATTCCTTGGGTAAGGATTAACAACAACAATGAGAAAGAAGAGAGAGAGAGAGAGAGAATGGAAATGAAGGGGATGCATGGGCCTCATCATTGGGGCCAGTACTTGGAAGGTATTCTCAGTAGGTGGAGGCCATCCAAGGGGTGATGTGATGCATTTGGGTGGAGGCTGTAGGCAGGGCCCCGGGCTGCTGCAGAGGAGTTTGGACGTGAGCGGCTGGCGGGCGGGAGGGAGGCGAGGAGGCTGTGCAGTCAGCCAGGGGAAGGGTGTGGCTGCAGAGGCGGGACAGTGGCCCCTGTGAGTCGTTTCGGAAGAGGAGCCAGTAGGACTTGCTGAGGGCTGGGTCAGCTGGGATTCTGGCTTGAGTATCTGGTGAACGGCATTGCCATTGAATGAGATGATCAAAGAGGGATTTTTTTGTGTGTGTGTGGGTGGTGGTGGGAAATCGGTGGTTCTGTTTTAGCCAAATTAAGCTGGATTGTCAAATCAAGTGAGACTCCAGTCATCTCAAAATTGCCCTTCAATGCCCCCCCCCCAATCTCTCCAAGGACTAAGAATTCTAGCTTCCAGCTCCCTCCTCTCCCAGGACCCCAAACTCCCAACCCCCTTGTTATAGGTGACCCTCCAAAATCCATATGTTGAAGTCCTAGCCCCCAAGATCTCAGAATGTGACCTTATTTGGAAATAGCATCATTGCAGATAAAATTAGTGAAGATGAGGTCACTCACATGGGCCCTAATCCAATATGACTGATGTCCTGCCTTCTACCAAGGGATATTTTGAACACAGAGACACACAGGGAGAATGCTGGGAAAAAATAAAGGCAGGGGTCGGGGCGATGCCTCCTCCAAGGAACCCCAAAGACTGCCAGCAAGACACCAGAAGCTGGGAGAGAAGCAGGGGACGGGCTCTCCCCTCAGCCTCAGAAGGACCGGGCCTGCTGGCACTTTGATCCTGGACGTCTAGCCTCCAGCACTGAGTCAATAAATGTCTGTGATTTAAGCCTCCCAACTTGCGGTGTTTTGTTAAAGAAGGCCTAGCGAACCGATGCACCCCTCCTCCCTCAGGCCCAGGAGTCCGGGCCCTCACCGCACGCCTGGCTTGGTCCATGCAGCCCCCTGCCCCGGCAGGCATGTTCCCAGGGTCAGTTCAAGCACCACCAGGTCTACTGGTGGCAGCAGTGGGAAGAGGCACCCACTACGTCCTCTCTCTCCCTTTCTCCGTCCCCCAGACTCAAATGTGACCCTCCTGCCCTCAAAGTCCACAGCATCCTCGCTAAGTACCTTCTCCTGGCCCCTTCCCTCCTCTCGTATCCAAACTATATCCCTCAAATATGCAAACGAATCCGGTACCAAGGTGACGGGGAACAGGCTGAAACCAGGAGATGAGAGCTAAAAAAAACAGACCCCGTCAGAGAGAGATGGAAGCACAGTCAGCCCAGAGTCAGGAGGAACCAAGAAGCAAAACATCGAGACAAAAACAAGGCAGAAAGGCAGAGTGGAGACAGGAAGGCCATCGGGAGACACGGCCGAGGGAACAGAAGTAGACACAGTGGCCCTGGCCGGTTTGGCTCAGCGGACAGAGCGTCGGCCTGTGGACTGAAGGGTCCCAGGTTCGATTCCGGTCAAGGGCACATGCCCGGGTTGCGGGTTTGATCCCCACCTGTGAGTCTTGCAGGAGGCAGCCGATCAATGATTCTCATCATTGATGTTTCTCTTTCTCTCTCTCTCTCCCTTCCTCTCTGAAATCAATAAAAAAAATATATAAAAAAAGTAGAGGCAGCGAACTCAAAGAAAAAGTAATAGAATTAGATGAGAAAAGCGGCCGAGGGACAGACACAAATGGAGAGATGGGACGATTCCAGGGCAGGTGGTGACCAGAACGGGGCCTGGTGAGACGCGGAGCTGAAAGGGACAGAACCGAAGGGAGAGGTGCCCATGGAGAGATGCAGTTAGGGGAAGGCCAGAGGCCAGAATGCCGGGGAGGTCACATGCAGAAACGGGTAAACTGAGGCAGGGCCATGCTGAGGCGTGTGGGATGTGGCTGGTCAGTGTAGGTTGCTGGCAGGTCACTCCTGGGCACCCCTCGCACCAGGCCTGGCCCTGGGCCGGCTTCTGGCCACCGCCACAGGCCGCCTTGTGGCAACAGCTCTGGCCCCCACCTGTGACCTCCCCTAGCCCTTACCAGTGCCTCGCGGCCGCTGGTGAGCCGAGGCTGCAGCCGGGCAGTGATGCTGACCTCGGAGCTGGGATGCAGGGAGCGGAGCCGGGCGTCACCGCCGGGCGTCTCGGCCCTCCTGAGCCTCGATGTTCCTGTCTGTCCGCCTGGGTGGTGAGGATGGTGACGTCTCCTGGGTGGCACCTGCTCCCTGCATCCTCCCCTCTCGGCCCCCCGAAACACACAGAGGCCCCGCATTCCTCCAAAAAGTTGTTTTTGTCTTTTTTAAATAATGTGAAAATGCCACGCGAAGGTTTGAACCAGAAGCCCCTCCAGGGGCCAGGCTGGGGCGGGGAAGGGGGATCGCGAGATGGGGGAGTCCAGGTCCCCCGAAGCCTGCGGCCCCGTCTGAGGCGGGAGAGGGTGAGGAGGGGCCTCCGCTGTGCCCAGGGGCTCCGGGCCCGAAAAAGTCCAGTTCAGTTCCAAGAAGGTGGCTCTCCGGGGAGGGGGAGGGGCTTCCTGCCTCATTTGGCACCGAGGGGGTCGGGGGGATCGGGGGAGCCGTCCGGGGGGCTGAGGGGCAGGGGGCCGGGGCCTCCCGTTTGGCACATGGTGGGGGAGGGGGAGGGCCCAGCCTCAGGGGCCTCCCCAGAGGCGGTGTCTGAGGTGGTGGCAGTGGCTCCGTCGTCCACAGAAGATTCTATTCTCAACCCCTCTTCTGGGGGCACAGGGGGTTCGGGTCTTTGGGGGGTCAGTTCTCCACAGGGCCTGACGACAAAGGGAGTGGAGAGAGAAGCAGGATTACTGGGCGGAAAGGCTCATTCGGAGGGAGAGCAAATCCCTTACTGCAGCTCCCAGGCGCCCCCCCACACATCTGCTGGGCCCCTTCCTGTCCCCACCTGGCCCCTCCCCTCGCTCACTCTGCTGCAGCCAGCAGCCTCCTCGCTGCGCCTTCTAGGCTCCAAGCTCAGTCCTACCCCAGGGCCTTTGCACGTGTGGTTCCCACTGCACAGAACCCCTGCCCTTAGCCCTCCATGAACTCAGGCCGATGCTGGATGCTCCCTCCCCAGAGGCCTCCCCTGGCCATGTTCAGTCAAGCGGATGCCCCCTCAGCCCCCCCGCCCCCCCGCCCATGGCATTGTGCTATGGCTACTTTTCTCTTCCTCCTCTGGGATCATCCCAGTCAGAATCCCAGAATCCCAGAGCTTCCTGTCTGCTTGCCCCTCTAGAACGTACGCTCAGGGAGGTCGGGTCCGTGGTCGCTGCTGCACCCCAGCGTCCCGCACCGGGCCTGCCACAGGGCGCCCTCCCACCTGCCTTCCCCGGACCCCTCCTCTCCAAATGGAAGGGACAGTCCCCGCCCCATTCCACACGCCAGAGAAACAAGGGCTTTGGGGTGGAGGACCTTGCCCGGGGCCACTCACCGGCGTCCTCACTCCCCACCCCACCTGTTCCCTGCGTGGTCTCGGTCAAGTCGCTGCCCTCGCTCCCCAACCCTGTGCCTCAGCTTCCTTCTCCTTAAGCGGGGAGCATGACCCTCGTGTCCTTTTCAAAGGAGGGGGGAGACTCTGGGATACGAGGCGTCCCTCAGCATCCAGGGGGCATTTGTTGAGTGGGCAACGCCACGTGAGCACAGGGGTCGGCGGAGTCAGGGGGCCCTGCCTGGGCCCCCACGCCTGGTCCTGCGTCCCTGCCAGGCTCCCCAGCCTCCCAGCCCAGGGGCAGGGGACCAGCTGCCGCCTGAGGAAGACACTTGGGGTTTCAGACAATCCACCCTCCCTCTCGCTCCCGGTGATTAAAGGTAAAGTCATCCTCATTGCTGGCCCGGCAGCCCGAGCCCTGACTCACCACTTGGCCGCCGTCCCCACGCCCTGGAACCCACCCCGTCCTCACGGGGGCCTCAGAGAAGGCCTCTGGGAGGGAGTGACATTTGGGGTGAGAGCTGACAATGCAGCCAAGTGAAGTCAGCCCTTGGCCCCCTCCCTCTGCCCTTGACTCCATGTGTCCTCGCGTCTCCCTCCTGGACGGTGACCCGGCCTCCTTTCCAGCCGCGTCGGCCCCATGTGGCCCCAGGGGGGTCCTCCTACACCCGGGGCTGAGTTGGCCCATCCTGATCACGGCCCTCCCATGGCTCCCTAACTCCCCAGGACTAAGGCCCCACCCCTCAGCCCATCCCCAAGCCCTACATGGTCTGCCCCGCCCCCTGTCGCCTTCCCCTCCCCTCCATCTGCCCCACTCTCTTAGTCACCCCCACACACACCGCTTCCCTTCTGTTCCTTAAGCTGGCCAAGCTCGCTCCTGCCTCAGGCCCTTTGCACAAGCTGTTCAGCCTGCTAGCTCGCTGTCCCCTTCCTCTTCACCTAGTTAACGACATCATCCCTCAAATCCCTGGTTAGACCATCAACCCTCAAATCCCTGGTTAAGGGGCACGTCCACCGTTCACCGGGGAGACAAAGCCCTTTCCTGTTGTCACCTGCTTTCTCGGATGACTGTGGGGTCAGCGTCAGGGGGCGGGGCGGGCTCATCGACCTGGCTCAGCTGGGAATCCCGGTGCCCAGCACCGCACCTGCACACGGCCGGCCGATGCTCACTAAACGTCTACCGTTTAAGCACAGAAACAGCTACCAGCTGGAGACCGCTCACTGCTATGGGCCCCGGCTCCGTGCTCCGCGCACGGGGAGGAGTACGCCAGGTAAACCCTCTCAACAACGGAGCGTGTCATCGCCCCCATTCCACAGATGAGGAGACCGAGGCCCACGGAGGGAAAGCAGCTCGCCTTACCTCACTTAGCCAGGAAGTGGCAGGGCCCGCTCGTGGGGCGCAGGCACGATTTGGGAAGCAGGAATGGAACCCACCCAGTGGTCCCTCCTACCTTCGCAGCTCTGCCTGCCTGCACCTGCCTGGCCCAGGGCAGTTCTCGGTGTCGGCAGCAGGAGGCAGCAGAGCGCCTGGGTCTCATCCCTCTCTAGTCCCAGTCCCGCCCTCAGCCAGGGCTGTGCCCTCCTCTCGGTGAGGACGGCCTTAGCTTTGGGACATCAAAAACTGAGGGTGACGTGCCCCTCTTCTACGCGAAACGCCACAGAATGGGGCTGGACGAACACTGATTCTGGGAGCGGGCTAGGCAGCTGGGGTCTGTACCCCGGCTCCCCACTCCCCTCCTGCCTGGGTTTTCTCTGGGGATGAGACCAGAGATGGGGCGACGATGGGAAAGACTCGGAGGAGATCCTGGCAGAAGGGGAAACCGAGGCTCGGGGAGGCCCGTCTAATGGACACCGCCTGGTCCGAACGGGTTGCAGAGTTTGGGGGGGTCTCGGCGATGAGCAGCGTTGACAGAGGGGAAGGAGGAGACTGAGGGGGAGCAAGGGGGGACAGACGCGGGGACAGGACTGCGGAGGGAGACCGATGGGGACAGAGAGAGCCCGGTAACCGGGTGGATCTGAAGCACGTTACCTGCGGGCCTGGCGTCGGGGGCCCGGGTGGGGGGCCCCGGGGTCTCCAGCGCAGGCGAGACGGAGAAGCGGGAGAAGCACAGGGGGGGCCCTGGCGGGGGGAGGAGGGGGAAATCCTCCGCCCACTCGAAACTGCCTCCTGGCGGAAGGGGGTGCAGGGGGAGAGCGGAGGACGAGGTCAGACCCTCAGACGCTCCGGGAGCCCGGCCACCC
>NW_005370276.1:482892-484047 GCF_000412655.1 Myotis brandtii
GCGTCGGGGGCGCTGGCGGCGTAGACGGGTCCGTGTCCCCCTCGGGGGGGCCCTGGACGCTCAGCTCGTTGGTTGGCGTCTCCTATGGAGACAGAGGAGGGGGGGCGAGAGGGGGCGAACCGTCACGTCCCACCACTGCACCCCAGCAAGCAACAAGCCCCGCGAACATTTCTCAGTTTATATTAAACGCTCTGGGGATGCCTGCACCCCCTCATTTCTCTAATCTGCCTTCGAAGCCGCGGGACAGCCTTAACCGCACCCCCTCCCGAGGCCGCGCCCCCGACGGCGGAGCCCCGCCCACTCACCCAGACAGACCCCCGCAGGAATATCCTCCTTGCTCCACGCGCTGCCTCCAGGGGCCCCCGAACCCATGCTACCTCCGTGCACCCCGCCCCGTCTCCAGGGCCCCTACCTACCTACCTCTGAGATCTCGGCTGCAAAGTCCCAATTCGGGCCCCAGGACTACCTGTGGCTGTGGTCCTCCAAACCCCCACCCCATCCAGCGCACCTCCTGACCCTCCCTTGGGCCCCTGGGCCCCGCCCGCCAAGCCCCATCCTTTTGTTTCGGGCCCCTCCGCTCAGGACCTCAGCCCGGCTCGCCCCGCCCCAGTGCACAGGCACCACCACGCCCTCCCGGTGTCTCCACAGCACTACCCGCCTCTGGGGACACAACCCTCACCGGTTTCTCTAGGCCCCGCCCCCCGCTCATTAGCTCAGCCCACCCCTGAACCCACTCTAAACCATGCTACCCGCAGCCTCTCCAGGACTCGCTCCTCGCGGGTAAGATCCATCCCGAGCCAGCCCCTTAGCCTCACCCTGGGCTGGTGCGCAAGCCCCGCCCCAAACGCACGAGGCTCCGCCCCCATAGCCCAGGCCCCCGCGCCCCTCTCAACACTTTCTCCCTGGTCTCTCCCAGATGCAGGTATTCCACTTCCAAGTCACCCTTTTGCAAAGCAAAGTCAGTTTGCAAAGGGGTGAATTTAAAGTGGGAAACCTGTGTCCTTTCCAGATCCTCTCTCTCCCTCTCTCTCTCCCTCTCTCTCTCCCCAGGACCCACCCACGCTCCGGGCCCAGCCCATCCTCCTGGCCCCGCCCATCCTCCTGGCCCCGCCCCATTCCCAGGCTCCGCCTTCACACTCAACCCTTCATCTCATC
>NW_005370276.1:484940-488233 GCF_000412655.1 Myotis brandtii
AGCGGCGGCAGCGCCAGCGAGAGCCGGGAGAGCTTGGCTGCGAGAGGAGAGACCGGGTCAGCCCTCATCCTGGGAAACCGAGACCTGCCTCCCGCCTGGCTGTGTCCTCGGTCATCTCGGACCACAGTCGGGGCCTCGGTTTCCCTCCTGGTGAGCCCCGGGGCTGCACGGGGGTCTTCCTCCACGCAGGGCGAGGCCTGCCCCCGACCCCCGTGCCACCTTCTCCGCGACCCACCAGGCCCTGCCGACCTCTCTCTGCAAGCCCCGTCCCCACCTCATTCTGGCTTGACTCCCATCCAGCAGGGCCACCTCCCTCTTCCTCCCACCTCTGAGCCTGTGCCTGGGCTGCTGCTTCTGTCTGGAACGTCCTTTTTTAACTCAAGTCCTGGCCATCCTCCAGCTAGATCGGGGCGTCCAGACCCCGCGCCCCCCCAGGCGGTCCTCCGGCCAGACCCCCAGCTCTGCACCCCCCAGCATCAAGCACCTCTCCTTCGAGAGATCACCTCAGTATATAACTATACTTCAAAGGCAGGTGATGTGATTAGTGTTGGCCTTTCCACAGAACAGAGACCACGTCCCGCTCGTTCCGCTGCATCCCCAAGCCCCAAGCACACAGACGTACTCAGCCAGTGTTTGTGGGGCTGATGGATATATTAATCCCCGCTATGTGATGTTGATCACGGTACTTTCCCTCTCTGGCCCTCAATCACCAGACAAAATTGGCGTGTCTAACCATGGCTAGGCCCTTTCCCTGCCCTTAGGCTCCCAGATCTCATCCTGCTGGGAGCGAAGGGCTCCAGGTGCCAGGAGAAGGGAACTCCCTGCCTTCAAATCCCAAACCTGCCCACTCGCTGTGTGTCCCTGGGCAAGCAGATCCACCTCTCTGAGCCGCTGTTTCCTCACCGGTAAATGGCAGGGGCTGCTCATTCATTCGTGCGTAAGTGAACTGTGTGCCAGGCCCTGTGGGGGGCGATGGTGGGGATCGGAGGAAGGTGAGCGGGGGCAGAAAGAAGATGGATGTGGCCCGGGTCCCCTCCTCCCTCATTCACTGTACTCCAGCGTCCCTGGCCTTTGGCTGTTATTCCCTGATCTTGCCAACTTAGGGCCCATCGCAGTGCCCTACACCTGATGCCTACCTGACTCATTTTCTTCATGTCGGCTCAAAAGTCACCTCCATATTGAGGCTTTCTCTGACTACCCATCTCAGGGTGATGGGGGGGGGGGGTTGCTGTATAGAGAGAGCTATGGATACCCAGAGGAAGGACAGGGTAAACAGCCTTTAGAAGTCAGGAAGACTTCCCAGGGCAGGTGAAATTTGAATGGGGTCTTGAAGGATGTGTAGGAGTTCACTGGTTTAAAAAAAAAAAAAAAGCAGCCCTGACCGGTTTGGCTCAGTGGATAGAGCGTCGGCCTGCGGACTAAAGGGTCCCAGGTTCGATTCCAGTCAAGGGCATGTACCTTGGTTGCGGGCACATACCCAGTGGGGGGTGTGCAGGGGGCAGCTGATCGGTATTTCTCTCTCATCGATGTTTCTAACTCTCTGTCCCTCTCCCTTCCTCTCTGTGAAAAATCAATAAAATATATTTTTTAAAAAAATTGATCTCAGACTTCTAGCCTCCAGAACTGTGAGAAAATAAATTTCTGTTGTTTAAGCCTAAAAGCAGGCTATTTCTAGCCTCTTCTCACCCAGCAACATCAACCCTCAACCCCCTACCCCCACCCCCCCATCTCAGAGGCATCTTAGCTGCTCATCTCCTGACATGTTTAACCTGCCCTGGGTCTTTCCTGGCACAGTTGGTTGCAAACTCCCCACAACAACCTCTAGGAAGTGGCAGTGTTCTAATAAACTGTGCTTTGAGCCCTAGCTGGTATGGCTCAGTGGATAGAGCGTCAGCCCTGCGGACTGAAGGGTCCCGGGTTCGATTCCAGTCAAGGGCACATGCCCAGGATGAGGGCTCCATTCCCAGTGGGGGGGCATGCTGGAGGCGGCCAATCAATGATTCTCTCTTATCATTAATGTTTCTATCTCCCTCTCCCTCTCCCTTCCTCTCTGAAATCAATAAAAATATTTTTTTTTAAAAATAAACTGAGCTTTGAGGAAGGAACATTCTCTGCCCAGACCTCTTCCCAGCCTTTCCCTCCTGAGCCACAGGCTCCTCTGGTAGACGCAGATGTAAGCCGTCTTCACTCAGGTGTGGCTGTGAGTTTGTCAAAATAAAACAGGGCCCGGTCATCGTAACTTTCCTACCGGGATTTAAGGAAATCGGGCCTGTGGGTGATTCCAGTGGAACCACAGTCCCTTGGCCTATGTCTCAATAGAGGCTTGACTTCCCCGCTCTGAGCCTTTGCATAGGCTGTTCCTTCTGCCTGGATGGGCCTTCCCTTTCTAACTCAGTTTACCTTTACTCTTCCTTTATCCTCTCCTAACTCGTCCCCTCTGTGACACAACGCTTCCTGTGTTCCTTTCCAAACGCAATTTCCAGAAAGAGGCCTGTCTACAGCTTTCAGGTCACGGATACCCTGGAGGCAGGGCCGGGCCTGAGACCCCCTGCGGCCCAGCCTTGGGCAGCTCAGGGCCTGGCATGCTGGACAGATGCCTCAGCTTGTTGCGAAGTGGACAGCAGAGATCACGTGTCCACAGCCCAGCCCTCAGGTAAGCTTCCTTTGAATTGATTTCAACCTTTGAAACACCAAGAACTCTGGTTTAAAAGGGGAAAGCAGCAAATCTGGCACCTCCCAGTGGTCATTCCTGAACAGAGCGAAGTGGCTGTACTTCCAACTCTCCCCCACCTCCCCCCGCTGACCTCATTCAGGCCTCAAAACTGGCTGGCACCCCTGGGCATCTGAATTCGAGCCTCCTGGTCTGTGAATCACAATAATAAAAGCAGGTGTTTAAGGGTGTCACTCATACAACAACCCTAGCAGGGAGGTGCCAGCCTTGCCACCCATTTTTTGGCAGATGGGGAAACCGAGGCACAGAGAAGTAAGGTCCTTTGCCCAAGGCCACAGAGCTCGGGCTCTGAGCCCAGGCGGCCCAGCTCCAGTGTCTGCACTTGTCACCGCCCGGCCTGACCCGTCTGCTACCAGGAGCCAGAGACTCTCCCCGGTGCCCCCCGGCCCCCCGCCTCGCGCCCACGCTCCCAGCGGCCTCCTCACCTTTGATCTGCTCGCTGTTCCCCTGAGGGGGTCCCAAGTCCAAGAACAGCCGTGGCATCTCGGGACCCTTCCTCTCGGGCTTGGGGGGGTCCCCGTCTCCGCTGGGTGCCGGGTCTCCTCCGGCCCTGCTGTCTGGC
>NW_005370276.1:488431-489192 GCF_000412655.1 Myotis brandtii
GGCTCTCCTCTTGGTCCCCAGTTCCAGCTCCACGCTCCTGGGGGCTGGGCCAGGGGGGCCAGGGGCTGTCTCCCCGCCGTTCTGGGGCAAGGCCACTGTGCCGGGGGCGGGGGCTCTCGCCAGCAGCGTCTCTGGGGCTGGCTCCCCTATCGTGGGGGCTGGCCCCCCACTCTCGGGCTTCTTCTCCCAGGGCCCTGGGGCTCTCCAGGGCCCAGTCTCTGGCAGCCTCTCGGTGTTCCTGGGGAGTCTCGGGCCCCCATTCTCTGACACCGTCTCCTCCATCTTTGGGGGTGTCGGCCCCCCATTCACCAACACTGTCTCTTCTCTCTCCGGGGACCTCAGCTCCCCATTCTCCAGCACCGTCTCCTCCCTCCTTGGGGGCGTCAGCTCCCCATTCTCCAGCACTGTCTCTTCTCTCTCCGGGAACTCCGGGCCCCCATTCTCTGCCACCTTCTCCTGGATGCCTGGGGCTGCCTGCCCCCCGTTCTCCAACACTGTCACCCCGTTCACGGGGAGGCTCGGCTCCTCGTTCGGGCTTGAGGCTTTCTTCCCGCTGCCCGGGGCTGTGGGGTCCCCGCTCGGGCCCGGGGCTCTCTCCTGGCTCCCGGGGCCTCTCCCTGCTCTCCGGGGCCCCGAGTCCCGGGCCGCTGTCGCCTTCTCCCCCAGGACGTTCCGCGTCACGTCCTCCCGCAGGGACATCAGCAGCTGCTCCGTGCTCACTTGAACGACGAAGGTTGGCTTCTCCCGGGCCCCCGGCAGCG
>NW_005370276.1:490579-491162 GCF_000412655.1 Myotis brandtii
GCCAGCAGGACTGCAGGATGTCGTACCTGGGGGAGAGGAGAGGCGGGCGTGGGCAGAGCTCTGGGTGGGGGGCCCCCAGGGCGGGCAGAGACCCAGAGAGAGGGGGCCAGACACCCAGGGGGAGAGGAAGGGGACAGCGAGGCCCTGTGAGGACACAAGGGTTAAGGCGGCCTTCGTGTCTGGCTGTGCGCTCCGGGGTCAGAGAAAAGCCAGCCGCCGGGGGCTTCTCGGGGTGAGGAGCCCCCGCTCAGACACCAGCGCTGGCGCTCCTGCTCCTGCAGCAGGTGCTGGCGGAGGGCTGGGGACGTCCCCGCCCCGCGCTGGGGGCGGCAGCTGAGGCTGCGGGTGGTGTGTGAAGGAGGCGGGGTCCTGGGACCGTCCCAGGGTGCGGCCCTCACCAGTAGTCCCCGTAGGGCAGCTTGAGCCTGGGCCGGGCCAGCTTGACATGCTGCTGGCGGACCACGAAGGCAAGGACCTCCTCATCGGACAGGTGGCGGTAGGGTTGCGCCCCAAACTCGAACAGCTCCCACAGCGTCACCCCCAGGGACCTGCAGGGAGCAGAGGGCAGGGAGAGGTCAGAGCG
>NW_005370276.1:491999-492933 GCF_000412655.1 Myotis brandtii
GGGGGGAGCTCAGGGGACAGGCCCTCTGGGGGCCGCTGGGCCCGGAGGTAGCGCTTCAGGTCCCCCTGGGAGGGAGGGCAGGGAGGCTCAGCACCCCCTCCCGGCAGCCACACCTCCAGCCAATCCCCGCGAGGGTGGGGACCCCCCTGCACTCAGTGGCAGCCCCTCGGAGCGGCAGGGGGGTAATAACAGAGCACACCTCGCTGCTGGCCTCGCTGCTGGCTTGGTGCACCACCTGCGGGCGGAGGGCCCACCTGACTGACCACTGTCAGCGCTTGTCACACACAAGTGTCACCGTGATGATGACGATGTTATGGCCCGAGTCCTAGGACCCTAGGCGTCCCCAGCCCCCGGTCCAGCTCCCCTGGCCCCCACCTCCACCCCCGGCAGAGCCTCACCAGCTGACAGAACTCCATGATCAGCAGGAAAGGCAAGGTCTCCACGCAGACGCCCAGGCACTGCAGGACATTGGGGTGCTGCAGGCTCCTGGTAGGGGGGGTTGGGGGGGCGGCTGGGTCAGAGAGCAGCCCAGCCCCGGCCCAGCCCAGCCCCCCAGCAAAACCAAACTGTTGCTTCAGCCTTTTCCATCTTGGTTTCCTCACCTCAGGTCTCCCCCACCACACAGACACCCTCCCCATTCCCTGGCAGGACCACCCACTGCCCCCCCAGCTCCTGGGCCAGCCCCCAGTGTCTCCTGCTCCCACCTTCCTCCTCACCCCAGCCTCCTGGTCTCCATCCCCTCCTCTCCCCACAGCCCCAGCCCAAGCCTCCTCCTCACACCCGGCCTCTCTGCTCAGCCTCCTCCCGGCCTCCCCTCTCTCCCTTTCAGCATGTTCCTGACCTCATAGCTCTCCGTGCTCCCTAGATCCCAGCTGGCCGTCCCTCAGCCTCTGCTGGCCGCCGGCTGGCCGCACCGCCTCCCCCAGCATCACTT
>NW_005370276.1:492979-496509 GCF_000412655.1 Myotis brandtii
TCTGCAAACACAGGTTCTTGCTTAGGCTCCGGCCTTTGCACGGACAGTCCTACACCCTCCCTATCAGAGTCCTCCTCACCCCTCAGGCCTCCGCCGCAACATCATTTGCCCACGAAACCGCACTGACCCCCAACACCGGGGGTGCCCCTTCTTTCACTAGGCAGCCAATTCCTAGGATTGGGGGCTTTTTGTTCATGAATCCACATCCCTAGTGCCTCAGACCAGTAGGTGTTCAATAAACACGTGTGGAACGAAAGGTTGGCCTCGCCACACGGCCTGGGGCCTGGGGGAGATGAGCCGTTCCAGGCCTGCAGCCCAGACCTGGCGCGAGTAGGTGCTCGGTTAGCCGTTTGCCCTCTGGCGCCCGGGGGAGGCAGGGGCTGCTCGTGGTTGCCCAGCGCCTGGCGCGAGTATGTGCTCGGTTAGCCGTTTGCCCTCTGGCGCCCGGATGCACTGCAGGGTCCAGAGCCCAGGGCCCGGCCATCCCCGGCCCGTGTTCCAACCTGCTCTGCTTGGGAAAATAGGCCTCTCGTTCCTGCTTCTACCCGGGTCTGTGCCGGGGCTCGAAAAGCGGCGGGAGCCTCCGTGCCGGCGATTGGACGGCAGACGTAGAAGGAAGCTGGGCTCACTGCACACCTACCAATCGGAGCCCCGGCCGCCGCTCCTGCTATCAGATCCTCCCGCCACCCTGCGCGGCAGGACGCTGTGCCCCGTGGGGGCCGGGGAAACGGAGGCTCAGAGAGGCAGAGCGACTAGCCCAGGGTCACACAGCGGGGCGCGGCGGCTGAGCTGGGATTGGATCTCGGGTCTGGCTCGCTCAGTCTACCCAGGGCCGGTGGCACTTGTGCCCAGGGGACAACGAGGACCCCGAGTGGCCGGTGCAGTCCTGCCGGCTCCAACAGAGAGTTCTGTGAAGGTGGACACGCTCTAGACCCGGGCTGTCTCCGCGGCAGCCACTGGCCCTGTGTGACCACTGGGCCCTGGCCTGTGGCGAGTGTAGCGGAGGAAGTGAATTTTTAATTTGAGTTGATTGGACATCAATGTGAATCGCCCTACGCGGCTAGCGGTTGCCAGCAGAGACAGGCAAATAAGCAACGAAGCAGATGGAAATCGACAAACTGGGTATGTGTTATGAAGAAAACACAGGAGCTGATGTGTGGGGGATCCCAGGGCCTGCCTTGGATGTGCGTGTGTGCATACATGCGTGAGTGTACGTGTGCGCGTGTGCACATGTGCACACAGGCCTGTCTGAGCTGGGACCTAGGAGGGCAGGGTCCGAGCCAGGAGTGATATCCCAGGGGGAACAGCCAGGGCCAGCCAGGGTCCTGAGGCAGAAACAGGCTGACAGGTGGGAGGGTGAGTGAGGAGGGCGGCTGGGGCAAGGGGTCCAGTGGCAGGAAGGGCACCGGGTCAGGCTGTGCAGAGGAGCGGGACTTGGTCCTGTGGGCAATAGGGAGCCACGGCGGTTTTAGAGCGAGGGAGTGACAACATCCAAGGCCTGGGTCTTTCGGGGTAAACCCCATGTTTAAACTGTCTGACAAGGGTCTCTCTATACACAGCCCTTCCCCGATAGGGAGCTTATTACAGCACAAGGCACTTTCTAGTGAGTGTTTACCTAAAGCCCTTAGAGTGGCGGGGAGACCAGCAGGGAGGGGACAAGATCCCGCCTCCTCGTCCATGGGGGCAGGCAGAGGGGACGGAGCCCCTCGGTGGCCACTTCGAATGCCAGCTCAGGGCCCTGGGCTGTGGTTCTGATTCCACGCTTCCTCACCCACGAAGCAGGGGCCTGAGATGTACCCAGTGCTCACTACGGGGTACCCTCGCCCCCCCCCCTTCCACTACCCTCTACATGAGAACCCTCGGGCTTCCTGGACTCACTTTCCAGAGGAAGATACTGAGGTTCAGAGTGGACAGGGCAGGCCTCCAGCTCTGCTTCCGGGCCCTCCCTTTGCCCTCCTCCTTCTGCCTCTCATATCCCTGGCTCCGTCCCGAGAGAGAAAGAACCCGAGGCTCAGACGGGGGGGGAGCTCCCTTGACCGAGCAGCACAGCGTGGAAGAGGTAGATCCAGGATTCGAACCCTGGTTTGACCCCACACTATGCTCCGCCCACTTCCAAAGGTCACCTCCAGGAGGCGCACCCCCGGCCGCTCCGGCCCCAGGGCCCACGCCCAGCATACCTGTAGGGCTGTGCCTCCGAGATGAACTTGCGCTGCTCCAGCGGCCCGGCGCTGGCCCGGAGCTCCTTCACCACCACCTGGGCTGGCGTGTAGTCTGAGAACACCTCTCCCAGGATCACCTGGTCCAGGGGGGACCCGGGCGTCAGAGGGTGTGGTTTCCCCCGCCCCCTCCCCTGGAGTCCCCTCCGCCCACCGCAGGCTCCCAACGTCCCCCTCTTCCCAGGCCCTCCCCTCATATCCCACCCTAGTCCCCCATCGGGTGCCGGGTCAGAGACTCACAAGCCCAGAGTCCGATGGATGCGGGGACAGACGGATGGAAGGATGGACAGACGGACGCGTGGAGAGCCAGGTGGCGAGGCGGAGTGATCAATGGAGTGAGGTGGGAGGCGCTGACGGACAGATGAGGGGGGGTGGGGCGGGTGGGAGTGGGTGAGAGGTGGACAGAGGTGAGGGTGATGGGTGGACTGAGGGGGCCAAGGGAGCAGGCGGGGAGCAGATGAGAAGTGGTAGGAGCAGGGGGATGGACACAACACAGGAATACAGCCCCGGACCGTATGGACCCCCTGCCTCCCACCCCCCCAGCCCACTCACCTTCCCAAACCAGCCGCTCCCAATCTCTTGTAGGTAGCTGAGGTGCTGGCGGCTAAGGCCCAGGGGAGTGGTCATGTCTAGGGGGGCAGAAGAGGGAGGCCCCTGAGACTCTCTCCCCTCCCAAGTGCCCATGACACCTCCCAACTCCGCGGAGACTGGGGGTCACAGCAGGCAACAACCCCTCTCTTCATTGGCTGCCCCCAACATTCCAAGGATGGGACCTCAGCCCTGGCTGGTGTGGCTCAGCGGATAGAGCGTCGGCCTGCGGACTCAAGGGTCCCGGGTTCAATTCCAGTCAAGGGCACATGCCTGGGTTGCAGGCTCGGTCCCCCGGAGGGAGCATGCAGGAAGCAACCCATCAATGATCCCCTCTCTCTCCCTCTCCCTCCCTCTCTGAAATCAATAAAAATATATTAAAAAAAAAAAAACAAAAACAAAGAGGGGACTCAGCCTCCTCACTGGTTGCCCACAGGTTCCAGCATCCAACCCGTCCTTCCCGTGGGCATCCCCAGAGCCTGTGCGGGACTGCAGCCTGCCATCGGCGGCCGCTGAGATGGCGAGCTAGGCTGCCCTCACCACGGATTGCCCCACCACTGATTGCGTAATCCAAAACCCAAATCTGGTTTTGCCAAGTCTGGTTTTGGATTAAGCAATTGCTTCCAACCCGGATGATCTCTGACCCCATCCAGGGTCAAGATCCCGGGGCTCCCACCTCCACCTGTCCCCTTGGCTGCCTGGGGCCTCCAGGAGAAGACTCTCAAG
>NW_005370276.1:496802-498107 GCF_000412655.1 Myotis brandtii
AAAAAAAAAAAAAAAAGACCATGGAGTCCTATTCAGGGCAGGGGCAGTACCTGAATGTGAAGGCTGCGGCGCAGGCATCGGCAGGGAGACCTCGGCCAGCGGGAGGATGTAGACATCAGGCAGCGACTGTGAGGAGGAGGTCTCCTCGGCCGGGGGAGTGTACTCCCCGGAGCAATCCTCCCCTTCGGGGTTCTCAAACTCCTGGAGCCGGGAGGGGTGGGGAGGGGAGAAGACAGGGCTGAGACAGGCCATCTTTCTCATAACTGTCCTCAGTCCCAGTCCAGTGTCCATCCCAAGCCTCCATGTCCATCCCAAGCCTCCGGATCTGGCCATAACCTCCGGACCAAAGGTGCTCCCGGACTGACCGCCACTCTCCCTCACCCACCCTCTGGGCTGGGGGGAAAGGCCTTGCTGGGGTCTTCCTCCCCACCTGGAACCCTCTCGTGCACCTCACCTTAAAGCCGACATCGCCCCGTTTGCAGCACAGACAGGTGAGGAGGAGGAAGATGAAGGCCAGCAGACCGGAGCAGGAAATGAGGACCACGGCGTAGGGAGGAGCCAGAGGGGCCCGGCCCAGGGCGAATCCATCTGTGGGCGCACAGGGCTGGGCTGGCGTCCCCACTTCAAGCCCCTGGTTCCCCCGACTCCATGCCCCTCCCATCCGGGCCAGTCTTGACTACAACTCCCATGACGCACTGCAACCAGCGGCCTCTTGGCAAAGGAGCCGGATGGTGCAGAGCATTGTGGGGATTGTAGTTTGGAGCCTTCTCAGGTGATTGGGGGTGGGGTCCCTCCTCTCCCTCCAAGCTGGGACACCACCACCCCCCCTCCATCACATCACCCCAGTCTTGGGAAGAATTCCAGTGAGGACTGGGGAAAGGAGAAGGAATAGTAGAGCCTGGGGCTCCCAGAATGGACAATCTGCTCCCCCGGACAGCCTCATGACCCCCTGTTTGGGGAAGAGGATGAGCCCCCAGCTGCAGTCTGGGAGAAGACGCTTGCCCCATGCTGGTCCCCCTAGTTAGCAGGGGTGAGGCACGTCTCCTTTAGGGGCACCTGGAGCGCGCACATGTCCTCCGTCCCCAGCCCAAGCCCCTGCGAAGGGAACCCGGCCAGCCCTGGGTCCCCCCAAAGCTAGAGCAGCTGCCTGTGCTGGGTCTGCCTGCGAGACAGTCTTCTTCCCCTCGGCCCAGCTCTCCCGGAGGCCCCGTCCTCCCCTGGCTCCCCGCACACACCTGCACACACACATGCGTGTACAGACACATGTTGCCCAAACGGACCCCCTCCCCACCCAGCCCCCGGCCT
>NW_005370276.1:498563-500360 GCF_000412655.1 Myotis brandtii
CCCCCAGCCCTGGGGACCCGCCCCACCCTGGCCTCCCCCCGCCTAGGAGCGGGGCAAGAGACGCAGGACAGGGGGAGGGAGGGGCTGCTTACTGGCTCAGGTACCCCCCTCCCCCTCTCTGAAGGGACAGGCAGATGAAGGGATGGAGAGGAGGACAGAGGAGAGGAGCTGGGGAGCCGGGGTTGCTGGGGTGGGGGGAGAGGGTAGGATGGGAGGGGGGAGAATAAGGGCCCCGCCCCCGAGGGCAGCCAGGATTGGGGGAGCAGAGAGCCTGTCAGAGGAAGGGTGGGAGGAGGGAGGATGGAGGGAGGATGGAGCGTCGTCATGGCAACTGGCTCCCCAGTAGCATTGGCCGCCAGGAGGGAGGGGAGGGAGAGGGACGGACAGGGACCAGCAGACCCTTGGGGTGGGGGGCGCAGGGCCCGCTGTGCCCGTCCTGGACCGCACTGTGACATGTCACCGGCATGGACACGTGTGCTCCACGCCAAACTGCAGATGTCAGGCAGGCAGACGCAGCCCACACACGGCTGACACACACGTCGCAGAGACCCTCACAGACAAGCACATCACATACAAAGGTGGGCAGCCATCGGCGGACAGGGACACGAACACATCACACACAAAGACGCAGGGATGAGGGGCTGCACTGGGGCCCAGCAGGCTGGCCCTCGGCACGGAGGCACCCAGCCACGCAGGAACGGCCAAGCACCACAAAGACCCACGCATGCCACAGACGGAGGAGAGCTCAGCATACACAGCTGCGTGTGCCACAGACAAAGATCCACGCGGGCTCCACGGTGACATACCGAGGCACGCATTCACAGACACGAGCACTCCACAGGCAAACGGGCAACAAAGAACACCCACAGGCACCGCATCACACACACAGAGACACGCAGGCATCACTTCCAGAGACATGTAAACACATGACACGCACTAACACAGACCCACAGCACATGCCCAACTAGGCACGGATACACAGCAGATACATGGAGAGATAAGCAATCACACTCACGAACACACGCACAACACATATACAGATAGAGACACGAGTACATAACAGATACACATCTCTCACAGAGACCCACATTCCACTCACCCCAAAACACACAGACACACATCACAGACACACAACCGTGAGGACAGGCACAACTCATACGTGGTTAAACACACACACACACACATTCAAAGAGTCACAGACATACAAAGCTATACAAACCACGTACAAAAATACACATATATCACACACGGCTGTGACCACATATAACACACACATGTACATACGGAAACACAGCACAGGCACAAACAGCGAGTACAGAGACGCACACAGGTAGACACTTCACAAATACACACACATTTCATACCATTTCATACAAGGTTACAAAAGCCACACTACCCCTCCACAGCCACACATCACACAGGGGCACATACAACACATGCCAAGGTGCAAACCACAAAGACACACACAGGGGAGAGGACACAGCCCACACGGCCACGGGCACTTCCCTCGCACAAAAGATACATAATCACAGTTTATTTTATATATTTATTCTTTGGAGCCGTTCCTCTGCGCCGGGCATTGTTCTCTGCGCTTTACACAGTGTTTACCTTTTATTCCTCACGGCAGGCCTCTGAGACAGGTGGTACCGTTACCGCGCCCATCGCACAGATGGGTAAACTGAGGCCCGGCCCGGCACAGTCCCCTGCCCCCCGGCGCACAGTCAGGAAGGGGCAGCACGGGGACTGGAACTCGGCCCGTCGGGACACACACAACACAGACAAGGACGCACACATCAG
>NW_005370276.1:500765-515863 GCF_000412655.1 Myotis brandtii
GGACCCCATGGGAGGGGCGGGGGCTGCGGGGTCTCATTAGAGAAACTGAGGCCGGTTCAGTGCTCCAGCAGGGGTCGGGGGGGAGGGGAGGGGATTGGCCATTACGCGCGCAGAGAGAACGGAATTAGGGGGTTGGGGTAGCAAATGTGCAATGATCTGACCCCTTGGCTGAAGGGCAAAGAACCTGGCGGAAGCAGGGGCTTATGGGAAGTGTAGTCCCAGCCCTGGCTCTTGTGGGAAATGTAGTTTTTTAAAAATATTTTTTTGCCCTCGCTGGTTTGCTCACTGGGTAGAGCATCAGCCTGCGGACTGAAGGGTCCCAGGTTCGATTCTGGTCAAGGATCCTTGACCAGAATCTTGGTTGCGGGCTCATTCCCAGTGGGGGGTGTGCAGGAGGCAGCAGATCGATGTTTCTAACTCTCTATCCCTCTCCCTTCCTCGCTGTAAAATATCAATAAAATATATTTAAAAAAAATGTACTCTTAAGATGAAGAAGAATGTGATAATTTCAGAGAGGAAGGGAAAGGGAGAGAGAGAAACATCAATGATAAGAGGGAATCATTGATTGGCTGTTTCCTGCACGCCCCCCACTGGGGATCAAGCCCACAACCCCTTACCTGTGCCCTTGACCGGAATTGAACCTGAGACCCTTTAGTCCGCAGGTCGACGCTCTATCCACTGAGCCAAACGGGGACGGGAAGTGTAGTTTTGGTTCATCCAAAAGGGAGACGCGGGTTAAGCATTTCCCGGGGAGGCAGAAGCGGCTGGATGAGGGTAAGCGGAGCCGGAGCCCGCTGCCAGGGCCTTTGAAAGTGTTGTGGGCAGGATTTGTGAGTCCCAGGGAGCGGCACAGGTGGGGTTATCGGCCTAACTCTGTCCCTGGCTCGCTATGTGTTCATTATTCACTCAACAAACAGTTATTAAACGCCTGCTACGTGCTTAGCCAGGCCCTGTGCCAGAAGCTGGGGTGCAGCAGGAAACAGTCAAACCAGTTCCCTGCCCTCCCTGGGGTGGGGGTGTCACAGGGGCTCCCAGAAGGTCCGCTGGAGACTTTCAAACTATGAGCAGTGAGCATTGCTGAGGTGTGACCTCAAGCTTGTGGGTTGCGACCATATTTTTGGAATAATAAACTACAACAAACGAGAGCAAATTCGCTGTAGGGGAAATGTCCATGTATGGGAACTTTTATTATTATTTTTTTAATAATATGGGACGCTTTGCCCTGACCGGTTTGGCTCAGTGGATAGAGCGTCGGCCTGTGGACTGAAGGGTCCCGGGTTTGATTCCGGTCAAGGGCATGTACCTTGGTTGCGGGCAACATCCCCAGTAGGAGGTGTGCAGGAGGCAGCTGATCGATGTTTCTCTCTCATCGATGTTTCTAACTCTCTATCCCTCTCCCTTCCTCTCTGTAAAAAATCAATAAAATATATTTTAAAAAATATGGAACGCTTCCCGAATTTGCGTGTCATCCTTGCGCCGGGGCCAGTCATCTCTGTGTGCGTGCTGCCGAAGCGAGCACCGGACTTTTATTTCTGACGGGCCCCTTCTGTGTTCTGGGGGCCAGATGTGTTCTGGATTGGGGGCTTTTTAGATTTTCAATAAGGCCATAGGAACATATATTATATATTCTGAGGAGCCCTAGTGTGGTCTGGGACAGCCTGCATGGCATCCGACACTTTACTATTTCTGTGGTGCCATCTACGGACAGGGGGATAAAACATTTAAGACTTAAAAAAAAAAATTTAAGACTGTGTGCCTGTTTAGGTCAAATTCTGTCTGCCTCCAGACTTATGATTAAATTTTCTGTTTCCACAGACGCATAGATTTAGAGAACAGATGGATGGTTGCCAGAGGGGAGGGGGGCTGGGGGACTGGGTGGCGGTATTAGACCCCCAGAGCAAGCAGATGGGCCAGGTACAGAGACTCCCCAGGGCAGAGAGCCCCGGTTGCCTAGCAAGGGGCAAAACTGGGAAAACAAGAACCTGGCCCCCAGGGTAACCGGTCCTCCCCTAGCACATCGCTGGTCAGGCGGGTAGGACCCCCTGACCTTTTCCTCCCTAAAGATAACATCTGGGCCTCAGTTGTATTTCAGCTCCAGGCCCAGAAAAGCAGCAACACCAGGCAAGTGAGGCCACGGCTGCCTCAGGACCAGCTGTGTAACTAATGACCCCTCGCCCCTGAAAGCAACCCCTTGCACCTGGAAAATGGATGAATGCGCTATTAAGACCCTCCCCTCAGACCTCCCCTAAGATCGCCACCTGCAAGAGCAAGAGAAATAGGCTCAGGACCGAGGACCCCGTGTGCGCTCTCTCTCCAAGGAGCATGCCCATGCCGTTCCCCAACTGGCACGCACCCCCCAACCTCTAAGGGACCCCACGAGACTTGCAACCAGGGGAGCAACGGGCATTGGCAGCTTGCCCCGGGCGAACCCCCTGAACCTGTCTCCAAGGCCCCCCTTTTCTCTGTGTAGCCCTTCTCTTTGGGCATCCCCATTTCCCATCCTCTTTTCCTAAACTAAGTGCAATTTTATTTATTTATTTTAATTTAATTTTTTAAAAATATATTTTTATTGATTTCAGAGAGGAAGGGAGAGGGAGAGAGCGATAGAAACATCAATGATGAGTGAGAATCATTGATTGGCTGCCTCCTGCAACCCCCACACTGGGGACCGAGCCCGAAACCCAGGCATGTGCCCCCGACCAGAATCGAACCTGGGACCCTTCAGTCCACAGGCCGATGCTCTATCCACTGAGCCAAACTGGCCAGGGCTGCAATTTTTTTTTTAAAATCACCACCTGAGATGGCTATTTAGCCTGCCCGCGCACCACCGACTTGGATCTTTCAGAAGAGATTAACAAGCACAGATTGGTAGTGTCAACCACTGGCACCAATTCAACACCAACAGGAATCCCCAGTTTGGGGAACAGCGAAGGAAGAAACTTTATTCCGTGCAAAACAGCTCAACTGTGATGCAGCACAGCTGTGAGGACCGCACTGCCATCGGACAGCTCACTGGTGACACAGCAGGGCTGGGAGGCAGCCCTGGGGCCGGGTCCCTCGCCAGCTAGACAGGACCTCTCTGCTCCATTTCAGTGTTTCAGCTCAGCCAGGGAGACACAGTCCTCGGTGGAAGGGGAAAATGTGGTCTGAGAGCCACAGGGGAGCTGGCTTATAAGGGCAGAAGCCCCTGCTCCTGGTCCTGATTGGTCTGTCTGCATGCAAATGAGGGCTACAAATGCTCATGGTTTGATTGGTCCAAAAGGTCAGCATGGCGCTGCTCTGATTGGTCAGTGGAGATGTCGATGGGGCTATAGCAGTTCAGCACTGAGTGGAAAAAGCCTCAGTCCTATTGGTTGAAATAGCATTTCAGGAACTGGCTGGCGCTCAGGGCAGAAACACAGTGCAGGCAGGCGGTTCGGTGCCGGCGTCTCCCTGGAGCGCAGTTCGCCGGAGAGGCCCCTGTGCAGAAATGGCTGCTGGGCTCTGTTTTTTAAATTTGAGCCCAGTTAGCCACCAGGAGCCCTTCTTAGTAGGTGTCTTCCTTCTCAGGGTCCACATTAGTTATAAAATAGTCACAGGGATGTAAAAATAGGGAATACAGTCAATCATGTTGTGATAATTATGGATGGCACCAGGTGGGTACTGGAAATGCACTTTGTAAAATATATGAGTGTCTAATTATAGGCTGTACACCTGAAACTAATAAAAATTAATATTGAGTAAAAACTATAATTGAAAAAATAAAAAATAACCTTTTTGTTTTTGGAGCTTTATTGATTTAAAAACAGTAGAACTGCCCTGGCCTGTTTGGCTCAGTGGATAGTGTCGGCCTGCGGACTGAATAAAAATGAAAAAACAACAACAGTGGAACTGTCGATCAGCGGGTTTTCAAAGTGTGGTTCAGGGTCCCATAGGGGTCTCCAAGACCCTGTCAGATTATTCGAGAGGTCAGAATTGTTTTCTTCTTTCTTCTTTTTTTAAATATATATTTTTTATTGGTTTCAGAGAGGAAGGAAGAGGGACAGAGAGAGAGAAACATCAATGATGAGAGAATCATTGATCGGCTGCCTCCTGCATGCCCCCACACTGGGGATCGAGCCCGCAACCTGAGCTTGTGCCCTGACCGGGAATCTCTGTAAAAAATCAATAAAATATATTTTAAAAATTATAAAACAACAACAGTGGAACTGTTGGTCAGCGGGTTTTCAAAGTGTGGTTCAGGGTCCCCTAGGCCCTAGGGGTATCCAAGACCCTGTCAGATTATTTGAGAGGTCAGAATTGTTTTCTTCTTTTGTTTTTCTTTTAATATATATTTTTATTGGTTTCAGAGAGGAAGGGAGAGGGACAGAGAGAGAGAAACATCAATGATGAGAGAATCATTGATCGGCTGCCTCCTGCATGCCCCCACACTGGGGATCGAGCCCGCAACCTGAGCTTGTGCCCTGACCGGGAATCGAACCGTGACCTCCTGGTTCAGAGGTCGACACTCAACCGCTGAGCCACGCCGGCCGGGCAGAATTATTTTCATACTAACACCGAGACGTTACCTGTCTTTTTCATTCTCATTCTGTCATGAATGTTCACTGGAATTTTCCAGAAGCTACACAGCATGCAGCATGGTGACTAACACAGAAGCAGCTACAAGGGATCCAGCTGTCTTCTATCGAGCCAGACAGTAAAGAGATTTGCAAAATGGCTTTTAAAAATGCCACTCTTCTCACTAAATGTTTGGTCTGGAAAAATTATTTTTATTAAGATTGTTTTAAATGTTAACTGCACTCAGCTTATTATTTTTTTAAAATTTTAATTAAATCTTTATTGTTGAAAGTATTACATGTCCCCCTTTCCCCCCATTAACCCCTTCTAGCCCACCCCCGGTCCCCTATCCCAGACTTTCATCACCCTATTGTCTGTGACCACGGGTTATGCACATATGCATGCAAGTTCTTTGCTTGATCACTTCCAAGTGTCTTTTTAAAATGGGGTTTATTTTTCTTTGATGATATATTTCAACTCACATTTTATATTTTCTGAATGAGTAATCTTGGAGGTAAATGCCCTTTATAAGTATGGATGACAAGCAGTTGAATAGACGAAACTTCTAAAGAAACCATTTTGCACCTTTTAAAAAAATTTTTAAAAACTTCTTTCTAAATGAAAACTCACCCACACATTCTTATTTTATGTTTTTGGATTTTTAGATTGTAATTGTACCACAGCTTTTTTGTCCACTCATCTGCTGATGGGCACTTGGGCCATTTCCAGCTCTTAGCGATTGTAAATTGTGTTGCTATGAACATAGGCGTGCATACATTCTTTGATTATTATTGCTAGTTTAAATGCATTAATAAACAAGTATATTTAAAATGTATCAGTTTTCATTTCTAACATGTTGCTAGATATAACTCACATAAACGATAGCCCTTTCCGCCCTAGCCGGTTTAGCTCAGTGGATAGAGCGTCAGCCTGTGGACTGAGAGGTCCCAGGTTCAATTCTGGTCAGGGGCACATGCCCAGGTTTCGGGCTCGATCCTCAGTGATGGGTGTGCAGGGGGCAGCCCATCAGTGATTCTCTCATCATTGATGTTTCTCTCTCTTCCTCTCCCTTCCTCTCTGAAATCAATAAAAATATATTTTAAAAAACACACAACAATAGCCCTTTCGGGTCCTTAATGATTTTGAGAGTGTGAAGATTTGAGAACTGCTGCTTGTGCCTATGAAACAAGAGAGAACGGAGTTCAACGGAAATACTGCCTGAGAGAAAGTGACAGGTAACGGAGGCCCAGGGTGAACCAGCCAGAGAAAAAGGGAAGGAACTGTGTGTGGTCAGAGGGAACAGCACATGCAAAGAGGAAGAAGGTAAGAGGTGCCGTCGAAGGGGTGAAATGAACACATAGACTTAGTTTGTTCTCGTCGCAGGCTGGGCTCGGACACTCACCTTCCCATGGAGCCCGGCCTGGGGTAGGGGTTTCCATAAACAGACGTGCAACTTGAAATGGTGATGAACGCCATGAGCGAGAGGAGAGGGGTGTGATTTTAGACTGCAGGTGGAATCGGGAGGTTTTTCTAGGAAGAGGAGCGTAAAGCCCAGAACTGAGAGGGGAGAAGGAATAGGTGGGAGAGCAGGGCAAAGAGTACCAAGGCAGAGGGAACAGCACTGGGGGTGGCTCTGAGGCTGGGCAGCTCGTGTGGCTGGGTTTGAAGGGGCAGGGAAACGGGGGCACGAGTAATGTCGAGGAGTGGAGCAGGGGCCGGCTCAGTGGGCCACGTGGGGAGAAGTTTGGGTTTATTCTCAGCCCGTGAGGGGCTACCCAGGAATTCCCAGCTGGGGAGGGACGGGATCTTCCCTGGGTGCCAACAGCGCCCTCTGTCTGTGGTGCAGGGAAAGACTGAGGGTCAAAGCCGGGGCCCAGGGATGGGGCAATGTCAGTGTCCAAGTCAGAGATGGTGGCGGCTCAGGCCCACGAGGAGCAGTGGAGGCGGAGAGGAGCGAACGGCTTCAGCACAATGACAAGTGTCAGCGTGGACGTGGAGAACTCGGAACTCTGGGATTCTGCTGGCGGGACGGTGCGGTCACTTCAGAAAACAGCCTGGCAGATCCCCAAGAGGTAAACACAGATCTACCGCACTGCCCGCAGTCCCCGTCCTCGGCATGGACACTAGAGAAATGACAGCGTGTGGCCACACAAATATCTGAGCGTGAATGTTCACGGCGGCGTGGCTCATAAGAACCCTAACATGGGAGCAACCCGAATGCCCGTCCTCTGATGAGGGATAAGCCAAAGGCGGTCTGGTCTGTCCAGGCAGCAGGATATGATTCGGCCACAAAAAGGAAGGCGTGCGTGAGGGATGCGACCTCAGGGACGAACCTGGAGAGCGTTACGCCCGCGAGAGAAGCCAGACACAGAAGAACACAGAGTGTAGGGTCCCATTGACAGGAAACTGTCCAGATCAGGCAACTCAGACCCGAGGCACCTCAGTGGCTGCCTTGGGAGGAGGGAGCTAAGGGATTTCCTACTGGGGATGACCATGTTCTAAAATCGATTGTGGGGATGGTTGTAAAGCTCGGTGAATATATATATACTAGAGGCCCGATGCACAAAATTCATGCAAGGGTGGGACTTCCTTCCCCCGGCTGCCGGCACCGGCTTCCCTCTGGCACCCGGGACCCAGCTTCCCTTGCAGCCCCGGATTCATCCAGAAGGTCGTCCAGAAGGATGTCCGGAAGGACGTCCGGTCTAATTAGCATATTATGCTTTTATTATTATAGATATATACATTTTTAAAAATATATTTTTTATTGATTACAGAGAGGAAGAGAGAGGGATAGAGAGATAGAAACATCAATGATGAGAGAGAATCATTGATCGGCTGCCTCCTGCACACCCCCTACTGGGGACCGAGCCCGCAACCCGGGCATGTGCCCTTGACTGGAATCGAACCCGGGCCCCTTCAGTCCACAGGCCGACGCTCTATCACTGAGCCAAACCAGCCAGGGCACATGGTGAATATATTAAAACCCACTGAATTGTATGGCATAAGTGGGTGAATTGTACGACGTGTAAATTCTATCTCAGTTACAAGCTTTTGAAAATTTGCTTTTGAGGGTATGTTTTGGCGGGGAAACTGCTTCGGTCTCGGTGATGGCTGGGCATGGGGCCTGCGGGGGAGGGAGGTGTCTGGACTGTTTGGGAGGATGGCGTGGATAACTGATCCACAGAGGGGCCTTCCGCCCGCAGCATTTGCAGAATGCACTGTGCAAGCTTCCTGTCCAGAGGAAATGCTCCATAAATATGAATGACTATGGCTATCATTACGGTGATCCTGTTGAAACCGGAATCCAATCCCATCGCTTCTCTGCTCAGAACCCTCCCCGGGCTCCCCTCCTGCTCAGAGTAAAAGCAAAGTCCTCACATGGCCCCCAAGGCCTTGTAAGATGACCCCCTCGCCCGTCCACTTCCTCTCTGAACCTCAGCTCCTACCCTCTCTACCCCGCTATTCACGGGCTGCAGCCATACTGGCCTCCTCCACGCTCCTCTCAGATTCCAAACCCAGTCCCACTCCAGGGCCTTCGCCCTGGCTGTTCCCTCTTCTTCAATATCCACATGGCTTCTCCCACACCTCCTTTATTTTTTAAAATATGTTCTTATTGATTTTTGTTTGTTTTAGAGAGAGAGGAAGGGAGAGGGATAGAGAGATACAAACATCGATGAGAGAGAAACATCAATGGCCTGCCTCCTGCACGTCCCCTACTGAGGATCGAGCCCACAACCTGGGCATGTGCCCTGACCGGGAACTGAACCGACTACCTCTTGGTTCAGAGGTCAACGCTAAACCACGGAACCGCACCAGCCAGGCCCTCACCTCCTTCATGTTGAAGCGCAGATGTCACCTCCTCAGGGAAGCCCTCCTGATGACCTTCCTAACACCCCCATCCCCACAGCCCCATCTCGCCTCCGGGTCCCTCTTGGCTCTCCATCGCCACGTGACACGTTGGCTCTCTCGCCGGATCGAGCCCACACCTGGGCATGTGCCCTGACCGGGAACTGAACCGACTACCTCTTGGTTCAGAGGTCAACGCTAAACCACTGAACCGCACCAGCCAGGCCCTCAGCTCCTTCATGTTGAAGCGCAGATGTCACCTCCTCAGTGAAGCCCTCCAGATTACCTTACTAACACCCGCATCCCCACAGCCCCATCTCGCCTCCGGGTCCCTCTTGGCTCTCCATCGCCACGTGACACGTTGGCTCTCTCGCCCCTTTGCTTGGCTGTTGCCATCCCTCCCAGGAGAGCCCCGTAAGGACCCAGCTCTGCTTCTCTGTCCCGGCCCTCCTCCCGGCGCCTTCTAGAGCTTCTGGCACGGGAAGTACGTGCTGAACGAAGGAAGGAATCCAGGGCCATGGCCTGTTGATGCATTTGCTGCTGGATGACAGCCATGGCCCCTCCCCAGGCAGCTGGGTGTCGCCTACTTGGCACGAGCGAGTGGGGTGTCATGGGGGTGCAGGAGGCACACCCTGGGCTTCTGGAGGAGCCGGTGCCATGGGGGCTTGGCCATGAGGGATCAGGGGGAGGCTGAGGCCGGGGGTGGGGAGTGGAGAAGGGAGGCATTCCAGGCCCTGGGGATGGAGCACAAAGGCCTGGAGGTGAGAAACAGCGTGGGGTGTCCAGGCAACTTCCCCCGGCCCCACCCACTGCCTCTCCAGCCCAGTGGCTGGGGCCCAAGCCTCACAGTCATGGCCAACTCCTGTGTCGTTCCCACACCCCCACGCCCCGCTCTCAGCTGGTTCTGCTTTCAAAACATCCCCGGAGCCTGCACACCCCGCCCCCACCCCCGCTCACCTCCTCTGCCCCCATCGCTGCTGGGACTGGGGCAGTAGGTCTCCCTGCTAGTCACACACACGTACCCCTCTCGCCCTGGCTGGGCTCAGTGGTTAGAGCGCCGTCCCCATACGCCGAGGTTGCAGGTTCAATCCCCCGCTCAGGGCACACGCGGGAGTCCACACACGAATGCATCAGTGAGTGCAACAGCAAGTGGATGTCTCTCCCTCCATCCCTCTTTCTCTGAAATCAGTCAACAAAAAACAAAACAACGGAAAACACCCCCTCCGGTCGCTGCCTCTTGTTGCCAAAGCAACCAGGAAAGCCTTTCAGCATCTCTGTCCGGCCACACCCCGCCCCTGCCCCAGCCGTCCACAGCTCCCATCTCACTGCCCTTCGGGGCCCACGAGGCCCTAAACCAGCGGTTCTCAACCTTCTGGCCCTTTAAATACAGTTCCTCATGCTGTGACCCAACCATAACATTATTTTCGTTGCTACTTCGTAACTGTCATGTTGCTACTGTGATGAATCGTCATGTAAATATCTGATATGCAGGATGGTCTTAGGCGACCCCTGTGAAAGGGTCGTTCCACTGCCAAAGGGGTCGCGACCCACAGGTTGAGAACCGCTGCCCTAAATGGTTCCATTTACTACTTCTCAGCCCTCATCTCTGGCCCTCTCCCCCCCTCCCCTCCCTCCGCAGGCTTCCCTCCTGTTCCTTGAACACACTGTGTAAGCGGGAGCCTGCCCTAGGGAATGGCCTTTCCCTGTCCTGTCCCCACCTGGCTGACCTCGTCCCCACCTGGCTGACCCCGTCCCACCTGGCTGACCTCGTCCCCACCTGGCTGACCTCATCCCCACCTGGCTGACCCCATCCCCACCTGGCTGACCCCGTCCCACCTGGCCGACCTCATCCCCACCTGGCTGACCTCATCCCCACCTGGCTGACCTCATCCCCACCTGGCTGACCTCATCCCCACCTGGCTGACCTCATCCCCACCTGGCTGACCTCATCCCCACCTGGCTGACCTCATCCCCACCTGGCTGACCTCATCCCCACCTGGCTGACCTCATCCCCACCTGGCTGACCTCATCCCCACCTGGCTGACCTCATCCCCACCTGGCTGACCTCATCCCCACCTGGCTGACCTCATCCCCACCTGGCTGACCTCATCCCCACCTGGCTGACCTCATCCCCACCTGGCTGACCTCATCCCCACCTGGCTGACCTCATCCCCACCTGGCTGACCTCATCCCCACCTGGCTGACCTCATCCCCACCTGGCTGACCTCATCCCCACCTGGCTGACCTCATCCCCACCTGGCTGACCTCATCCCCACCTGGCTGACCTCATCCCCACCTGGCTGACCTCATCCCCACCTGGCTGACCTCATCCCCACCTGGCTGACCTCATCCCCACCTGGCTGACCTCATCCCCACCTGGCTGACCTCATCCCCACCTGGCTGACCTCATCCCCACCTGGCTGACCTCATCCCCACCTGGCTGACCTCATCCCCACCTGGCTGACCTCATCCCCACCTGGCTGACCTCATCCCCACCTGGCTGACCTCATCCCCACCTGGCTGACCTCATCCCCACCTGGCTGACCTCATCCCCACCTGGCTGACCTCATCCCCACCTGGCTGACCTCATCCCCACCTGGCTGACCTCATCCCCACCTGGCTGACCTCATCCCCACCTGGCTGACCTCATCCCCACCTGGCTGACCTCATCCCCACCTGGCTGACCTCATCCCCACCTGGCTGACCTCATCCCCACCTGGCTGACCTCATCCCCACCTGGCTGACCTCATCCCCACCTGGCTGACCTCATCCCCACCTGGCTGACCTCATCCCCACCTGGCTGACCTCATCCCCACCTGGCTGACCTCATCCCCACCTGGCTGACCTCATCCCCACCTGGCTGACCTCATCCCCACCTGGCTGACCTCATCCCCACCTGGCTGACCTCATCCCCACCTGGCTGACCTCATCCCCACCTGGCTGACCTCATCCCCACCTGGCTGACCTCATCCCCACCTGGCTGACCTCATCCCCACCTGGCTGACCTCATCCCCACCTGGCTGACCTCATCCCCACCTGGCTGACCTCATCCCCACCTGGCTGACCTCATCCCCACCTGGCTGACCTCATCCCCACCTGGCTGACCTCATCCCCACCTGGCTGACCTCATCCCCACCTGGCTGACCTCGTCCCCACCTGGCTGACCTCGGGCTGCAAGTAGCCCCCCAGCCGCCCAAGCTGCAGCCCCGCCTCCTGGCTCCCCCAGGCCCTCAGCCGGCCGCTTTTTACTTCATTTGCTTCCTTTTACCTCGATGCCTTTAGCTCTACCTGACACCAGGCCACAAGTTCTTGGGGCCTGGGGGGCAGGATCTCTGCCCGCCTCATGTTCAGTGCTCTCCGGGGCCTGTCCCTAGAAGGGGCTCAGGGTATGTGCCCAGAGTTTGGAGGAGTGAGGCTGGGGTATTGGGGAGCAGTGAGGTTGCCCAAAGGCTCTGAGCATCTGCTGGGAGGGGCCTTGACCAGGGTGACCAGGGTGGGGGGACACAGCTCCTCCTTCTTTATAAAATCAAAGGGCCACTGGGGTGGGAGGGGCCCGGGAGGAAAAGCCCATGAGTCTAGGGTGCTGCCTCAAACCTCATTCATTCATTCATTCATTCAGCAAACAGTCCGAGTGCACGTGAAGAAGGAAGCAGCAAGGATAACACTATTGATAACAATATTTTGCTTCATTGTTCATTGAGGCAATAATTTACCCCCAGTCACAGGTGCCGATCTCACAAGGACAATTGGATGGGTTTTGACAGGTGCACACACCTGTGCAAGCACCGCCCCCATGAAGATACAGAACACCCTGTTCTCCAGAGAGTTCCCTCGCACCCCTTCCCAGCCCACGCCCCCCGCCAGGCGACGGTCAGTCTGCATCCGTCACCATCGGGTAACTTAGCTCGTTCTAGAACGGCGTACGAATGGAATCAGAGTTTGCCTCCGTTGGCACAGAATGATGACTCTGAGGTGTCGAGTGTATCAATAGTCTGTTCCTTTTTTAAAAATATATATTTTATTGATTTTTTACAGAGAGAAAGGGAGAGGGAGAGAGATAGAGAGTTAGAAACATCGATGAGAGAGAAACATCGATCAGCTGCCTCCTGCACACCTCCTACTGGGGATGTGCCCGCAACCAAGGTACATGCCCTTGACCGGAATCGAACCTGGGACCCTTTAGTCCGCAGGCCGACGCTCTATCCACTGAGCCACACCGGTTATGGCTGTTCCTTCTTATTGCTGAGGCGGGTTCTGTTGTATGGCTGGACCACAGTTTGTTCATCCATCTCCTGTTGGGTCTTTTTTAGTTTGGGGCAATTAGCTACACCTGTGAACACCTGGGCGGCAGGGTTGGTGTGGATCTAAGTTTCATGACTCTTACGTGAATACCGATGAGTGGGATTGCCAAGTCAGAGGGTGGGGGTATGTCTAACTTGATAAGAAAGATATCAGTATTTTTTAAATATATATATTTTTATATATTTTATTGATTTTTTACAGAGAGAAAGGGAGAGGGAGAGAGATAGAGAGTTAGAAACATCGATTCAGCTGCTTCCTGCACACTCCCTACAGGGGTGGTGCCCGCAACCAAGGTTCATGCCCTTGACCGGAATCGAACCTGGGACCCTTGACTCCCCAGGCCGACGCTCTATCCACTGAGCCAAACCGGTCAGGGCTCAATAAAATATATTTAAAAAACATTAAAAAAATACTATGCAGCTGTTAAAACAAACAAACAAAAACAAACCATGGACCAGCAAAGGAAGAGCTCTAAGATGTATTGTTGACTGTAAATAGGAAGTTCTGGAACAATCAGCACAGTGTGATGCTATTTATAACAGAAAAAAAAGCAATAACAATCCAAAGCTGCTTTTTGAGGCACACACATAATAGGCTCTGAAAAGGTATGCAAGGATATGAAACAAACTTACAGTAGTAAAAAGGGGAGTGGGCATGAGATGTGAAGTCTGTGTCATTTGAAATTTTTTATATTCTGGTCATAAGCAACCCACTTAATTTTTTCCAGGTTTACTGAGGTGTAATCGGTATACAAAATACCGCACGTAATGTACACAATTTGGTCACTTTGGACATATGTATACATTCATGTCACTATCTCTACAGTCCAGGTAACAAACATACCCATTACCTTCCAAACTTTCCCAGTGTGTCCCTATGTGTGTGTATGTGTTTTCACTTTTGTTATTTGTTTTTTTAAAATATATTTTTATTGATTTTAGAGAAGCATTTTTAATATGCTTTTAAAATTGATTTTAGAGAGAGCAAAACATCAATTGGCTCCCTCCTGCCTAGGGGATCCAGCCCACAATCCTGGCATGTGCCCTGAGCAGGATCGAACCAGCGATCTCTTGATGACACCCAACCCACTGAGCCACACCAGCCAGGGCAAGAGTGGCAGCACTTTTTGAGCGCTTATACCAGGATGAGCACTCGCCAGGCATCCTATGTTGCCCTAGCAATCCTCAAAGGCGGATAGTATGATCCGCTCATGGTGCAGAAGAGAAAACAGAGGCTCACACAGGTTACAACCCCTGCCCAAGGCCACCAACGCAGGAAGTGACGGGACTTGGACTCGAACTCAGGCCCGAGGGCTGTGCCACCAAATCCAGAGCTGTTACTGACCTCAGCTAGAGAGCAGGAGGCATTGTGCAAATCTGCCTGCTGCATCTGAGGCCCCGTATCCAGCACCCAGGCCCTCTCTGGCTTTCGGGAATTGATTTCTCTTTGATCGTCATTTATGTAAAAGCCACTAACCTCAATGTCCATCAGTAGGGAAGCAGGGTACATTCATGCTGCAAAAAAAATACTATGCGGCCCTGGCTGGTGTGGCTCAGTGGATAGAGCATCGGCCTGCGGACTGAAGGGTCCCGGGTTCGATTCCCAGTTATTTTTATTTTTTTATTTTTTGTGATAAGAACACTTAACATGAGATCTCTGCTCTTACCAAATTTTTAAGTACTAATACCACAGTGATTTTTCAACCTTTTTCATCTCATGGCACACTCTTCTGAAATCAATTAAAAATTATATATCTTAAAAAAAATAAAACATTGCCCTAATCGGTTTGGCTCAGCGGATAGAGCGTCGGACTGCGGACTACTTACTAAAATCCTGCAGTACACCAAAATATATTTTTTGCCAATCCGACCAAAGAAAAAAAAGTTCACTCCCACCGGGCAGCTGTTGCTGTGTTGGCTGTTGTCATTCTTTTATTGGACAATCTAAGTGAGAGAGGTCAGTGGCCCTGACTGAGGAGTTGGATAGTGCATGTTTTGAAAATTCCTGCAGCACCCCGGTTGAAAATCGCTGCAATACCATAGCTAACTATAGCTACTACGGTGCACAGTAGGTCCCCAGAACTTTTTCAAGAAGGAAGTGTTCACCCTGGCCAGGTAGCTCAGCTGGTTAGAGCATCGTCCTGATACACCAAGTCTGTGAGTTCGATCCCCAGTCGGGGCACACACAAGAAGCAACCAATGAATGCATGAATAAGTGGAACAACAAATCTCAATCTCTCTCTCTCTCACTCTCCCTCTGTCAAATCAATAAAAAATTTTTAAGTGTTCATACCTACTGTGTGTCTCTATAATTTCTTTTTTTTTATTTTCTTTTTTTTATTGCTTAAATTATTACAAAGAGTATTACATATTTCTCCTTTTTTCCCCCCGCCCTTGACAATCCCCTGGCCTCCC
>NW_005370276.1:517177-523720 GCF_000412655.1 Myotis brandtii
GCATTTGGGGGCAAGCAGGTCAGCAGGCAGGTGAGCGGTTAGGAGCCAGTGGTTCCGGATTGTGAGAGGGATGTCCGACTGCCAGGCCTAAACCGGCAGTTGGACATCCCCTGAGGGGTCCCAGATTGGAGAGGGCGCAGGCTGGGCTGAGGGACACCACCCCCCCCCATGCACAAATTTCGTGCACCGGGCCACTAGTCTATATATATAAAAGGCTAAGTGACCATCTGGTCCGTACTGATGACGCACACTGGCAATTTAAAAATAAAGGTTGACTCACACATGCACAATACACATAAAGCTCTTGGCACCAGTCGCACACGAGTGTTGCTTTCTCTCGAGTTTGGAGAGTGTGTGAGGTTAAAGTTGTAAATACTTAATCACAAGGGAAGTTAGTCAAGCACCTGAAAGTGTTTTTACTCTTTTTTTCCCCCCTCCCCCCCAGTGATTTTACTCTTAATGTGCTGTACAGGGAGACATTAGAATAAGTTTAAGCAATGTATCAGCCATTGTTTTTATCAATGTTGTTTTTATATCATGTTTTTGTTGTGTTTATGTTTTTGTTGTTTTTATATCATGTCTTTGTTGTTATAGCATGTTGATATTGTTTATTTATTAATTGATTTATATATTATTTTCATATACATTTTACCAATTTTCTTTCATCACTGACACTTCTATTATGGAGAAAGGGCAAATAGCGATATTAAAATATTTCTTCTAATTAATTTCCTTTCTTTTTTTCACATTTTATTATGGCTTTATTGAGATAAAATTCACATAGCACTAAATTCATTTTTAAGAGGTACAATTCAGTGGTTTTTAGTGTATTCACAGAACTGTGCAACCATCACCACTGTTAATTTTAGAACATTTCATCATCCCCAAAACAAGCTCTGAACCCATTAATTAATTAATTTCCTTTCAACGTGCACGAATCCGTGCACCGGGCCCCTAGTAACAAATAAATGTAATTACGTAAGAGACCACCCAAGACGCGAACACCAGGCAAGGATTGATGGAGGTTGCTTTGAGGGCGCCTGCGGCAAGATGGGACCAACACCCATGGCGCTGGTGTCATCCAGCCCCGTTGGTGACACTCGACTCCGCTCCCCGCCTCACACCCTGGGGGACCTCGCTCCCCTGCTCCCTGTGACCTCGCCGCCACCCGGGTCCCCGCGTCACCTGTTTGCACACCTGCCGATGGTTTAAGGGAGACACGGAGTCCTCACTGTCTGAACGCAGACGCTGAGAAGCGTGGGTTTTATGAGCCGTTGAAGGGAGCAGAGCCTTTTACGAGCCTGTGGGTTTACGGGGTTATCAGGTGCGAGATCTGGCCGTGACCCGACAGAGGCGCGTGCAGAACACAGGGCCTGGGCCGTCCATTTAAGTTACTGATTTCTTCTTGTAGAGAGAGAGGAAAGGAGAGAAAGATTTGTTGTGCCACTTATTTAGGCGTTCGTTGGTTGATTCTTTTTTTTTTTTTTTGCTGGGGACAGTGAGAGAAGGAAGGGCCTAGGGTAGCAGGAGAGGGACTAGGTGGGGAAGTGAGCTGGGCTGGGCTGCTTTGGTTCGCTAAGAAGTCGGAAAAAGGGGACGTTGGGGACAGGTTCGGGGGGGTTGCCTGGGACGAGCTGCCGGTGCCCATTGCTGCTCTGGTTGCAAACCTCGTGGGGTCCCTTGGAGTTTAGGAGATGCAGGCCTGGGGGTGGGGGAGAAGCTGGAGAGGGGGAGGGGAAAGGCTGGGTGTGCTTCCAGGAGCCGTTGGTTGATTCTTGTGTGTGTCCGGACCAGGGGTTGAACCGAAACCTGGGCGTAGTGGGACCATGCTCTAACCACTTAACTACCCGACCAGGGCTGCCTTTTTTTTTTTTTTTTTTTTTTTTTTTTTATCTGGGTGCTGGATAATCGGCGTGTCCATTTAAAATGAACCCCTCAAGCCGTCTGCTTCTGAAATGTATTCCCGTATATACACAGACACACACATTGGAGTCCAATAAAAACTTTTTTAAAAAAGTTATTGCCAGGGAAGCAAATTCTCAGATAACTAATTAGTGTCTCAGACTTTCGAGAAACAGAATTAAATGGCATGGTGGTCACGAATCTGGGTATTTGAGTCCCTGTTGGGCAACCAAGGCTGTGTGACTTGGGGCAAGTTACTTAACCTCTCTGACCCTCCATTGGTACATCTATGAGATGAAGATACCAGCTACGGGGCAAAACTGCCTAAGATCAAAGAGAGTAAAGCATTTAGTAAAATACTTGTCACGGAGCAGGTGTTCAATACATAATATGACTATCATTTTTAAAAATATGTTTCTATTGATATTAGAGAGAGAGCAAGGGAGGGAGAGAGAGAAACATCGATTGCCTCCTGCAGGCCCCCTCCTGGGGCTTAAGCCCCCAACCCCGGTCGGGACCCCGACTGGGAATAGAACCGGTGACCCCTCGGTGGATTGGGTGATGCTCAACTAACTGGACCCCATCGGCCAGGCCGTGTCATTTTAACCATCAATATGATACATTTAAAAATAGACAAAGAATATGAACACGTAAGTCACAAGACAGAACTACTGGGCACATGCCCAGGTTGCGGGCTCCATCCCCAGTAGGGGCGTGCAGGAGGCAGCTGATCAATGATTCTCATCATTGATGTTTCTGTCTCTCTTCCTCTCTGAACTCCAATAAAATATATTTTAAAAAAAAAGACTCTTGATCATACTTCCCTCCTTGCCCTTTGCCTCCTGACTGACCCTGAATAAAAATAAGCAGGGCCCTGGCCGGGTGGCTCAGTCGGGTGGAGCGTCCGCCCGTATACAAATTTTTTTAAATATATTTTATTGATTTTTTACAGAGAGGAAGGGAGAGGGATAGAGAGTTAGAAACATCGATGAGAGAGAAACATCAATCAGCTGCCTCCTGCACACCCCCTACTGGGGATGTGCCCACAACCAAGGTACATGCCCTTGACCGGAATCGAACCTGGGACCCTTTAGACCACAGGCCGACGCTCTATCCACTGAGCCAAACCGGTCAGGGCATCCGTATACAAATTTAAAAAAAGGTTTCGGGTTTGAGTCCCCATCAGGGCACACGCCTAGGTTTCCAGTTTGATCCCCACTTGGGGCGCGTACAGGAAGCAGCCGATCAATGTTTCTCTCTCTCTCCCTTCCTCTCTCTCTAAAATCGATAAAAACATGTCCTTAGGCGAGGATTAAAAAAGTAATGACAAGCAGGACCTAGAAGTGCTGTGCAATGTACTGCTCTCAACAAGAAAGGGAAGAAAACTACAGTGGGGCCTTGACTTACGAGTGTCCTGACTAACGAGTTTTTTGAGATACCAGCTGTCTCTTGGCCGATTTTTTGCATTGAGTTGATAGAGTAATTTGAGTTAACGAGCTCGGTCTCGGAACGAATTAAACTCGTAAGTCAAGGCCCCACTGTATAATTTTTAAATGATTAGGACCCATAGCAAATATCAGTGATGGAAACGCCACTGGTTTTTCTTTCTGTCTTTGGTATATATATATTTTTTAATTGATTCCAGAGAGGAAGGGAGAGGGAGAGAATGATAGAAACATCAATGATGAGAGAGAATCATTGATTGGCTGCACGCGCCCCACTGGAGCCCACAACCCAGGCAAGTGCCCTTGACCGGACTCGAACCTGGGACCCTTGAGTCCGCAGGCCAACGTTCTATCCACTGAGCCAAACCGGCTGGGGCTGTCTCTGGCTTATCGTAGCTGCCAAGCTCTCTACGCCAGCACGGGGGGGCACTGGGGTGAGCACAGAGAAGGGAAGTCACCTGCAGACTGAAGAGCCTACGTCCTCTGACCCGGCCGGGACTCAGCTCTGGAGGCGGGGAACGGAGCCCAAACGCACACACGATTATCCCAGTGGGAACCCCAGTGGGAACCCCAGTGGGAACCCCACAGCAGGGCCTGGGGACGCAAATCGCAGGCCCCGAGACTGCTGGGCGGGCGTGGAGAGTCCTGAAGAGCGTGAGGCACCTTGGCGAGTGCTTATTTGTGCTTCAAATCATGTGTAAAACCACAGGATATCAAATGACACACGGTGCCACCTTCTCCGTGCCTGTTTGTGTGTGTCTATGTGCGTATATTACATATAATGTACAGATGTACGTAATCTCCTCTGTTATACATATACCCACAGAGAGAGGAGAATATGCATGCACACACACAACACAGAGGGGACTTTATACACACAGGGGCATAGATAGATGCGTACTTACTTACTAGAGGCCCGGTGCATGAAATTCGTGCATGGGAGGGGGGTGTCCCTCAGCCCGGCCTGCACCCTCTCCAATCTGGGATTCCTCTCACAATCCAGGACTGCTGGCTCCTAACTGCTTGCCTGCCTGCCAGCCTGATCGCCCCTAACCACCTCTGCCTGCCGGCCTGATCGCCCCCAACTGCCCTCCCCTGCCGGCCTGATCTCACCCCTACCTGCTTGCTCCCCTGCTGGCCTGATCACCCCTAACCGCCTCTGCCTCGGCCCCCGCCACCCTGGCTTTGTCTGGAAGGAAGTCGGACTTCCAGAAGATGTCCTGTTGACCCAGTCTAATTAGCATATTACCCTTTTATTAGTATAGATATACATACTGTATGTCAATATGAAATATGCATATGAAATTGGGGGGGAAAAACCAGGAACTAACAATACAATTTTACAGAGATAATATCTGGAAATAGATGTGTCAGAATGCTACTACAATAATAATAATAATAACAATAATAATGATGGGATTTGTCCACATGAATTTAGGAAGTTCACAGACTTCCATGGAGACAATCCATAAAAACTTGACTTAAGACTCCACAGTAAGCCCTGGCCAGGTAGCGCAGTTGGTTAGAGCCTCGCCCCAATACACCAAGGTTGCTGGTTCAATCCCCAGTCAGGGCACAAACAAGAATCGACCAATGAATGCATCAATAAGTGGAAGCACAAATTGATGTTTCCCTCTCTCTCTCTCAAATCAATAAGTTAAAAAACAATTAAAATGATAAGTTGAAAAATTACTCCACTTTAAGCCAAGAGGCATTAAAAAAAATTATGAAAGCAAAATAGTATACATCTGACTTTTAAATGTAAAATAGTGCTATACCTAAAAAAATATAAGCAGCCTGGCCTTGTGGCTCAGTTGTTTGGGTGTCTTCTCAGGCACCCAAAGGTTATCAGTTCGATTCCTGGTCAGGGCACATGCCCGGGGTGGGGGCTCGATTCCTGGTGGCGAGGGGTGCGGGGGACAGCAGATCTGTCCATGTTTCCGTCTCTCATCAATGTTTCTCTCGCTCTCTCTCTCTCTCTCTCTCTCTCTAAAAATATCAATAAACACATATTTTCAAAAATAATTAAATGAATACTGCTAGAATGCTTTTCAGATGCAAACCAAACCATCCTGAGCCCAAATTCCCCACTCACCCCCTTTATCTAAACCTCACACACCAGTCCAGCTGGCGTGGCTCAGTGGTTAAGCGTGAACCTATGAACCAGGAGGTCATGGTTCGATTCCCAGTCAGGGCACAGGCCCGGGTTGCGGGCTTGATCCCCAGCGTGGGGCGTGCAGGAGGCAGCCGATCCATGATTCTCTCTCATCATTGATGTTTCTCTCTCTCTCCCCCTCTCCTTTCCTCTGTAGTAAAATCAATAAAAATAGATTTTAAAAATAAAATAAAATAAATCTCACTCCCCAGCCAATATGTCTCCTGCCCTAAGTCATCCAGGGCCAGGAATCGGGTGCCAGAGACCCCCCCTATGGCCCACCCCCCTGCCCCCAGAATTTACATAAATAGCTCATTCTAAACTGCTTACCCTGCCCTGACTTGCCTTTCCCAAAGGAACCCCAATAAAGGCTCCGACGAGGCCTCCCCCAAAACCTCCCCCCATCCCTACCCCCTCTTTTCTGTCCGGGCCAAACCTGGTGCTCCCCCCTGTGGCCCTGCCTGGGAAATGTAAATAACAAACATCTTTCAAGAAGATTGACACTCCCTGTCATCATCACTCAATCACCTGCACACTTTAGCATCCAAATTTCAGAACAACAGGTTCTGGGGACGAGGGCCCGGATTCTGTTGGGGGCCGTTGTTAAGCCAACCGGGGTGGCGAGGCCAGAAGGGGGCGGGGAGACAGGGGGACAGGGAGCACTCAGACGGGGCCCCGGGAGGGCCTGGGGGCTGGGGCAGGGGCAGGGTGTGGGAGGGACAGGACGAGGGCAGGGGACTGTGGGAATGAGGTGCGGAACGGCGTGAAGAAATAAAATGAAGTCACTGTGGTCAGGTTGCTAAATTACTAAATCCAAGCAGGTCGAGGTATGAGGAAATGAGTCTCTTCTGCTGTTCACTAGCCTGGGAACTTAAATGTGTGCGTTTTCCAGCCCCGCGTCCATGCCTGGAGAGCGGTATCAGGTGACCCCTGGTCACCCCCTGAGGGGTCCACACGCCCAGACCACCTGGCAGCTGTCTGGGAACGTCCTGGACCAATCCTCAGGCTCCACTCACAACCCTCTCTCACCACAGGTTGTGG
>NW_005370276.1:523774-525677 GCF_000412655.1 Myotis brandtii
CTCACAACCCTCTCTCACCACAGGCTGTGCCCCCCCGTCCCCCCGGCCCCCCTGGCCTCCCAGCCCCCCAACCAATTCTCCAAGCCTCCAGATACCAGCCGGTGTCCAACAATTCAATTCAGTTCTGATGCTCCCCAGAGCTGTCGGAGGGAGCGTGGGTCCCCCAGGTTATAGGCTCAGTCCCCAAGTCAGCCCCCACCCCAGACACCAATCCCCTAAGTCCCAGGTACTTCTGACCAACTGGCTATAAATCGGGAATTCCCATGACCCCCTCCTCAGGCTCAATCATTCGCTGTGGCAACTCACGGAGCTCAGGGAAACCCTTTACTTATAGTCTATCCATTTATTACAAAGGATGTGATAAAGGATACAGGTGAAGAGCCTAGGGCCGTAGCTGGTTTGGCTCAGTGGATAGAGCGTTGGCCTGCGGACTGAAGGGTCCCAGGTTCGATTCCAGGAAAGGGCACGTGCCCAGGTTGTGAGCTCAATCCCCAATAGGGGGCGTGCAGGAGGCAGGTGATCAATGATTCTCTCTTATTATTCATGTTTCTATCTCCCTCTCCCTCTCCCTTCCTCTCTCTGAAATCAATAAAAATGTATTAAATGTTTTAAAAGGTGCCTAGGGCAAGGTCTATCCATCCACTTTCAAAAAAGAGATGCAACTGACATAAAACATGGTGCAAGTTTAAGGTGAACGGCGTGTTGACTTGGTACATGTATGTATTGCAATAGAATTACCGCCCGGGCTTGGCCAACACCTCCATCACGTGATCACGTCACTTCGTCAGGATTTGGTTCAATTAAGGTCTAGTCTCTTGGTAACTTTGCCGTTTATAATACAGTATTGTTGCTTCTAATCACTATGCTGGGCATTCGATCTCCAGGACTTCTTTACAGGGTGGGGAGTTTATTTTACTTTAAAAAAAATAATTTCAAATTGATTTTTAGAGAGAAAGGAAGGGAGAGGGAGAGAGAGAGAGACATTGATGTGAAGGTGAAACATCCATCTACTGCCTCTTGCACACCCCGCACCTGGGATCGAGCCCAGAACCTGGGCATGTGCCCTGACCAGGAATCGAACCAGCGACCTCTTGGTGTCCGGAATGCCACTCCACCAACTGAGCCACCCCGGACAGGGCATGGGCAACTTTTTTTTAAATATATATTTTTATTGATTTCAGAGAGGGAGAGGGGGAGAGAGATAGAAACATCAATGATGAGAGAGAATCATGGATTGGCTGCCTCCTGCTTGCCCCCGACTGGGGATCGAGCCTGCAACCTGGGCATGTGCCCTTGACCGGAATCGAACCCGGGACCCTTTGGTCCATAGGCCGACGCTCTATCCACTGAGCCACACCGGCCAGGGCATGTGCAGCTTCTAATCTAAAGCATTCAACTCATGAGTTTGTTTTCATTTATTTTTTTTACAGCTCTACGGAGGAGAAATGAACATATAGTTAACTGTACGTCCATTGGGTAAATTTTGACATACGTGCACCCCTCTGTGAAGCTGTCACCACAATCAAGATGGTGAACATGTCGTCACCCCCCACAAAGCCTCCTGTGCCCCAGCGTAATATTCCTCCTTCCTCTCCCTTCCCACCCCACCTCCACCCCCCGGCACCCACCACCTGCTTTCTGTCAGTGTAGAGTAGTTCACCTTTTCTAGACTTTTCTGTAAGTGGAGTCGAATGGAGGTCCTATTGTTTGTGCGGCTTCTTTCCCTAAGTGCGGTGCCGCCTGCTTCCTCAGCTCATCCTGTAATGGGGTGACCCGCGGAGACGACCAGCAGGGACTCAGATCAAAATTTAGGAGCCTTGCCCTAACCGGTTTGGCTCAGTGGATAGAGCGTCGGCCTGTGGACTGAAAGGTCCCAGGTTCGATTCCGGTCAAGGGCATGTAC
>NW_005370276.1:525968-530216 GCF_000412655.1 Myotis brandtii
CCGACTACAGGAGTTACAGCGTTTTTATTTGCAAAAACGACAAAGTTAGTTACAAAGCCTTGTTTACACAATTTGTTCCCGACACAGTACAGAGTGACCACCTCCCTATCTATGTGTTTTAGGACAGCGTGCCCCGCCTGGCCGAAGCGCCAGCTATGCAGCCCAGCACCATCCCTCTGGGTGTCGAGCGGCATTCCCCGGCCGGAGCCGGCCAGTTGGCTGCTCCGCCTGCCCACGGACCTTTGGGTTGTGTCCAGCGTGTGGTTACAGAAAACAAAGCAGCTGTGGGCACGTGCACGAGCCCTGGTCTGAACATGACGTGCCGGCTTCCTCTTCCCTTCGGTAAACACCCAGGCGTGTGATCGCTGGGCCGCGTGAGTGATGTTTAACTTGGTCAAGACAGACTGTTTCCCAAAGTGGCCGAACCACTCGTACGCCTTCCAGCAGCAGGGGAGCGCCACTGCTCTCTCTCCTGGGTCTTTCAAATTCTATTTATTGTTAGAGAGAGAGCGAGAGAGAGAGAGAGATTTGGTGTTTGTTCCACTCACTCATTGGTTGATTCTTGCATGTGCCCTGACCGGGGATCGAACCCGCAACCTTGCGGTATGGGGACGACGTTCTAACCAACTAGGCTAGGCCTTCCAAGTTTTAGCCGCTCTCGTGGGTGTGTGATATTCAGACACCGATTCCAGTGCCGCTGTGTGGGGTCCCCCCCACACCCGGCCATCCCCCCACAGCGGCCGGAGTCCTGCAGTCCAGCTCGGTTCCGACACTCCCACCTGGGGACAGCGTCAGAGCCGGCGGGCTGGGGGCTGGTTCCTCGCGCTTGATGCCCGTGGCACATCCAGGCCGGTCCCCTGTGCTGTGCTTCTGACGGGCGCAGGGGAGCCTCCGGGGCCCCCTCCGCTGGTCTGATTAATTTGCGAGAGCGGCTCACAGAACTCAGAGGAAGGCATTGCCGACCGGGTCCCGGGTGTAGTGTAAGAGGGTCTGACGCAGGAGCAGCCAGATGGCTTTGGGAAGCTGTCCCTTTCTATCTGTGTTTCCGGACAGAAATAGTGTGGTGCTCGGATTGGGAGCTTCAAAGTTAGATCGGGGGGCAGGGGGCCAGGCCTGGTGTGTGTGTGTGTGTGCGTGTGTGTGTGTGTGTGTGTGTGCGTGCGCGCGCGTGTGTGTGTGTGCGCGCGCGCATGCACCAAGGTCTAAGCAGCTGTGGCATGACGGCATAGGGGTCAGGGGTCGGAGGTCGGAGGTCAGGGGTGGGACTGAAAATTCCAACCCTCTAACCGCGTGGTTGGTTCCCTTGGCAACCAGCCCCCACCCTTAGGTGCTTCCCGAGCGTCACCTCATTCACATAACGCGGATGTGGTCGGAAAGGGGTTGCTGTGAATAAAAGGCGCCTTTATCACTCGGGAAATTCCAAGGGTTTTAGGCGCTCTGTGCCAGAAATGAGGATAAAGGCCAAATGGATGTTGTTATAAACCACAATATCAGAACATGCACAGAGCTTTTCTAAAAATGTTTTTATTGATTTCAGAGAGACGAAGGGAGAGGGAGAGAGAGAGAGGAACATCAATGATGAGAGGGAATCATTGATCGGCTGCCTCTTGCACGCCCCACACTGGGGATCGAGCCCGCAACCCAGGCATGTGCCCTGACCGGGAATTGAACCCTGATCTCCTGGTTCAGGAGTCGATGCTCAACCACGGAGCCACGCCCGGCGGGCGCAGAGAACTTTTTGATGCATTTCAAAGTGAGTTGCAGAAACCAGCCCACTTCACCCCTAAGCCCTCCAATGAGCATATCATTAACGACAGTTGTGTTTGTTCCCAGTTGTGTGTTTTTAATGGGGTGATGTACATACCGGTACACGCACAAATCTTAATTCATGCGTTCTGAGAGAGACCGGCCTGACCCGTGTGGCCTTCCTGCTGCTGTCCCCAATCTGAGGGTTGAAGAGCCCGGCACAGTGTCCTGTATAAATGTCCCACTTCGCCCTAGCCAGTTTGGTTCAGTGGATAGAGCGCCAGCCTGGGAACTGAAAGGTCCCAGGTTCGATTCCGGTCAAGGGCACATGCCCGGGTTGTGGGCTCGATCCCCAGTGGGGGACTTGCAGGAGGCAGCGGATCCATGACTCTCTCTCATCATGGATGTTTCTATCTCTCTCTCCCTCTTCCTTCCTCTCTGAAATCAATGAAAATATTGAAAAAATTAAAAATAAATAAAATAAAATAAAAAATGTCCCACCTCGCCAGGCTGGCGTGGCTCAGGGGTTGAGCATCGACCTCTGAACCAGGAGGTCACGGTTCGATTCCCAATCAGGGCACAAGCCCGGGTTGCAGGCTCCATCCCCAGTGTGGGGCGTGCAGGAGGCAGCCGATCAGTGATTCTCTCTCATCATTGATGTTTCTATCTCTCTCCTCACTTCCTCTCTGAAATCAGTTAAAAAAAAAAAAAAAAGTCCCACCTTCCGGTTCGTATCTCCCTTTCAGATTCCTGTATCTTGGCCCCTTCTGGCCCTTGTGCATCTAGAGCAGGATTCTCATCTCAGTACCGGGACACTGAGGGGCTGTCCTATGCCCCATGGGATGTTGAGCAGTGTCCCTGACCTTGACCCATTATCCCCACCTGTTGAAGCACCCATCTTATGTAAAAACTGCTGTTTGAGCCCTAACCGGTTTGCAGGGGTCCTCAAACTACGGCCTGCGGGCCACAGGCGGCCCGCCGAAAACATTTGTTTTTTTTTACTTCAAAATAAGATATGTGCAGTGTGCATAGGAATTTGTTCATAGTTTTTTTTTAAACTATAGTCCGGCCCTCCAATGGTCTGAGGGACAGTGAACTGGCCCCCTGTTTAAAAAGTTTGAGGCACTTCCTCTCTGAAATCAATTAAAAAAAAAAAAAAGTCCCACCTTCCGGTTCGTATCTCCCTTTCAGATTCCTGTATCTTGGCCCCTTCTCGCCCTTGTGTGTCTAGAGCAGGATTCTCATGTCGGCACCGGGACACTGAGGGGCTGTCCTGTGCCTCCGCCCATTACCTCCACCTGTTGAAGCATCCATCTTATGTAAAAACTGCTGTTTGACATTTTAACCCTGCTATTCCGGCTTCTGTAAACGCTTGCCTGCTGAAATAATAAGGAAAACAAGACCGCTCCCATCCAGAGAGGCCGTACACTATGCCCCAGAAAGAGCTGTCAGTGCTGGCGCCAGGCCAGGCCTTGAGATGGGGTCTCATGGCCCCTTCCCAGCACGCAGGCCTTCTTTCTCAGAAGGCCCGGGAGTCTCCTTCCAAATCTGGGAGACAATGGGCTGGAAAAAGTATAAATAGAGTTTCCTCCATGTTTGGGGGGCTCAGAATTTGAAAGACACATTCCTCTCCGGGCCTGCGCAGAATTAAAAGGTAAAACTCCCTTCCTCGAAGCCTGGCTTGGTTTGGTCTCCGGTCGTCCGTAATACCGTAATAGAGTTTTCCATGTTTGGGGGGCTCAGAATTTGAAAGACACATTCCTCTCCGGGCCTGCGCAGAATTAAAAGGTAAAACTCCCTTCCTCGAAGCCTGGCTTGGTTTGGTCTCCGGTCGTCCGTAATACCGTGGCACCCAGAAGTGCCACCAACATGACCAGACGTCCCCTCGGTGGCCAGCATCGCCCCTGTTGAGCACCGCTGGGTCAACTTCTGCGGGGTGACGCCTTCCCGGTCTGTTCCGAGAGCAGTGGGCCTCCCTGGCAAGGGGGGTGGGCACAACGCCTCCCGCACAGCCGGCCAACCCACAGGGGACTCGGACTCTTACACAGAACAACGCGGGCTTCCGACGGCCCCGGCCTGGGGACTGGCTTTGGAAAGGTGTCCAGGGGGGTTGTGACGGACGAGGCCTGGCCCCCCCGGCCACCTCGGAGGACGCGTGTCTCCTGGGGACCAGGAGATGTTCACCGCGTTTTGTCTCGAGCCCCGCCGACGCCCGCGGTGTGGGCGAGTGACGTCGGGCCTCTGTAAAGTGGGGATGATCAGAGCGCCAGGCTGGGCAGGGGATGAACCGAAAAGCTGCGTGGATCTGGCACCGCGCCGGGCACTGAGTCAGCGCTTACGCCAGGGTTTGACACATGCAGTAAAACTATGACTCCCCGCCTTGGAATGGCAAGGGTGTCCCTGGCTGTTTGTATGTTGGCAAGGCGTGTCGGTGTCCCGAGCTGGGAGAGAGCTTGCCACATCGGGGATCAATCCCAGGTCACAGAGGCAAAGTGGGCTCGG
>NW_005370276.1:530293-533160 GCF_000412655.1 Myotis brandtii
CGGCGGAGAGGCACTGTCCCACCTTCTGAATTCTGTGCTGGCTCAGACCTCACCACCTCGGCTTAACGTTGTCATTCAGCCCTGGCCGGGCAGCTCCGTCGGTCAGAGCATCCTCTGGATACGTCCAGGTTGCGGGTTCGATCCCCAGTCAGGGCGCATACAAGAATCCACCAACGGCCCCGGCCAGTGTGGCTCCGTTGGTTGGGCTCCATTCGTGCACCTGGAGGTCACCAGTTCGATTCCCCGTCAGGCACATGCCAGGGGTTTCTGGCTTGATCCCCAGTGGGGGGGTGGCGTGGAGGAGGCAGCCGATCGATGCTTCTGTCTCATCATTGATGTTTCTCTCTCTCCCTCTCCCTTCCTCTCTGAAATCAATAAAAAAAAATATATTTTTTTTAAAGAAAGAAAACAGCGCCTGGTGCACTTTTAACCCCTTGGCCTGACTTAAATCTCCTTCCTAGTACTTGTCACTCCTGGCCCTGGACGTGGGTTTTAACCGCCTGTCATCTTTCTCTGCTGCTTTCAGGTTCCTGTGGCTCCTGTGACACGTGGCCACTGACCGAGTGATTGAAAACAACATAAACTTATTACCTTACAGCCCTGGAGGCCAGAGGCCCAAAGCGGTTCTTACAGGGTTAAAATCAATGTGTCCGCAGGGCTAGTTCCTGCCGGAGACTCCAGGGGAGAGCCTGTTTCCTGGCCTTTTCCGGCTTCGAGAAGCCGCCAGCATTCCTTGGCTCGTGGCCCCTTCCCTTCGTCTCCGAAGCCAGCAGCGGTGCACCTTCACGAAATCTCTCTCATTCTGACTGAAAGATCAGACAGAGGCCGAACACCAGGACTACAGGCTTTATTAGAGGAGAAGGACCTGCCGGGCTGTCTGGCAAGGGGAGGACAGCAGCACGTGCAGGGGTGGGCACGCCTTTTGAGGGGCGGAATGGGAAGGGGCGGAGGGGCTTAGCGTACTCGGCGCACACTGATTGGTGGCTTACTGCACTGTCCATATAGGAACAAGGGCTGAGGGTATTTGGCAGGTGTGGATTGGTGGTCCGATGGATAGGCCATATAAGGGACCTGGTTAGTCACTCAGGGATTTCTGGGCTGCAGGTTGCGTCATACCCCGCCCACCGGTTGGGGGAAGGGAGGATCTATCACTGACCTCCTGTGTCCATCGCCATCATCATTTCTCCCTCTCCAACTTCGACCCTTTCACGAATAAGGCCTCTCGAGATTACACTGGGTCCTCTCGTCGTATCAAGATCCTTCACTGGGCCTGGCCAATGTGGCTCAGTTGGTGGAGCATCATCCAAAAGGTCCCTGGTTCCTGGCCTGGCCGCATGCCCAGTTTCTGGCCTGATCCCGAACAACGGGCATGCAGGGGGCACCCGATCGATGCTTCTCTCTCTCTGAAATCAATACAAAACATTTTTTAAAATTTTTTTTAAGTAAATAAGTGACAAACTAGCAAGATCTTTAACTTGATCGCATGTCCCTTTTGCTATGTAATGTCACATGCTCACAGGTTCCAGGATTGTTAGGGAGGACGTCTTGGGGGGAGTGGGGGGGGTCACTCATTTGTCCACCACTGTTTTCCCAGCGCCTGGCGCTGAATGGGTGCTGTCCTGTAGGAGTTGCTGAATATGTGAATGAATGAAGGAAGGAATGAATGAATGAATCACAAGGAGCACAAAGGGCAGGTTGGATGTTGGGTGGAGCCGGTTTGGGGGGACTGAGGGCCAAAGAGGAAGTGCCAGCCCCAGGAGGAAGTGGGGCGGCACCCCTGGCCCAGGGCAGGAGGACGAGAGGAGAGGCAGGGACGAGCAGGACCAGCAGGGCTGGCGGGAGGGGAGGCGGGAGGGGAGGCGGGAGGCGGATGATGAAGCAGTGATTGGATGTCCTGTTCTCCCACTTGAGGTGGCCTTCCGCCCACCTACTCACCGCCCTCGCCCTCGGGGCTGGGCCCAGGCCGCCCTGGAGCCACTGGAGGGAAGGAAGAGAGTGTGTGTGTGTGTGTGTGTGTGTGTGTGTGTTGGGGGGTTGAGGGAATGCCCAACTGGCACAGCTGGTTTGGCAGGTCCTGGCATCTTGGCAGAGAAAAGTGCTGGGGATAAGTGAGGATGTTGCTGGGAGCACCCAGGAGGACCGGAAGGAGCGGGAGGGGCGGCTGCTTTGTTCACTGGTCCATCCCTGTGGACCCCAAACTCCCATGTCCAACACCCCCACCCACCCCAGACCTCACTTGGCCGGTCCATCCCAGCCTCAGGGACCAGGAACCTGACTCCCATTCCCAACCTTTGTCCTCAGAACCGGGAGTCCAGGCCCCCAGCCCCTCCTCCTTCAGACCCAGGGGTCCAGGCCCCCAGCCCCTCCTCCCTCAGACCCAGGGGTCCAGGCCCCCAGCCCCTCCTCCCTCAGACCCAGGGGTCCAGGCCCCCAGCCCCTCCTCCCTCAGACCCAGGGGTCCAGGCCCCCAGCCCCTCCTCCCTCAGACCCAGGGGTCCAGGCCCCCAGCCCCTCCTCCCTCAGACCCAGGGGTCCAGGCCCCCAGCCCCTAGGCCCCCAGCCTCCTCCTTCAGACCCAGGGGTCCAGGCCCCCAGCCCCTCCTCCCTCAGACCCAGGGGTCCAGGCCCCAGCCCTCCTCCCTCAGACCCAGGAGTCTAGACGCCCAAGACTTAGGGTTCCTCACACTTTGTCACCATCTGGCTTTACCTCCCCAAACCCCTGTCTGGGTACCTGTTCCCTTCTTTTGTGACGAGGTTCTCAGATCACCCTCCCCCTGCCCCCCACCCCCAGCATCCCTCCTCAGTCTCTGTCCACCTCCGAGCCCAGGGTCGGGGGGGCCCCAGCCATGCACGCCCCTAGAGGAGAC
>NW_005370276.1:533465-539827 GCF_000412655.1 Myotis brandtii
GAGCCGGTGGGGGGGGGGGCCTGTGAGTGTGTGGGTGGGGCTGGGGCTGCAGTCTCAGTATCGGCCCTGGGGCAGGCTCCTCGATGGGGATGGAGTAATCAGGGTGGAGAGCAGGGGAGGTTTCTACAACCTGCGCACCCCAAGATGGACCCGCTGATTAGAGGGGAGGCGGGGGGACCGTCGTGCCGGCTCGCAGGTGTCAGCGGCCTCCTCCCACCCCACCCAGCAGGTCTTCTCCTCCTCAAAGGGGCCCCCATGGCCTCGGAGACACTGGCACCCCCACCCGTGACCCAGACACCCACGACCCACCCCCTTCCCAGGTCCGGATGTCACAGTGTCCCAGTTTCATCTTTGTCTGGGTCATGGGAGTCCAGGCCCCCAGCCCATCCCTCCTCCCTCAGACCGAGGGGTCCAGACCCCCAGCCCCTCCTCCCTCAGACCCAGGAGTCCAGGCCCCCAGCCCTCCTCCCTCAGACACAGGAGTCTAGGCCCCCAGCCCCTCCTCCCTCGGACCCAGGAGTCTAGGCCCCCAGCCCTCCTCCCTCAGACCCAGGGGTCCAGGCCCCCTGCCCCTCCTCCCTCAGACCCAGTGTCCAGGCCCCCAGCTCCAGCCCTGTCCCCTCACCTCCATTCAGATTCCTTGTCCGGCTCCCGGCTCTGGGAGCCCTGCCCCCAGGCTCTGCCCTCTTGGGAACCTGCCTCTAAGCAGCCAGAGCTGCCCTCCTCAGCCTCCCAGAATCCCCAGCAATGACTAGCTTTTCATGGGAAGGTCAGGCTCTGAAGGTGACAATGGCCTGGATTCTGTGGAAATAAGACCTCATGACCCAGTGACCTCCCTTTGCCCAGGCCTGAACTCCAAGAGCAAAATAGCACATCCTGGGGCCCAGAGACAGGCCCAGGGACCGATGGGGCCGGGCGGGGGGCCGTGCTCCGGGCTCCCCACCTCCACTCTCTGCCCACAGCCCGTGGAGACCGCCCCCTGCGCCCCTTTCCCACCCGAGGGGGTTTGAGGCCGAAGGGGACCCGCTGGTGGTCGGTGGTGCCCGCAGGTGGTGGGTGACCCCGTGCATCTTCCCAGGAGCTCACTGGGGCAGCGGAGAGGAAACTTCCCAGCTGTCTCCTCTTCAGCCTCTAGGCCAGCGGTTCTCAACCTGTGGGTCGCGACCCCTTTGGCGGTCGAACGACCCTTTCACAGGGGTCGCCTAAGACCATCCTGCAGATCAGATATTTACAACACGATTCATCACAGTAGCCACATGACAGTGATGAAGTAGCAACGAAAATAATTTTATGGTTGGGTCACAGCATGAGGAACTGTATTGAAAGGGCCAGAAGGTTGAGAACCACTGCTCTAGGCCTTTGCCTGCACCAGGCCCTCCACCCGATGCCTTCTCCACGCGGGGCCCTCACCTGGCGAGTGTCCCTCCTGGGCGTCCTTGCCTGGACCGCCCAGAGAGGCTGGGCATCTCCAGGCAGGACGCCAAGCGGACGGAAGTGGCCCAGGCCAGCCGTCTATTCACTGGGACTTGGCCGCCTGTGTGATCCTCAACCTCCTAGAAGCCACATTTTTTTTTTAAGTAAAAAATGTTTCATTTATTTTTTTCTCACCTGTTTGGTGAGACTCGTTTTAGGACTGTGTTTTATTTAATCCGATACATCCAACATACCCGCATTTCCGTGTGTGATCAGGATGAAGTTACTCGTGGGACACCTTACGTGCTGTATCTCCATGCCCACGCTCGGCTTCCAAGAGTTAAATTGAGACGTGGTCTTACCAAAGGAAAGTACTTTACACTGTTCCTGGTTTTACAGTTAACTTTAAATGAAAGTCAGCCCTAACCGGTTTGGCTCAGGGGATAGAGCGTCGGCCTGCGGACTGAAGGGTCCCAGGTTCGATTCCGGTCAAGGGCATGTACCTTGGTTGCGGGCACATCCCCAGTAGGAGGTGTGCAGGAGGCAGCTGATCAATGTTTCTCTCTCATCGATGTTTCTAACTCTCTATCCCTCTCCCTTCCTCTCTGTAAAAAACCAATAAAATATATTTTAAAAAAAAAAGAAGAAGGAAGGAAGGAAGGATGGATGGATGGATGGATGGATGATGAATGGAAAGATGGATGGATAAATGGAAAGATGGATGGATGGCTAAAAGGAAGGAAGGAAGGATGGATGGATAAATGGAAGGATGGAAGGAAAGAAGGAAGGAAGGAAGGAAGGAAGGAAGATGAAGAGATAGAAGGAAGGATGGATGGATGGATAAATGGATGGATGGAAGGATGATGAATGGATGGATGGATGGATAAATAGAAGGATGGATGGATAAATGGATAGAAGGAAGGATGGATGGATGGATGATGAATGAATAGATGGATGGATGGATGGATAAATGGAAAGATAGAAGGATAGATGAATAAATGGATGGATGGAAGGATGATGAGTGGATGGATGATGAATGGATTGATGAATGGATGGATGGATGGATGGGATGGATGGATGGATGGATGGATGGATGAATGGATTGATGAATGGATGGATGGATGGATGGATGGATGATGAATGGATTGATGGATGGATAGAAGGATGATGAATGGATGGAAGGATGGATGGATGGATGGATGAATGGATGGATGGATGGATTGATGAATGGATGGATGGATGGATGGATGTGGATGGATGGATGGATGGATGGATGGATGGATGGATGGATGGATGGATGGATGGATGGATGGATGGATGGATGGATGGATGGATGGATGGATGGATGGATGGATGGATGGATGGATGGATGGATGGATGGATGGATGGATGGATGGATGGATGGATGGATGGATGGATGGATGGATGGATGGATGGATGGATGGATGGATGGATGGATGGATGGATGGATGGATGGATGGATGGATGGATGGATGGATGGATGGATGGATGGATGGATGGATGGATGGATGGATGGATGGATGGATGGATGGATGGATGGATGGATGGATGGATGTGCGATCGCTGCTGCTCCCAGCGCCCCATCCAGCTGGCACTGGGTTTCCCACTTCCTCTTCCCATCCCACTCCAAGTCCGTTCCCTGTCCTCCGATGCCCAACCCCCCCCCCCCTGCACTTCTGTGCGGTCAGTGGTCTCCATTACTGTCCCTCCCCTCCTGACACTGAGGAAGATGCTATTCTGGCGTCTTCTTCTTCTCCTTGCCACCTCCTTCGGAGCCTGGGCCTCTCACCCTCTATAGTCAGGCGTCGCATCCCCATCCCCATCCCACTCCCTGAGATCTAACTGGCTCCTCCACGGACCACCAGCCACTCGTTCCCCATCAGCCCGTGATGACTCATTTCTCCTACCAACAGCATTCACTGAACGTCGGCTGCGTTCTGGGCACGCTTCCAGGCACTGCCCCCCGGATCCGACAGGGGACCAGCCCTGTCTTCACGGGGTTGACCATCCGACGAGGAGACAGGCAGTCGGTCAGCAAGACCAAGAGGAAACCCGTTCAGGACGTCCATGTGGTGAGAGCTACGGAGGAAAGTCAATCAGGAGAGGGGGGTGGAGACAGTGGCAGGAGAGCTCGGAGGGGGCGTGAGGGGCCGACTTGGTTGAGGGCCGTGGCTGGGGAACAGCATGTCAGACAGGGAACAGCAGGTGCGAAGGCCGGAGGTAGTACATTCCCTGGGTCGCCGGGTCCTCTCCTTCGACAGGTCCCGTCCTCCCGAGCCAGTCTCCAGGCCCGCCTTCTCCCCTCAGCATCTCCGACACCCCCATGGGGTCTCCCTGGGTCTCTGTCCCCCAGCACTGCCCCTGCCTTTCCCTTCCCGTCTCCCTTGGGGACCTGGGAGCTCTGCTCCCCTCAGACTCTCCCTCCCCCTGGAACTCCAAGCTTCTGGCTGGCACGGTGCCCCCCTGGGGTCCCCACAGCTGTGGGGGGCCCGGTGACAGAGGTCAGCAGAGGTCCCACGGGAAGCACAGGGCAGGGTGCCACCTCCTCAGAGCCAGGAACGAAGGGTCTTTGAAGGTGGAGCAAGGGCGAGGCGGCCCAGGCCTGGGCCGGGGGCGGGTCCCCACTCAGCCCACCATCCCTCCGCCAGGGCAGTCCAGAGCCCGGACAGGCCCAGCTGGCCCTCTGGGTCCCCGCGCCCTGCAAGGGAGCCCTTTTCACAGGTGAGAACAGCAGGGTTGAGATGGAAAGTAACCAAGACAGGATTCAAACTCAGTCATGGGGGGCAGCGGGGAGGCTCCCCACACCACAGCATCCAGACCGGCCTTTCGACAGATGAACTGAGCGGACAGGACACCCCAAGACGACTGTCTTCTGCCCACCCTCAGACTGAGGGCGGGCAATACTGTGTGACCTTGGGCCAGTCACCCCGCCTCTCTGAGCCCCCTCTGTATCTGTTACACGAGTCTGACCCACCTCCTCGGGCTCACCTTGCAAACTAACTGGTCAGCAAATGGAATTTTAAATAGGGGCATTTTTGTTTTGTTTTGACTCATTCAGCCAAAATTCCTCTGGCCCATACTAGGAAAACGAGGAGACATTGCTAGAAAGATTCAACCGAAATGTTAATTCACGATGGCTGCTTCTGTGGGTAGAAGGAGGGTCACAGGAATCCTTCTTTTCTTTCTAGATTTAGCTGCTCAGACATCAAAACTACAATGAGCCCTGGCCGGTGTGGCTCAGTGGATAGAGCGTCGGCCTGCGAACTGAAGGGTCCCGGGTTCGATTCTGGTCAAGGGCACATGCCCGGGTTTCGGACTCGATCCCCAGTGGAAGGCATGCAGGAGGCAGCCAATCCATGATTTTCTCTCATCATTGACGTTTCTGTCTCTCTCTCCCTCTTCCTTCCTCTCTGAAATCAATAAAAATATATTTTAAAAAAATAATAAAAAAATAAAACAACAACGAGGCTCACACACTCCTCTTCGCCTCCAAAAAGAAGTCGCTGTTGGTGAGGAGATGGTCTCGGTGACTGACTCCAGGTCTCGGAGGGCGGGGAGGCCAGCGGTGGGGCGGAGGGGGCACTGGCTTTACTGAGCCCGCCCGCCACCTGAGAAGTGTTTCATCCGGTTCTCACAGCAGCCCAGTGACACAGGTACCTCTCACAGTTGGGGAAACTGAGGCACAGGAGGCGAGGGGGCGGGTTCCAGGCGCCACAGCTGGGAGGTGCTGGGGCTGGGAGTCCAACCAGGCGCTGTGACCTTCACGCTCCCACGTCTGAGCGTCTCTGTGCCTCGGTGTCTCTCGAGGTCTCCGACCCTCTTGTCTCTCTGTCTCTCTCGGTTTCTGACCCTCTTGTCTCTCTGTGTCTCCGTGTCTCTGTCTCTCCTTTGTTCTCTGTGTCTCTCTCGGTCTCTGACCCTCTTGTCTCTCTGTGTCTCCGTGTCTCTGTCTCTCCTTTGTTCTCTGTGTCTCTCGCGGTCTCTGACCCTCTTGTCTCTCTGTGTCTCTGCCTCTCCTTTGGTCTCTGTGTCTCTCGCGGTCTCTGACCCTCTTGTCTCTCTGTCTCTCTGTGTCTCTGTCTCTCCTTTGTTCTCTCTGTCTCCCTCGGTCTCTGACCCTCTTGTCTCTCTGTCTCTCTGTGTCTCTGTCTCTCCTTTGGTCTCTGTGTCTCCCTCGGTCTCTGACCCGCTCTCCGTGCCTTTGTCGCTGTTTCTGCCTCTGACCCTCTGTGAATTCCTGCCTCTCTGTGTGTCTCGGTCTCTACCTGGGTCTCTGTCTCTCGCCGTCTCTGCCCCTCCGTGTCTCTCCCCATCTGTGCTGCGGGGGCCCGGCCGCGTCTCTCTGGCTCCCACTCTGTTTGCAGCTTCTGTCTGGCGGTGCCCAGCCGGGTCCCAGCGCTTAGCAAAGTGTTTCACAGACAGGAGGCGCTCAGTCAGCATTTCTTTCTTTATTATTATTATTTTTTTTAAATAATATATATTTTCACATGCCCGGGTTTCGGACTCGATCCCCAGTGGAAGGCATGCAGGAGGCAGCCAATCCATGATTTTCTCTCATCATTGACGTTTCTGTCTCTCTCTCCCTCTTCCTTCCCCTCTGAAATCAATAAAAATATATTTTAAAAAAATAATAAAAAAATAAAACAACAACGAGGCTCACACACTCCTCTTCGCCTCCAAAAAGAAGTCGCTGTTGGTGAGGAGATGGTCTCGGTGACTGACTCCAGGTCTCGGAGGGCGGGGAGGCCAGCGGTGGGCAAATGAACGAGAGAATGAATGAGAGAATGAGTGAGTGAGTGAGTGAGTGAATGAATGAATGAGTGAATGGATGAGTGAGTGAATGAATGAATGAATGAAGTCTCTGAGACGGGATTAGCTGCTTTGCCAGATGAGCAGACACAGGCTGCAGGGGGCACAGGCGAGCCCGG
>NW_005370276.1:540510-544534 GCF_000412655.1 Myotis brandtii
TGCCGAGGGGCCCCCGGAGTTGGATCGGGCGCGCGCGCGCGGCGAGCGGAGGGTTTGGGCTCAGTAGTTGCTCACGAAACAGAGAACCTGTTGTACCCTTTCTTCCCTGGACGCCCCAGCAAGCCCTCAAGTCGGGGTGCCCTTCCTCACAGCAGCTCAGAAGGCACCCCAGCTCCGTCTGGGGTGATGGGAGCGCAGAGGTGGGTGGGGCCGGGATGGAGCCGAGTCCCAGAGCCGAGGCCGTGTGTCCCGTGGGGCCCGGCCCCCCACACCACACCGGGGCGGTTGGGACCGAGCACTCCCCGCCGCTGGAGCCTGACTCCTTCGTCCCTGGGGAGGGGCAGACACTGTCAGAGCCCCCGCGTTCCCGACGGGGAAACTGAGGCTTAGAGGGGCTCAGCCCCGTAGGTCTGCCCCAGAGTCTGTGGTTTCTTGTGTCCTCAGCAGCCTGGGAGGCACCCCCTCCCCGTGGCTCCATTTCTCAGCTGAGCCAGCGGAGGCTCAGAGAGGGCCGGCGGCCGGCCCAGGGTCACACAGCAAGCTGCTGACATGGTCTCCAGCTCCCAGGCCAGGGTCTCCCGGCTCAGGGAACACAGCATCCGGCCCCCCGCTCCCCTCCCTCACCCACAAGCTGGGCACCGAGAGGCCTCCCCGGTGCCCCAGATTCCAGAGATGGGAGCAGCTGGGTTGTTCTAATTGCTGTGTGACCCAGGCAGGCCTCATGGTGTCTCTGGGCCTCCCAGGCTGGGGGAGGCCAGTGGGCTGGTCCCAGCTCTGCTTGAGGGAGGTCCGGGCGTTCTCTTCTCCGGGCCCCGCGGGTTCTGCAGGTTCTCCTGGGCTCCCGCCTCTAGGGAGGTTTCAGCCTCAGTTTCCTCATCTGAGAAATGGGCATAAATAACCTTCGCCTGTAAGACACGTCTGGACCGGACTGTCTGCGCCCCCTGGGTGCTGCGCCGGGGGCTTCCAACTTTCTTTTCCACGAGCTTCTGGAATCCCCGGGACCCAGAGGGAGGGAGGGAGGCCTCTCATGAGGGCCCTTCACATCCCTTCTGGGGCCTCATCCCAGACCCCTCCGCACACATCCCCACTGAACTCCACGGCTTCCCAGAGTCGCTCCTCCTCCGGGGTCGCCATCTCCGGGCTGGGCCCCGGCGGTCACCAGGGTGACCCCCACCCACTGTCCTTGCCCCGTCCTCCCTCTGCCTCCCACAGCCTGGCCCTGCCCAACCCCACTCCCCTCCAACCTGACTCTCTCCATTCCCGTGGCCCCAGCTCAGGCCTCCTCTTAGCCCCGGGAGCCTCGCCCTGGCCTCCCGCCTCCAGTCCTTCCTCGAGCTGCCCCTCCCCTGCTCCCAGTCCTGAAGCGACTCCTAGCCCTGGCACTCCGGCCCCCAGCTCAGTCACCTCCCTTGACTTCGAATTTCCTGGCCACACCTCACCATTCCCTGCCGCAGGGCCTTTGCATATTCTGTTCCCTCTGCAGGGATCCCCCCCCCCACACACACACACACACAAGTCTCTTCTAATGTCCACATCTCCCCCGGCCAGCCCCAGCTCCAGCCCCTTCCATGGCTCCCCAGCGCCCAGGGCGATGGTTTCCAAAACATTTTTAAGACTCGGAGACCTATGGCCAAGAGGAATCTTGCTCCCAAACAGAACCACATCCATCCCAGAGATCAAGACAGAGCTGCCCTCGTTTAAATGGGGGGAGCGGGCCTAGGCTCCCACCACCGGCTTCTCCTGTGGCTTCGCCCCTCTGCTCCCACAGCCCTCATCCCAGACCCCTCCGCACACATCCCCACTGAACTCCACGGCTTCCCAGAGTCGCTCCTCCTCCGGGGTCGCCATCTCCGGGCTGGGCCCCGGCGGTCACCAGGGTGACCCCCACCCACTGTCCTTGCCCCGTCCTCCCTCTGCCTCCCACAGCCTGGCCCTGCCCAACCCCACTCCCCTCCAACCTGACTCTCTCCATTCCCGTGGCCCCAGCTCAGGCCTCCTCTTAGCCCCGGGAGCCTCGCCCTGGCCTCCCGCCTCCAGTCCTTCCTCGAGCTGCCCCTCCCCTGCTCCCAGTCCCCAAGCGACTCCTAGCCCTGGCACTCCGGCCCCCAGCTCAGTCACCTCCCTTGACTTCGAATTTCCTGGCCACACCTCACCATTCCCTGCCCCAGGGCCTTTGCATATTCTGTTCCCTCTGCAGGGATCCCCCCCCCCACACACACACACACACAAGTCTCTTCTAATGTCCACATCTCCCCCGGCCAGCCCCAGCTCCAGCCCCTTCCATGGCTCCCCAGCGCCCAGGGCGATGGTTTCCAAAACATTTTTAAGACTCGGAGACCTATGGCCAAGAGGAATCTTGCTCCCAAACAGAACCACATCCATCCCAGAGATCAAGACAGAGCTGCCCTCGTTTAAATGGGGGGAGCGGGCCTAGGCTCCCACCACCGGCTTCTCCTGTGGCTTCGCCCCTCTGCTCCCACAGCCTTTACCCCCCTCGCTAGCCCCTCTGCTCCCACAGCCCTTGCCCTCCTCGCTAACTGGGCCCCACCTGGCTGCCCCCCCCCACTCCCCCGCCCGGCCTGGGTCACCCACTTTGGGCCGTGGCCCCTGAAGTTTCTATTGCCTGGGAGGACCTCGCTCCTCCCCGTGGTTAAGTTTCACTCGCACTTTAAGACTTGGCCACCACGGGCAGGGTCCTGGTCTGCTTGTCATCTCCAACCCGTCCCACGGCACCGGGGAGGGCCAGCGTGGGGACCTCGCGGTCCTGGGCTCTGGGAATGACGTCAGGGAATGAATGGAGGCACCGGGCACCTTCTGAGCTGGAGCTCGCTGGGTGGTGAGTCAGGATGTGAAGATAGTGAGGATGGGCAGGGTGTGGGGGGCGGGGGACCGAGGGGCGAAGCTGCTCTTGGGGGGAGCTGAGAGGCTGTGGGTCCGAGCGGACCCCCCGGGCAGCGGCATGAGCGACTCCATGTCCAAGTCCCCGTCTCCCCCAACGAGAGGAGCTAAGCCCTATGTTGTTTGGGGTTACAGGCCTCTGTGATAAAACCGCTCCCCCCCCCAAAACCAAGCAACAGACAAGGATTTAATTCGGGGCAGGGGGGTTGCGGGGAGAGGCCCAGGGGACAAGAGGGAGCCCAGGGACACCAGCAAGACTCACGGCTCAGAATGTTCTAGTTCACGGGCTTTGTTACCAATTCTACTTGGTGAATCGTATGGGCTCCATGTACCTTGTGTGCACGCGGCAGACTGAAAGGGAATAATAAAGGCAAAAATAAACATTTTAAGAGGAAATGTTAGAAGCGGGAGGTAGGCAGGGCACAGATGGTTAGGGATGGTTGACAGGTTCCGTGGCCAATGGGGGGACGAAGCCAGGGACAGTAATCCAGAGAGAACTATTTTTAAATATTTGTATTGATTTTTAGAGAGAGAGGGCGAGGGAGAGGGAGAGCGAAACGTCCATGATGAGAGAGAATCATTGATCGGCTGCTTCCTGCACGCCCCCTACTGGGGATCGAGCCCGCAACCCAGGCATGTGCCCCGACCGGAATTGTACAGGCAACCTTTCAGTGCTCGGGACGACGCCCAATCCACTGAGCCACACCAGCCAGGGCCCTAAAGAACCTGTTAAGTCCTCCCTGCGCTCAGCGCTTTCCCATCTGACCTCATTCAACCCTCACAGCAGCCGTTGGAGACGGACTGTGATCGCCCATTCGTGACAGAGACAACCGAGGCCCAGAGAGGTTGAGTGACTGGCCCGGGGTCACACAGCTGCCAAGCGGGGTGGAGCCGGATTTCCACTGAGGCAGGCTGACTGGACAGGACAGGCAGGTGTGAGAGGAATGAGAGGGTGAGGAAGACGAGGGAGGGGCAGCATCCGGGAGGCAGCCCCTGCCCAGGTAGGGAGGCTGAATGGGTTGTCCGAGAGCTTCCCCATTTCCTGGGAATCCGGAGCCCTGGGGCTGTGCCTTGACCAGCCCCTTCCGGAGAGGGTCGAGGCCAGAAGCAGCCAAGCCGGCATTTG
>NW_005370276.1:545056-548027 GCF_000412655.1 Myotis brandtii
TTCCTGCCTGCTCTCTGGGGGCGGGGGGGGTGGTGCTTAGGGACAGGGACCTGGGAACAGCCAGGACCCACTTGGAAAGAACTGGGCAGCCCAGTTTGCCGAAGGGAGCCAGGCTCGGGCAGGGACAGGAGCCCATCAGCAGCATCGAAGGCCAAGGCAAGGAGGGAGCCCCGGTCCTGAGGCGGGAGGGGGGTTAGGGGGGCAGCGAGGCCTGGCTCAGGGAGGAGGTGCAGAGTGGGGGGAGGGGAGGCCAGCGGCTGGGCTTGCAGGTGGAGTTGGGCCCGGGCTGGGACCGGAGCCAGGACCCAAGGACCTGCCCCGCGATAAGAATGCCCGGGTCACACAGCTCCCCGGCAGGCGGCCCTGAGTTCAGGTCCCACCCATGCGGCTCACTCGCCGGGGCCGGCCGGGCACCGAGGCTCTCGGACTGTGGATCTGTGAAGTGGGCGCGGCGGGTGATGCCTGGGGCAGGGCCGGACGGGCCCTCTGCTGAGTCAGGGTTTGCGCGGGGCTGTCCTTCCTCCTTCTCTAATTCCCGTGACTCCTCTTCGTCCAGGAACTCGGGGTGCCAGGCAGGGCGGGGTCGGGGTGAAGATTGATAATAATTGCGACCTTCCCGGGCGGTTGCCGCGAGCTGGCCCTCCCAGGGAGGCAGCCGGCCCGTTGTACAGATGGGAAAACTGAGGCCCAGGGAGACACGGCACCTCTGAGATTTGCTCCAGAAACGTCACGGTTAACCCCTCGCTAGAGAAAAGGGGTCAGACAGGGGCCTCGGAGAGGCTGTCCCTCTGTGGCCGTTGTCTGGTCCCCGCCAACAGGAGCCAGGCCAAGAGGCGCTGTGAGAGTTTAAGAAGCTGTGTTACATCCTCTCACGGCGGGGCACCGAGGGGGGGTTATGTTCTGTTACGTGGGGACTGGGTCAGGCTGCACCAGCTCAGGGAGCGGCCGAACAGGACATCCTTGGAAGATAGCGGGATGTCGGATGGGGTGGGGGGCGCACCACTCGGTCAGGCAGAGGGCGCGCCCGAGTTGCCTGGGGAGTGTATCGTCCGGTCTGCAGGTGCAGGCCATTTGCTACAAGCTGTGGAAAAACACTTAGAGCAATGCATCGCAGAAAACACGGCCTGCCCTAGCCGGTTTGGCTCAGTGGATAGAGCGTCGGCCTGTGGACTCAAGGGTCCTGGGTTCGATTCCCGTCAAGGGCACATGCCCGGGTTTCGGCTCAATCCCCAGTAGGGGGCGTGCAGGAGGCAGCCGATCAATGATTCTCTCTCATTGATGTTTCTCTCTCTCTCCCTCTCCCTTCCTCTCTGAAATTAATTACATATATATATACAGCCCTAGCTGGTTTGGCTCAGTGGATAGAGCATTGGCCTATGGACTGAAGGGTCCTGGGTTCGATTCCAGTCAAGGACACATGCCTGGGTTTCGGGCTTGATCCCCAGTAGGGGGCGTGCAGGAGGCAGCCGATCAATGATTCTCTCTCATTGATGTTTCTCTCTCTCTCCCTCTCCCTTCCTCTCTGAAATTAATTACATATATATATACAGCCCTAGCTGGTTTGGCTCAGTGGATAGAGCATTGGCCTATGGACTGAAGGGTCCTGGGTTCGATTCCAGTCAAGGACACATGCCTGGGTTTCGGGCTTGATCCCCAGTAGGGGGCGTGCAGGAGGCAGCCGATCAATGATTCTCTCTCATTGATGTTTCTCTCTCTCTCCCTCTCCCTTCCTCTCTGAAATTAATTACATATATATATACAGCCCTAGCTGGTTTGGCTCAGTGGATAGAGCATTGGCCTATGGACTGAAGGGTCCTGGGTTCGATTCCAGTCAAGGACACATGCCTGGGTTTCGGGCTTGATCCCCAGTAGGGGGCGTGCAGGAGGCAGCCAGTCAATGATTCTCTCTCATCATTGATGTTTCTCTCTCTCTCCCTCTCCCTTCCTCTCTGAAATCAATACAAATATATTTTTAAAAAAACATTAAAAAGAAAACATAGCCAAACAGGAGAGGCCAGGCGTCGTGCTTCCGAACAGCCACAACCTTCACCAGGCGGCGGCCTGTCACCCCATATGGGATCAACGTGTCTGTGGTCTGTCTGTCTGTTGGTCCACCCTCCAGACCAACGCTCTCCCACAGATGCGTAACATGAGCCCCGGAGGTAAACATTTTCTAGCAGACACACACACACACACACACACACACACCGTAAAAGAAAGCAGGTGAAATTAACTTTAATTCTATATTTTATTTAACCTGCAATATCTGAGATAGTGCCATGAATCATGTCACCCACAGCCAACATCATCAAGGAGGTATCTTACATTCTCCTCTGCATGCTGAGTGATGGCTTGTTCGCAGATGGCCGCTAACTCCCACCAGAAAGGCTTGGTCTGTATTCAGACCTCATCACCCGGACGCCTCCAGGGCGGCCTGTCGGCCTGAGTGATTCCAATCCTGCCCGAAAAGTTTCCCAACCATTGACTTGCCTGCCAGGGTTGCAGGAGTCATTGAATTCTTCCGTATTCAATAATCACTAAATACCATTTAAAAAGTGGAGCTCACCAGCCCGGCCGGTGTGGCTCAGTGGTTGAGCCTCGACCCATGAACCAGGAGGTCACTGCTCGATTCCCAGTCAGGGCACACGCCCGGGTTGAGGGCTCAATCCCCCGTAGGGGGCGTGCAGGAGGCGGCCGATCCATGATTCTCTCTCATCATGGATGTCTCTATCTCTCTCTCCCTCTCCCTTCCTCTCTGAAATCAATACAAACGTATTTTTAAAAGGAAGAAGAAGAAGCAAAAAAAAAAAGGTGGCGAGGTCACCAGTCGCACCAGCCACATTTCAAAGGCTCGGTAGCCACATGTGGCCGGGGGCGCCATCATCGGGAAAAGTCCCATTGGAGGATGGGGCCAGGCCGTGAGTGCACCAAGGGCAGGGAGAGGCACATAGTAGGAGCTTAATAAATGTCT
>NW_005370276.1:548127-555764 GCF_000412655.1 Myotis brandtii
GGGCGGGCGGAGGGGGGAGAGAGAGCTTAGAGAGAAAGGAAGGGTTGAGAAGAGCCTTCAGGCTAAAGGCAGGCAGCCTCAGAGGCCCGGTGCGGCGAGCAGCGGAGCGGGCAGTGTGTCGGGAACAGGTAGAACTTGGCCGCGAGAACCGAATGACACGGGCTGTGCTGGCGCGGAGACCTGGGGAGGTGGGGCCGCGCGCGGGCACGTGGGGTGCAGTGCGTCTGCTGGGCTGTGAGGGCCAGAGCCAAGGACCCAGTCACGGAACCCCGAGGATTTGCAGGGAGAGTCCTTTCTTTAGCTGGGTTTTTTCTCCCTCATTATCACCATCATCATCAAAGTGACATATATCAACTGTGGTTTTTTAAAATCATTTAAAAGTTTGCATAGCTCTTGGGGAGGATGGGGGGGGGGGACGGAATGACCCAATCGGACCTGAAAACCTCCCTGAAGGGGTGCTAATCCAAACCCTGTGACCCCCACTTTGAGGCTACTTATTGGCCCAAGAGAAATGAGAGCGTAGGTTCCGCACAAAGACAGGGAGGGTCCTGGCTGGTGTGGCTCAGTGGATAGAGCGTCGGCCTGCGGACTGAAGGGTCCCGGGTTCGATTCCGGTCAAGGGCACATGCCCGGGTTGTGGGCTCGATTCCCGGGGGGGGGGGGGGGGCGTGCAGGAGGCAGCCGATGGATGGTTCTCTCTCATCATTGATGCTTCTATCTCTCTCCCTCTCCCTTCCTCTCTGAAATCATTAAAAATATATATAAAAAAATAAAAAGACGAGGAGGGTCACAGCGGCTTTCCGCATAACAGCTTGACCTGGAAGCGGCGCTCACGGGGAACAGGAGACACTGAGATTTGCGTGGCTGATGGAGTCCTCGGCCATAAAAAGGAACAAAGTCTGACACACCCGCAAACACACACGCATGAATGTCAGAACGTCATGCTGAGCACAGGGAGCCCAGAGGCACGGAGGAGTTTCTGTGAGAGGCCGCAGCCAGCTGGGCGTGTGCCGGGCAGCTCGGGGCAGCCTGTGTGCGGAGAGGGGGTGGGTGGCACGGGGGGCACCACGCGTTGGTCAAAATCCGCTCAAGCCCGGCCCGTGTGGAAGATTTGTGCGCTTCCTCAGGAGGAAAAGAATTGTTTTAAATACATTTTTATTGATTTCAGAGAGGAAGGGAGAGGGAGAGAGAGAGATAGAAACATCAATGACGAGAGAGAATCATCGATCAGCTGCCTCCTGCACGCCCCGCCCCCCCCGGGGGATGGAGCTGCCACCCAGGCACGTGCCCTGATTGGGAATCGAACAGCGACCTCCTGGTTCATAGGCTGATGCTCGACCACTGAGCGAGGAACAGAAACGTGAAAGAATGGGAGTGGGGTGTCGTGAGCTGGTTTTAAACAGAACGGGATGGCCGGTGACCGGAAAGATTGCCCTGCTGCTGATCGAGTTAGCGACTGAGAACTAGGCAAGGCGCCCGGGAAGGTGTAACGTGTGGCCTGGCCATTGTTCTGTTGTTCGGAAGGTGGAGGAGAGGCCCTGCCCCTGCCCTCCCTGGGCAGCCGCCCATGCAGCCCAGCTGGCTCACTTCTAGGACCTCTGTAACTTCCTAAATAAACTTTCCTTATAAAAAAAAAAAAGAAAAGAATAGCCCTAGCAGGTTTGGCTCAGTGGATAGAGCGTCAGCCTGTGGACTGAAGGGTCCCAGGTTCCAGGTTCGATTCCGGTCAAGGGCACATGCCCAGGTTGCGGGCTCAATTTCCAGTAGGGGGCGTGCGTGCAGGAGGCAGCCAATCAGTGATTCTCTCTCATCATTGATGTTTCTATCTCTCTCTTGCTCTCCCTTCCTCTCTGAAGTCAATAAAAATACATATTTTAAGAAAAATATAGTTCTGTCCTTTTAAAAACTATGGAAGCACAGGAGCAGCTACTCTCATTGCATAAGCATGCAGCCAGCATGAGAGAAGAGATAGATTTGAACAAATAGTTCAGTCACAGAAACACATGATGGTTCAGGGAGACCAGGGTTGTCAGGGAGAAGAGAGGTGAAAGGCTCGGTCTGTTTCTATCTCTCTCTCCCTCTCTGAAATCAATTTTAAAAAATACTAAATATTAGAAGACTAATAATAAAAAATAAATTTTGATAAAAGAAAGAAGAGGAAAGAGGGGGGAGCGACCTCTGCCCCCTGCACTGGGAATGTTTGCTGTGTTTTTACAAACACACAAAACTGGCAGCATTGGGTCCCCCCAGGCTGGCATGGAAGTGTTGGTGGAGACCATAAACTTATGAACAAACCCAGATGATAGTAAGTATATTTTAATTAATACATAATTTATTAATAAACCCAGGTGATCAATAGATGTAGAAATAGGCTCCAAGAATTTATTCTCCTATTAGATTTTGGGAAGGAAAAAAAAAAAAAGGGAACACACATGAGCTGTATGAAGACAGTTGAGCAGATGTAACAAACATCCCCCACCTCCCACTTCTGGAGCTTCACAAGCTCACGGCAGGCTCACACCCCAGGCCCATCCCTGGAATAACCACTTTTAGTGCACGTGTCTGCCAGAAATGTCTCTTCCTGTGTGTGTCTTGTCTTCACTTATTATCATTATCTTTTTAATCCTCACCCGAGGACATGCTCATTGATTTGAGAGAGAGAGAGAGGTGAGAGAGAAACATTGATTGGCTCACTTCCATACGAGCGCTGACGGGGAATTCAACCTGAAATCTAGGCATGTGCTGTGACTGGGAATCAGCCCCACAACTGTTTCGTGTATGGCAGCGGTTCTCAACCTGTGGGCCGCGACCCCTTTGGCGGTCGAACGACCCTTTCACAGGGGTCGCCTAAGCCCATCCTGCTTATCAGATGTTTACATTACGATTCAAAACAGTAGCCACATGACAGTGATGAAGTAGCAACGAAAATAATTCTATGGTTGGGTCACAACATGAGGAACTGTATTTAAAGGGCCAGAAGGTTGAGAACCACTGGTGTATGGGGTGATGCTCTGACCAACTGAGGCCCCCCCCCCCCTGGGCCAGGGCACCCATCGGTACTGCTCATTGGTGCTGCATTTCAGAGTCCATTGCAGACACGATTAGAGCGTTTCCCCCCAAAATGTTCCAGGCTGCACGTTGTTAAATAGACCCCAATATGTGCTGACGGGTTTTTCTTGTAATAGATGGTGCTCATGTACCACATACGGCACAAATCTGCAAGCGCCCGGTTTGACAAATGCGTGTGCCACCCAAACCCCTGGCAGGACAGAAACACCTCCCTCTGAAATGGCCCGATCCAGTCTCCCTGCGGCTCAGGTTCCTCTTGCAGACAATGTCGTCGTTAACGCCCTGGTGTAGATTTCACTGGGCATTTCCTCAAGGGCGCCTCTCTGTACCCCGAGTTTCTGGGGTCACGGTCATGTGTGCCTCCAAAAATTATACTAATGCGCTGCCTGCCTGCCAGGTGCTGGCTCTCGGAGGTGGGGCAGAGTCGAGGCGGGATTTCTGCTCCCGTTAGCGGAGACCGATGTGAAGAAGGTCGTGACCCTGGCCGGGTGGCTCGGTTGGTTGGGCGCCGCCCTGTGCACCCAAAGGTCAGGACACGTGCCAGGTTGACCTTTCTCCCTCATGTTCGTGGTTCTCTCCGTCTCCCTCTCTCTCTCAAAAATCTATTCTTTAAAAAAAAAATTTTTTTTAATCCTTAAAGAAGATAATAAACAGGCCCTGGCCAGGTAGCTCAGGTGGTTAGAGCATCATCCCAATACCCCAAGGCTGTGGGTTTGATCCCTGGTCAGGGCACCTACAAGAAGCAACCAGTGAATGTGTAAACAAGTGGAACAACATGTCTCTCTCTCTCTCTCTCTCTCTCGCTTTCTCTCCCTCTGTAAAATCAATAAATAAAAAGTTCAAAAAAAGAGAGAAGGCAATAGACAAAGAAAATAATTACTATTGCCCTGGCTGGTTTGGCTCAGTGGCTAGAGCGTCGGCCTGCGGACTGAAGGGTTCCGGGTTTGATTCCGGCCAAGGGCACATGCCCGGGGTTGCAGGCTCGATCCCCAGTAGGGGGCGTGCAGGAGGCAGCCGATCAATGATTCTCTCTCATCATTGATGTTTCTCTCTCTCCCTCTCCCTTCCTCTCTGAAATCAATAAAAATATATTTTAGAAAAAGAAAATAATTTCTAAGAATTAAAAGGGCTGAGAAGGAAGCCGGCAGGAGGCTGGGGTAGATGGGTGACAGGCGCATGGAGGGGTGTCCCCGGCTTTGTGGGGGTGGCCCGAGTAGCAAATGCTGTCAGGTGATCTCCCCACGCGGTTCCTCCAATTGCTCTCCCACCGGCATCCAGACGCCGGCATCCATGTGGGAGCTGCTGGCACCTGAGCCCTGGCCGAGGCGTGAGTCATTCTGCCTGGGCAACGCTCCCCGGAGCGAGGAGAGAGGCGAGCGGGCGCCCCTAACCCTCACCCTAACCGCTGAGAAAGTCAGGGGCCCCGCCGGCGTTCTCGGAAGGGTGGGCCTCACACAGGAAGAGGGGGGCAGTTCCGGCCCCACACAGACCGCAGGCGCCCAGGCGCCCACCCGCTCACCTTCTTTGCAAGCACGGCTCCTCCTCTCACCTCCCGCAGGGCTGCTCAAGTGTCCCCTCCTTCCAGGGCCCTCCCCACCCCATCACCTAAACCGCACCCCCACCCCAGACACCCCCTCTCCCTCCCACGCCTGCTTCGTTTTCCCCATCACCATCTGCTCGGTATCCTACTCCACGGAGACACTGTGTGTTCATCTCATGGTTCCTTCTAACACAGCGGTTCTCAACCTTCCTAATGCCGCGACCCTTTAATACAGTTCCTCATGTTGTGGTGACCCCCAACCGTAAAATTATTTTCGTTGCTACTTCATCACTGTAATGTTGCTACTGTGATGAATCGTCATGTAAATATCTGATATGCAGGATGTATCTAGGCGACCCCTGTGAAAGGGTCGTTCGACCCCCCCAAAGGGGTCGCGACCCACAGGTTGAGAACCGCTGCTCTAACAGAAACTGCAGGAGGGGTTTTCGTCAGTTGCCCTCCTGGTTGTGTCCCCCGGGCACCCGGTACATAGTAGGTGCTCAATAAATACTTGTGGGCTGAATGGAAGCATTTGCCCCATCTCAAGTTTAAAAAAAAGAAAAAGTGCAAAGCTCTTGAGGATGGGCAGTTCTCTCTTTAGACATCAGACTGGGCGGCCCCCAGACAAGAGGTCCCGGTTACCCTCCTGCCGCTGCTCATTCTTCAAATGAGACCAGAGAGGGCTTGAGCGCGGCCTAGGGTCACACAGCCAAGCCCAGGCAGGCTGTGACTCAGCCAGGAGTTGCGTCTCTGCACATCCCTGGGTAGCCAAGAGGCTGTGGCCAACTGAATGTTTGACTATAATCCTGGCTAGTGGGCCTTAAGCATTTGTATGGGGAACCGATATAGGGTTAAGCCTCGGACTGACCTGCCGGCAAAGTCACAAACAAGTCCCAGCTTAGAGGGCTCAGTCCTCTTAGCATAATTAGGCTTGACCTTATAACACTCCCCAGATCTTACCTGGGAAGCTAATGGGCTGAGGGAAGTGCAGGGAGTGTAAACATGGTCAAAACAGGTGAAACTCACAAGAACTGTAACTATGGTAACCACTGCCTTGTTTACCTCTGACTATAAAAGGTCGGTGCGGCCTGAGCGCTGGTGGAAGTCCTTCCTCCTGAGTTGGACTTACCCGCCTGGTCCCCCAATATTTCCAAATTATCTCGTGTCTTTTCTCTTTCATTTGTGTGCGGCTCCTCTTCCAGATCCTGAACCCTGAACCACGCGGGACGTGGAGGGAAACATTTACGACACATTTGTAGGATGAGGTTCTTTTGAAAAATCACACAGTAAAATTGATTTGTGTGTGTGTGTGTGTGTGTGTGTGTGTGTGGCAGTATATAGTTCTATGGATTTTAACACACATGTAGGTGTGTGTAACCATGGCCACAATCAGGAGACAGAACTTTTTCACCATCCCTTTATAGTCCTGTCCTTCCCATCCCTAATTGCCCTTCCCCACCCGACACAGCTAGGCATCTACTCTCTGTCCACATAGTTATGTCTTTTTGAAAATGTCATTGTATTCGTTTCCTATGGCTGTGGACGTAAGTGACCTCAGAGTGGCTTCAAACTACACAAATTCACTCTCCTCCACTTGAGGCCTGCATCCCTCCTGCAGGCTCTTGGGGAGCATCTGTTTCCGGGTCTTTTCCAGCTGGTAGAGGCCGCCTGCATCCCTTGGTTTGTGGCCCCATCCTCCATCCTTAAAGCCACAGCGTAGCATCTTCCAATCTCTCTCCTCTCTGACCCCCACTTCCTTCCGTTATTACACCTTCTCTCTGCGGTTCCTTCGAACCCCTGTGATTCCATTACAGGCCCTCCCTGACCATCTCCCCATCTCAGTATCCTTCACATAAACATCGCAGCTGCCGCATCCCTTCTCCTGTGTGGGTGTAGCATCTTCCATTTTCCGGGACTGGGACGTGGACATCCTGGGGGCCATTCTTCAGCTCACCATATATAATAGCCATATATTTTTTAAAAAATATATTTTACTGATTTTTTACAGACGGCCATATATTTTTTTTAAAATATATTTTATTGACTTTTTACAGAGAGGAAGGGAGAGGGATAGAGAGCTAGAAACATCCATGAGAGAGAAACATCCATCAGCTGCCTCCTGCACACCCCTTACTGGGGATGTGCCCGCAACCAAGGTACATGCCCTTGACCGGAATCGAACCCTGGGCCCTTCAGTCCGCAGGCCGACGCTCTATCCGCTGAGCCAAACCGGTCAGGGCATATAACAGCCAAATTGATGGGGCGATAGGTTGTGACCTTCTGAATCTGGCTTCACCCACTTAAAGCGCACCGCCTTTGAGCCTCATCCGCGTGGCGGTGGGTGTCCGTGTGGTGTATTTCTTGTCCTTGCCAAGTAGGCTCGCGCGTGTGGGCGCCGCTCACCTGATGAAGGATACTTGGGCTGTTCTCAGTTGCCGTCGATTATAAGTCTCGCGCCTTTAAACATGCGAGCAGTTGCCTGATTCAAACCCCTGCCTTCCTGACCCCTCGACCTTCCAACCCCCCGAGCCCCTGGCCAGAAGGAGCACGCCGGGGGAACCGCGTGGAGGAGCCGGAGGCACGCCCCCATGGCACCGGGTGGGTAGCGGTGCCACCTGCCCGGGTTCCGATCCCAGCTCTGTCCTCTGCAGCTGTGTGACCGCAGCCCAGTGACTGCTCCTCTCTGTGCTCAGATTGTCTCATTTGGGACAGAGAAGGGCCAGCCCACCCGCCTCCTAGGGCTGCTGAGGAAATAGATGATTTAAGGCACGTGGTGGATTAAGGCACGTGCGGTCCCAGGGAGTGCTCCTCCTGTTATATTTATGTTTTCAACAAATACTGACACACCCTCTGTGTATGCCAGGGTCTTGGATATTGGCAATCAAGACAGACCCCCCTCCTCACCCCCTCACCACCCCCAAAAAATATCTCTGGCTTCATGGACTTTATATGCAAGTGAAGAAAGGCAAACGCTCAATGTAACATGTAAACCAGAGGTGACGGGTGGCTTGGGAAAGCAGGCAGGGGG
>NW_005370276.1:555928-563138 GCF_000412655.1 Myotis brandtii
GGCGACAGGGGAGGCCTCAGTGACAAGTGGGGATGTTGGAGCAAAGACCTGTGAGGATGCCAGTCACAGGCCTGAATGGAAGACAGCACAGGCAGTGGAAAGGCCCTGAGGCAGGACTCCGCCTGGAGTGTGGCGGCCAGGAGGTCAGTGTGGCTGGAGCTGAGTAAGCAGAGGCGGGGGGGGGGGGGTGAGGAGGGCTTTGAGCAGAGGAGGGACTGAAGCCGACCTGGGTTCTGGCATCCCCCTGGCAGCGGCGGGGCGGGAACTGACCGTGGGGGCAGCATGGAGGGAGGGAGATCAGTAAGGAGACGACAGACATAGCCCAGGAGAGAGGCAACGGCAGCTTTCAACCCTCACCAAGTTCCCTCCAGGGAGGCCTCCCTGTCCTTCTCCAGATGAGGACACTGAGGCCCAGAGAGGTTAGGCTACGTCTTCAAGGTCACACAGCTGGTTGGTAGCAGAGCCGGGGTTCCGATCCACATCTGTGCGGCTTCAGCCTGTCTTCCTTCCCTACTGGGCGGGCAGGGCCGCCTCTGGAGTGGGTGACTGAGCCCCGGCCGCCAGGGCACCTGAGCCGGGACCGGTTTATTTATTGCACACCCGCTCTGTGCCAGGCACTGGGGGGAAGACACTGAATGAGACAGATACACTGTGTCCCAGAGGCAGAGGGAGCGGTGGCGGCTCAAGGACAGCTGTGTACTGAGGCATCCTTTGAAGACTGCTGTGTGGCCTTGGGGAAATATATTAACTTCTCTGGGCTCCATTTCTTCAGGCACAAAGTGGTGCTCCCAATACCCACCTCCTCCTCCCCTACCCCCGCCTCCCCTGCTGGGGCCAGAGGGGAGTCAGACAGGGTCTGAGGCCCGAGGAGGCCATAGGAGTGGGCAGGCCCGGCCGACGCAGGGCCTTGAGTTCCGGGCTGAGGCGCTGTGGCCATGCAGCAGGGAGAGAATGGAGGCCAGGAGATGAGGGAGGAGGCTGGGTTGAGGGTCCAGGGGGCAAGGAGAGCCCGGAGCTGGACTGGGGCAGTGGGGCCGGAGAGGGAGGGCCCGGGCTGGGCGGACTCTGGATTGGGAGGCAGGAGGGTGGACACGCTGGGCCATTCTCAGAGTCTCAGGTCCTGGGGTCCCCTGAGCAGGGGAGGCCGGGCACTTGCTAGGAGGCTCAGTGGGTGCCTGCCGGTGGCTGGTCACATGGCCCGCCCCGCCCGCCGCAGGCCTCTGGCCGGCTCGGGTGTCCTCCTCATTCCTCTGCTCCGATCAAGCGGCAGCGCACGCCAGGCCCCGGACGTGGTGTGGGAACCACACAGCTTGCCACCCGGGGAGGACGGTCACCCTGGGCCAGATGGGAGGTCCTCGGTGGGAGCGAAGGCGCACAGCACCCGTGTTTAGGACACACCGTGCGATCCGGCCCAGCAGGAGTCCGGGCGGGGTCTCCCTGGTGCACAAGCACAGAGACAGGTGGGGAAGTGGGGGCATTCCTGGCAGGAGGAGCAGCAGGTGCAAAGGCCCGGAGATGGGAATCGTGCTCAGTACCTGGCGGGGGGAGGCGGGGGGGCTTTAGCTGGAGTGTGGGGTCCAAGGAGGGGCCGGGACAGAAACTGTCTAGAGGACTGAGGTTCAAACCCCGGCTCGGCTCGGTGCTTGCTGTGTGGCCTTGGCCTCGTCGCTCCCCTCCCTGCACCCCCATGTTCTCACCCGTAGCGTCATCTCATACAAGGAGATTGGGGCTCTCCCCCATTCGCCTCGTGTTTAGTGAATATTGATGCTCAGTTATTTGTCGAGCGGCTGGTTGTTCTGCGCTCCGAGGGCACAGGTGTGTGGACGCCGCTGGCCTGGAAGGAGGCCAGGCTTTGGGGGTCTCTGAGGGCCCCACGGAGGACTCTAAAGTGCCCCAGACGGAGAACCAGGGAGGCGGGTGGAGGACATAACCGGTGCTCTGTGACTTTCCTTCACTTGTTTCCTGCTAAAGCCCTTCGTGCATTCACACATTCATTCATGACACATTCATTCATTCACTTACACACTCATTCATTCATTCACCACACATTCATTCTTTCACTTACACACTCATTCATTCATCACACATTCATTCATTCACTTACACACTCATTCATTCATTCACCACACATTCATTCTTTCACTTACACACTCATTCATTCATTCACCACACATTCATTCTTTCACTTACACACTCATTCATTCATCACACATTCATTCACTCACACAAATTCATTCATTCATTCATTCATCATACATTCATTCATTCATCACATATTCATTCATTCGTTCATCACACACTCATTCATTCATTCATCACATTCATTCATTCATTCACTTACACACTCATGCATTCATTCATCACACTCATGCATTCATTCATCACACACTCATTCATTCACCACACATTCATTCATTCACTTGCACACTCATTCATTCATCACACATTCATTCATTCATTCACTCACACAAATTCATTAATTCATTCATCACACACTCATTCATTCAGCCACATACTGATTGCGCACAGGCCATGTCCCAGCGCTGTGGACCCCACCCTGGCTTCCTGGGCTGTGGCTCGGGCCTGGTTTGGAGATGGTAACGGCTCGTTTAAGCATTCAGTGAAGACCCAGGCGCCCCTGAAGGGCACCGGATCTTTTCCTCGTCGGCATCTCTGTGTCCCTCTCCTGTAAACTGGGGAGGACATTTTTCCCTGAGGAGCTGTCTGTCTGGAGACCAAAGACTGAGCGGACGCTGGCGGCCAACCACGGCGTCGGCTTCCTCGGCATTTGTCAGGAGCCCGGCGCTTCGCGTTTTTATTCCTTTTAGCCCTCAGGAAGGATTAGATCCCTGAGGTAGAAAGCGCCTTCTCCTCGTGTGACCGATGAGGAGACTGAGGCCCAAAGAAGTGTGAGCTGTTGCCAGAGGCCCAGGCACTTAAGCTGTTAATCTGCCTGGTAACCGATGACCTCACAGCTCCCATCCGCGGGGCGAAATCTGCCTGGCAACCGGTGACATCACTAAGACTACCGTCCAGGCTCAACCTATGGGGTACCTGATAGCGTCACCGAACAATAAAGTCATTATGATGTGATGAGGGCCTACTAAGTGCCAAACGCCATGCCGTGCTAAGCAGCCCCTCCTCTGGGTTCACCCAATGTCCAGGGTCGCCTCTGTCTTGAATATAACAATAACGTTAGCCCTGATTTATTGCTGCAGACCGTGAGCCAATCATTTTTACGGCTATTGACACATTAAACCCTCCCACTATTTCTACTGTTAAAAATTAACACAAGCATTTATATTGTGCTTACTCCGTGCCAGGCACAGTTCTAAGCACTTCTTTCCTGGAGGTGATGATTATTATTAGCCCCATTTTATGGAGGAAGAAACTGAGGCACAGAGAGGTTGAGCGACTTGCCCACAGCCACACAGCTGCTGGGGCATAGACTTCAAAGCCACGTATCCTGGCTCCAGGGTTTATACAGTTAACCAAGACACTGTGCTGCTCCTCTTATCCCCGTGTTACCGTTGAGGAAACTGAGGCACAGAGCGACGCCAGCCAGACTCCGAGCACGTGACATCCAGCTCCAGAACAGTACTCTTACTCACGCCTGTACCGCTTTGGTTACAAAGGGCCGGCAAAGTCCCCACCCCCACCCCTCTGAGGTGACCAGCCCTCCCTCCCTGCTCCCTGGGGCACAGCCCCAGCCAGGGACGAGGGTCCTGCACCAGCAGACCACAGAGCACAGGCCGGCTTCCCCTCTGGGAACCTCACCAGGCTCCCCGAGCCCTCCTGGGACCCCAGGCAGAGGGCACAGTTCTCTAGCTTTGTCCTTCTGCTCCTACCTGACCCCCGCTCCCCATCGCCCCATCCCACAGAGCTCCGCAGCTGGGGAGGGAGGCCTTCAGGAAAGACATCGGAGCTTGCTGGGCAAGTCGCAGCCCTCGGTGGCCTCAGTCTCCTCATCTGTCAACTGGGCAGACAAGGAGGAACTAACAGAACAGGCCTCTGCAAGCCACTGGGTTTTCAACCTCACTGGGCGCAACCCCTTGCCTCCTTTTCGTTAAAAGCAGTTGTTTTCATGGGAAGAGTATTTTGTTTCCCTTTAATGCTTCATTCATTCATTCATTCATTCAGTGAGTGTTTTCTTAAAGTAAAACGCACATGAGTGCCGTGCAATGGCTCGATGAATTTTGCACAGTGGGCACAACATATAACCAGCCCCCGTCTGCCTCTGCCCACAGTCACCCCGTCCTCCAAGGGTCACCACCACCCGCCTTCTAACACCATAGGCCACTTTCTCTGGCTTGGAACTTCCCATAGTTGGACAGATGCCTGGGTGCTCTTGGGTCCCTCATTTTTCATTCAACGTTATGTTTCAAGGTTTTTTGTTTGTTTTTTTAATATATGTTTATTGATTTCAGAGAGGAAGGGAGAGGGAGAGAGAGATAGAAACATCCATGATGAGAGAGAATCATTGATCGGCTGCCTCCTGCACACCCCCCACTGGGGATCAAGCCCGCAATCCGGGCATGTGCCCTTGACCGGGAATCGAACCATGACCTCCTGGGTCATAGGTTGATGCTCAACCACTGAGCCAGACCAGCCGGGCTGGTTTTTTTTTATTATTATTATTGATTTTTAGAGAGAGAGGAAAGGACAGGGATATATATAGAGAGAGAAACATCGATGTGAGAGAGAACAATTGATCTGTTGCCTCCCATATGCACCAACTGGGTATCGAGCCCAAAGCCCAGGCATGCGCCCTGACCAGGAATCGAACCTGCAACCGTTTGGTGCACGGGACGATGCTCCTACCAACTGAGCCACACTGGCCAGGACATGTTTCTGAGTTTTTATCTGTGCGGTTGAACTCCAACCCTCCTTATATAACAGAAGAGTTGTAACATTCTCTTCCATAACTTGAAATAAAATCCACAGACGATATAACCTACTTACAACCCGCCCCCCTCAGTTCAGTGTATTCTATCTCTCTCTCCCACTCCCTTCCTCTCTGAAATCAATTAAAAAAAACAAAAAAGAACCAATACAGGTGATAAGACCCTTAGGTAGAGGGACTGGCTATTGAGAATGTGAAAAGAGTAAAATACAGCGACTTGCTTCCTTTGGAAAGCTGACCAACACTCCACACAGCCCGGGCCCGTAACACGCCAGCTTCCGGTTGGCATGCTGCCACCCTGCCTCCTCCCCCGTGGATTCCGGTGCCCGGAGCCCTGGAACGCGTGACACCGCAATCCCAGGCCCTGGGTCATCACGCCCCAGGCCCGCGCCCCGCAGGCTCACTGCAACTGCACAGACGTGTCTGTGAATTTATCAGCCCCCACGGGCGCCCAGCGAAGTGTGTCCCCAATGCAGCGTCACCTCCGTTGGGTCCCCAAACCCTGGTCCCTCTCCCACACCACACACAGGAGGGGACGGGGGGCGGGGGGGAGGCAGCAGAGGAAGCAGGGAGCTCTTAAACCATCTCCCTTTGGGCAGTTTCACTCCCTGGTTTGGGAGGGCAGCTCGAGTGAGGGACCCGGCCGGTGTGGCTCAGTGGTTGAGCATCAACCTATAAACCAGGAGGTCAGGGTTCGATTCCTGGTCAGGGAACCTGCCCGGGTTGTGAGCTCGATCCCCAGTGGGGGGCGTGCAGGAGTTCGATCCCCAGTGCGGGGCGTGCAGGAGGCAGGTGATCAATGATTCTGTCCTCATTGATGTTTCTATCTTCCTCTTCCTTCCTCTCCGAAACCAATAAAAATACAGTTTTCTTTCTTTTTTTTTTTTTTAATACTGTTTCCCAAAACCATAAAAATATAGTTTTCTTTCTTCTTTTTTTTTTTAATACTGTTTCAGCTTCTCAGTGGCTGGACGTGTGGGTTGGCAGGAGGGCTCTGCCGCGCGGGGGCCTGGCTGACTTCTTGGGCCTCGGTTTCCCCGTTGGGGGAAGCGGTGGGGCCCTAGCGTCTGCCTTGGGCGGTGGGGGGAAGAGTCCGTGTCCGGAAAGCACTTAGCCCCGCTTTGCACACGGGAGGTGCTCCACCTCCGCCAGCTGTGTGGCTTCGGGCAAGTCACTCACCCTCTCTGTGCCCCGCTTGCTTCACCCATAAAAAGAGGATAATAATCATTGTCACCTCGCAGGGCGGTTGCGGGGTTTCCGTCCCCCATTGGCACCGGGCAGATGCCAAAACGAGGCGCCGAGAAAGCTCCTCCCCAAGGTCCCACCAGGAGGGGGTGCCCCTCACCCCCCCTCACTCACTGGCCCTCACTCTTCCTCTGAGAGTCTGCTTTCTGCCTCGTGTGTCCCGGTGACCTCAGCGGTGAAGCCGGACACGGGCAGGCCCCGGGCCCTGCACCCTCCCGGCGACCTCTGACCTCCCCTGCTCCCCGTTCTCACACGGTGTCTCCCCCCCTCCTGCAGACAGAAGCTGTCGGGCGAATACTTCCGGTACAAAGGCATCCCCTTCCCCGTGGGCATCTACTCCCCCGAGAGCATCAGCATCACGGAGAACGCGGAGGTGCAGGACGACGACATCTTCATCGTCACCTACCCCAAGTCAGGTACCTTCGGGGGGCGGGCACCCAGAACAAGGGGCTGTTCCTAACGGGTGGCCTGGGCCTTGGTCCTGGCGGGTCCCGCCCCCCAGGAGCACCCTTCTCCCAGGTCAGCGCTCAGGTCCCCAGGGAGCCTCCCCTGACCTCCGTGGCTAAAACAGCATCCCCGCCCCCCACCCGCCCTGGCTGGTTGGCTCAGTGGGTAGAGCGTCGGCCTGTGGACTGAAGGGTCCCTGGTTCGATTCTGGTCAAGGGCACATGCCCGGGCTGCAGGCTCGATCCCCAGCAGGGGGCGTGCAGGAGGCAGCCGTTTAATGATTCCCTCTCATCATGGATGTTTCTCTCTCTCCCTCTCCCTTCCTCTCTGGAATCAATAATAATATATTTTTTTTAAATAAAAATAAATAAAAGAGCGTCCCCCTCCTGTCCCTCTCCATCCCCTTAACCGCCTCATCCTCTACCCCGTGGAATGCTGCCAGCAGCTGCATATTTTATCGTGATTTGTCCTCAGGTTTCCCACTAGAATCTGAGCTCCATGCGGGCAAATGTTTTCGTGTTTCTTGTTCACGGCTGTGTCCTCTGAGCCTGAAACAGGGCCGGGCACATCTTAACTATTCAATGCATATTTGTTGAAAAAAGGGAGGGAGGGAGG
>NW_005370276.1:563216-564943 GCF_000412655.1 Myotis brandtii
CGGTGCCTTCACTCGAAGTCCTTTGGGGAGGTTTTACTGAGAGCGACAAACTTCAGCGTTTTCTTCTCTAAAATGATGGGTTGGCACCTCTATTTCCAAAATATTTGTGAAATTTTTCAAAATATGACATTCACCCCTTTGGCATGGAGCTCTATGAGGGTTGTTTTGGGGAACAGCTTTGAGATACAATTCACACCATCCACTCGCCCATTTTAAAATATTTTCATTGAGCCGAAACCGGTTTGGCTCAGTGGATAGAGCGTCGGCCTGCGGACTGAAGGGTCCCAGGTTTGATTCTGGTCAAGGGCATGTAGATAGAGATGTTTTTAACTATCTCTCTCCCTTCCTCTCTGTAAAAAATCAATAAAATATATTTTTAAAAAATAAAATATTTTCATTGATTTCAGAGAGGAAGGGAGAGGGAGAGAGAGAGAGAAACATCAGTGATGAGAGAGAATCATCGATCGGCCGCCTCCTGCACGCCCCCCACTGGGGATCGAGCCCGCAACCCAGGCATGTGCTCTAAGGCAACCGTGACCCCCTGGTTCATAGGTCGATGTTTAACCACTGAGCCACACCAGCCGGGCCGATTCACCCGTTTTAAAGTGCAATTCTGTGGCTGCCGGGTATTCACAGCTGGGCACCCATCACCACCGTCAGTTTTAGAACATTCCCATCACCCCAACAGGAGCCGGTACCCACCAGCCATCACCTCCCAGCCCCACATTCCTGCCCCCAGGCCCCGGCGATCATTAATCCGATTCTGTCCCGGTTCGCCTGCTCTGGACATTTCAAATCATTGGAATCGGACACCCCATGGCCTCTGACCGCTTCTCTCACTCAGCGTCTCACTGGCCTGGTCCGTCTTCACCAGCTTCTCGCTGACGCGCGCTCACCACCTTCCAATCCTTTGCCTTTAGCACAATGTAAGCTTTTTTAAAAAAAATATGTTTTTATTGATTCCAGAGAGGAAGGGAGAGGGAGAGAGAGAGAGAGAGAGAAACATCAATGATGAGAGAGAATCATTGATTTGCACGCCCCCTACGGGGGGATTGAACCCGCAACCCGGGCATGTGCTCTTGACCGGAATCGAACCCAGGACCCTTCAATCCGCAGGCCGATGCTCTGTCCACTGAGCCAAGCCGGCTAAGCCCACAGTGTGAACTGTATGCACGACCCCCCTTCTCGCACACACATCACGTGCACGCGTACACACTTGCACACGTGTTTTTTTTTATGGAGAATAAACTCCAGGGTACGGAATCGCTTGGTCGAAGGGCTGTGCATTGGCAATGGTGGTGGACACGACCAAGGTCCCTCCGTCCACCCGGTGGCAACCTGTTCCCCAAACAGCAGGCTGTGCCGGAGGCGCTGGGTGGTGATGCTGGCACACACAGTGAGTGACTTAATGCCACCGAACTGTCCGCTTCAAACGGGTGCATTGGCCAGTTTCATGTTCCGTATGTTTTACCACAAAGAAAGCATTCTTCCCTGGCAACAGGGGGTGACACTGCCAAGGGGGGAAGGCAACCGTGACCCCCTGGTTCATAGGTCGATGTTTAACCACTGAGCCACACCAGCCGGGCCGATTCACCCGTTTTAAAGTGCAATTCTGTGGCTGCCGGGTATTCACAGCTGGGCACCCATCACCACTGTCAGTTTTAGAACATTCCCATCACCCCAGCAGGAACCGGTACCCACGGAACCACGCCAGCCGGGCGTTGGGG
>NW_005370276.1:565000-565628 GCF_000412655.1 Myotis brandtii
AGAGGGTGTCCCGGGTCCCTGGCAGCGCAGGCCTCTGTCCATCACGCAGCCCCGGAGAGGAGCCTATGAAAGAACCCACCCTCTGTCTGCAGGGTTCCTCCAGCGCCCTCTACTGACGGCCCTTGGCATTGCGCCGGCCGGCAAAGGAGAAATGTTTGCTGGGCGGGCGGGGTGGGGTGGGGAGCGGTGTCCAGCCCCAGCTCTCAGCATCTCAGCATCTCAGCACAGGGCAACTGAGAGGGGATCTGGAGCCGAGAGGCAGGGCCCGGAGAACTGGCCCAGGGTCCCTGTTAGAAGCCCAGGCAACATAATACAAACGAGAGGAGGTTGCTAGCAGCATCATCATCATCATCACCATCATCACTTCTGGTCTGACTTGCCTGTGGTCTCCCAGAATCCACGCCTGTGAACTGGATCACTGATGAGGCCCCTTCCTCCTACATGGCATCTGTGCCCCCCCTCCCAAAATCTGGGGGTGACGCCCAAGAAGGGGCAGTGAAAAGAGCTGAGATTTTTTTAAGTCGAAGCCTGGATTCAATCCCAGCTCCCCGCCCGCCCCCCCACCCCCCCATGCATTAGCGAGTCCTTCAGCCCTAATACATAAGCCCCAGAACCTGAGAAGCGGGGC
>NW_005370276.1:565859-568018 GCF_000412655.1 Myotis brandtii
TTTATGGGCCAGGCCTGGAACCGGCCGCACATCACCGCCACCTGCATGTCCTTGGCTACAGCTCAGTCACGTGGGCCCACCCAGCTGCAGGAACCACGCAGTCCCCGCAGGAAAACGAAACGGGGTTGGACGGAGGGCTAGCCAGGCTCCGCCACTTGCCCGCCGCTTCCCGGCTTCGCCACCTGGGCCGGCGACCTTATTTCTCTGAGCTGTTTCCTGCTCTGAAAATAGAGACAACCAACTCCACCTCGTCCCCCGCCGGTTGTGAGGAAACCCGTAGCCATGTGTGCAGTAGAGGGAGCCAGGGCCGGCCCCATCGCCCCCCCCTCTTCGCCCGTCCCCGCCTCCGATTCATTTGCCCCGTTGCTCCCGCCAGGCACCAACTGGATGATCGAGATCCTCAGCTTAATCGTCAAGGACGGGGACCCCTCCTGGATCCGCTCGGTGCCCATCTGGAAGCGGGCGCCCTGGTGTGAGACCATCATGGGAGCCTTCAGCCTCTCGGACCAGTCCAGCCCCCGCCTCATGAGCTCCCACCTCCCCATCCAGCTCTTCACAAAGGCCTTCTTCAACTCCAAGGCCAAGGTGCGGGCGGAGGGAGAGGAAGCGGGTGGGGGCGGAGAGGGCATAGCTAACCGATGAGGTTGGCACATAGTTAAGTGAGCACCTACTACGTCCTGGCCCTGACCTAGAACAGCAGTAAAAAAATAAAAATACATGCGAGTCCACATTCTAAAGGCGGACAGGCAGCGAACAGATGGGCTGGAAAAGGAAAATCTTGTATAGGTCCAAGATGGAAAAATTCACAGCCGCGGAGCAGAGGGTGAGGGTTAGAGGTAGGGTGGGGGTTGCGGTTATAGGTGGTCAAGGGTGTTCGCAGTGAGAATGTCCCTTTTGAGGAAAGATCTGGGAGGTGAAGGAAGAAGGCAGGGGCGTGTCTGGGGGGGAAGAAGGTCCCAGGCAGGGGGGGAGGAGGGGGAGTCGGTGCAAAGGCCCTCTGGTGGGTGTGATGTGTCTGAAGACCAGCAAGAAGGCCTGTGTGGCCGGAACCAGGTGAGCGAGCGGGAGAGGAGTGGAAATGAGGTCAGGGAGGTAACCGGGCCAAAACCGCGCAGGGCCGCGTTGGCTGTGGCTTATGGTGATCGAGACAGGGGCCCGGGAGGCTGAGCCAGCCCAGCCGGGGACCGACCTCGGTGCTCACTGGCGCCCTCTGGCGGCGAGGTGGGGAACTGCCCGCCGCGAAGGCAGCAGGAGCTGGGAGGAGGCGAGAGTCCAGGTGGGAGGTGCCCTGGGTGGTGGCCGCGGAGGTGAAGCAGAAAGGCTGGCTTTCTAAGGTGGAACCAGGACGACGTGGTGACAGACTGGATGTGGGTGTGAGAGAAACATGAGTCAAGGGTGTCTCCAGGGCGTTCGGCTTCAGGAAGTGGGAGGATGGGGCTGGGCTGTCATCAACTGAGATGGGGAGGGCGGGGAGCAGAGGTGGGGGCGAGGAGGGATGTGGGGGGCTCTGCTGTGGCCCATCCACGTCCCAGGTGGAGGTTGCCAGCGGGCAGTGAGATAGATGCATCTGGGTTTGACAGGAGAGATCTGGGCTGGACACAGATATTTGCAATTTGTAGACAATAAATAGGTAGGTAGGTAGACGATAGATACATAGGTAGGTAGGTAGGTAGGTAGGTAGGTAGGTAGACGAGTAATGCAGATAGAGACAAGATGGGGACTGCAATCCAGGGGTCCCCAAGGCCCCCCTCAGGCCCCCCGGTTCACTAGAGGGACTCAGAAGCTGGCAAAGCTGGTAGACCCACAGTCACGGTTAGTCTAGCGAAAGGGTGGAGGCGCGTGGGGCGAGCAGAGACGCGGCGCCAGCTTCCGTGGCCTCTCCCCGTGGACTCGCACGAACAGCGCTCAGGCCCTTCGCGATGATGCGTGACGGCCAGCACGGAGCATTGCCCCCAGCGACGCTCACCCGAGCCATGGGGCCCGGGTTTTTTGTTGTTGTTTTTAAATATATTTTTATTGATTTCAGCCCTAACTGGTTTGGCTCAGTGGATAGAGCGTCAGCCTGCGGACTCAAGGGTCCCAGGTTCGATTCCGGTCAAGGGCATGTACCTTGGTTGTGGGCACATCCCCAGTAGGGAGTGTGCAGGAGGCAGCTGATC
>NW_005370276.1:568289-568661 GCF_000412655.1 Myotis brandtii
GTGTCCTGACTGGGAATCGAACTGTGACCTCCTGGTTCATAGGTCAGTGCTCAACCCCTGAGCCACGCCGGCCGGGCAGGGTTTTGTTGGAGGTTGGTCACATAGACGTGGCTGACCACCATGTGGCTGACCTTGGTCTTGGGAAAGGAGACTGTTGACAGGGAAGGACATGTTTGATGGGACTGGAGGGGGGGATGTTCATCCTATAGAATAAAACCCTAATATGCAAATCAACACAACAGTGGAATGACCAGGCGCTATGATGCGCACTGACCACCAGGGGGCAGACACTCAACGCAGGAGCTGCCCCCTGGTGGTCAGTGTGCTCCCACAGGGGGAGCACCGCTCAGCCAGAAGCTGGGCTCACCGCTG
>NW_005370276.1:568761-569365 GCF_000412655.1 Myotis brandtii
TTCGATTCCGGTCAAGGGCATGTACCTTGGTTGTGGGCACATCCCCAGTAGGGAGTGTGCAGGAGGCAGCTGATCGATGTTTCTCTCTCATCGATGTTTCTAACTCTCTATCCCTCTCCCTTCCTCTCTGTAAAAAATCAATAAAATGTATTTAAATATATATATTTTTATTGATTTCAGAGAGGGAGGGAGAGGGAGAGAGATAGGGACATTAATAATGAGAGAGAATCATTGATGGGCCGCCTCCTACACTGGGGATCGAGCCCGCCACCAGGACATGTGCCCTGACCGGGAATCGAACTGTGACCTCCTGGTTCATAGGTCAGTGCTCAACCCCTGAGCCACGCCGGCCGGGCGGGGTTTTGTTGGAGGTTGGTCACATACACGTGGCTGACCACCATGTGGCTGACCTTGGTCTTGGGAAAGGCGACAGTTGACAGGGAAGGACATGTCTGATGGGACTGGAGGGGGGGATGCTCATCCTATAGAATAAAACCCTAATATGCAAATCGACACAACAGTGGAATGACCGGGCGCTATGATGCGCACTGACCACTAGGGGGTAGACGCTCAACGCAGGAGCTGCCCCCTGGTGGTCAGTGCG
>NW_005370276.1:569439-570746 GCF_000412655.1 Myotis brandtii
GGTGGTGGGAGCCTCTCCTGCCTCCGCAGCAGCGCTAAGGACCCCTCGGGGGATGTCTGCCGAGGGGTCCCAGACTGCGAGAGGGAGCAGGCCGGGCTGAGGGACCCCCCCATGTACGAATGCCGTGCACTGGGCCTCTAGTAGAATATAAACCTGGTAAACAGATTGGAGCCAGGGAATTGAGGCCTCAAATGCCAGGCCCAGGGGCTGGGACTCTGTCCTGGGGCGCTGAGAACCCAGGAAGGCGGGGTCCTCGCGGGGTGCAGAGAGACCCCCTGCGGCTGTGTGGAGGCCGGAGGCCAGGGAGGGGGCTGGGGCGGAGGTCCAGGCAGGAGAGGATGAGGCTGGGGCCTCAGCTCTGGGGACAGGAAGGAGGGGCGGCGTCCCTCCTCTATTGGTCCACACCTCTCACCCTGATCGCCCCCATCCTGAACTCCGTGCCTTTCTCCTCCGCTCTGTGTTTCCTGAAGCCAACGGTCCTTCCTCCTGACCCAGAAACAGCCCCTCCCTCCCTCCCTCCCCCCAGCATGTGGTTGGAGGGAGCGCTCCCCGTTCTCTGGGACGAGGTGCAAGGATCTGAGCTGCCAGAAGCTGGGAAGTCCCCTGGGAAGTCTACCCTGAGTCCTTCCTGCTGCAGGGCCAGGAATGGAGCTCAAAACACAGCCTGGGGCCGGGGGGCCGGCCGCCGTGACGGACGCCTTCTCTCCCCTCCCAACACCGCATGCAGGTCATCTACATGGGCCGGAACCCCCGGGACGTGGCCGTGTCGCTCTATCACTACTCCAAGATCGCCGGGCAGCTGAAGGACCCCGGCACCCCAGACCAGTTCCTGCAGAACTTCCTCAAAGGCGAAGGTGAGGACGGGGGAGGGGGCGGGGAGCCCCTTGTGGCCCAGAGGGAAGAGGGACAGAGGGAGAGAGGAGACCAGGAGACCGAGAGAGAACCAAAGGCACCGACAGAAACACCAGGGAGAGGGAGCCAGAGAGAGACTGAGCTACAGGGACAGCGCCAGAGACAGAGGGAGGCAGAGAGAGGGATGCAGACAGAGAGACAGGGAGACAGAGGGACCAGGTGTCAGGGATGGGGGAGGGGGGCATCCAGCTCCGAGGGGCCAGGCCTGGGCCAAGGGGGGCTAGTCAGGCCCCGTGAGCACCAGCGGAGGCCCCGCTGCCTGGCCCTCACCCCTCCGCCCCTCTGCCCGCAGTGCAGTTCGGCTCCTGGTTCGACCACATTAAAGGCTGGATTCGGATGCAGGGCAAAGAGAACTTCCTGTTTATCACCTACGAGGAGCTGCAGGAAGTGACTCC
>NW_005370276.1:573534-574933 GCF_000412655.1 Myotis brandtii
GAGGGACAGCGCCAGAGACAGAGGGAGGCAGAGAAAGGGATGCAGAGAGACAGGGAGACAGAGGGACACGGGCACCAGGTGTTGGGAGGAGGGGATGGGGGAGGGGGGGCATCCAGCTCCGAGGGGCCAGGCCTGGGCCAAGGGGGGCTAGTCAGGCCCCGTGAGCACCAGCGGAGGCCCCGCTGCCTGGCCCTCACCCCTCCGCCCCTCTGCCCGCAGTGCAGTTCGGCTCCTGGTTCGACCACATTAAAGGCTGGATTCGGATGCAGGGCAAAGAGAACTTCCTGTTTATCACCTACGAGGAGCTGCAGGATGGGGCGCTGAGAACCCAGGAAGGCGGGGTCCTCGCGGGGTGCAGAGAGACCCCCTGCGGCTGTGTGGAGGCCGGAGGCCAGGGAGGGGGCTGGGGCGGAGGTCCAGGCAGGAGAGGATGAGGCTGGGGCCTCAGCTCTGGGGACAGGAAGGAGGGGCGGCGTCCCTCCTCTATTGGTCCACACCTCTCACCCTGATCGCCCCCATCCTGAACTCCGTGCCTTTCTCCTCCGCTCTGTGTTTCCTGAAGCCAACGGTCCTTCCTCCTGACCCAGAAACAGCCCCTCCCTCCCTCCCTCCCCCCAGCATGTGGTTGGAGGGAGCGCTCCCCGTTCTCTGGGACGAGGTGCAAGGATCTGAGCTGCCAGAAGCTGGGAAGTCCCCTGGGAAGTCTACCCTGAGTCCTTCCTGCTGCAGGGCCAGGAATGGAGCTCAAAACACAGCCTGGGGCCGGGGGGCCGGCCGCCGTGACGGACGCCTTCTCTCCCCTCCCAACACCGCATGCAGGTCATCTACATGGGCCGGAACCCCCGGGACGTGGCCGTGTCGCTCTATCACTACTCCAAGATCGCCGGGCAGCTGAAGGACCCCGGCACCCCAGACCAGTTCCTGCAGAACTTCCTCAAAGGCGAAGGTGAGGACGGGGGAGGGGGCGGGGAGCCCCTTGTGGCCCAGAGGGAAGAGGGACAGAGGGAGAGAGGAGACCAGGAGACCGAGAGAGAACCAAAGGCACCGACAGAAACACCAGGGAGAGGGAGCCAGAGAGAGACTGAGCTACAGGGACAGCGCCAGAGACAGAGGGAGGCAGAGAGAGGGATGCAGACAGAGAGACAGGGAGACAGAGGGACCAGGTGTCAGGGATGGGGGAGGGGGGCATCCAGCTCCGAGGGGCCAGGCCTGGGCCAAGGGGGGCTAGTCAGGCCCCGTGAGCACCAGCGGAGGCCCCGCTGCCTGGCCCTCACCCCTCCGCCCCTCTGCCCGCAGTGCAGTTCGGCTCCTGGTTCGACCACATTAAAGGCTGGATTCGGATGCAGGGCAAAGAGAACTTCCTGTTTATCACCTACGAGGAGCTGCAGGAAGTGACTCC
>NW_005370276.1:575300-575937 GCF_000412655.1 Myotis brandtii
TAAGGCCTCTTCCACTGTGGATGATGCACCAGGTACTGGGCGACAGCAGTGAACAGAACCAGGTCCCTGAGGCCGCGAGCGGGAGCCGGACCAGGGACAGAGATAAACTCGGGGGCCGAGGGGGGGAGAGGGGGGGGCCGCCGTGACGGACGCCTTCTCTCCCCTCCCAACACCGCATGCAGGTCATCTACATGGGCCGGAACCCCCGGGACGTGGCCGTGTCGCTCTATCACTACTCCAAGATCGCCGGGCAGCTGAAGGACCCCGGCACCCCAGACCAGTTCCTGCAGAACTTCCTCAAAGGCGAAGGTGAGGACGGGGGAGGGGGCGGGGAGCCCCTTGTGGCCCAGAGGGAAGAGGGACAGAGGGGGGGTGAGAGAGAGAGAGGCAGACGTACAGGAGGCCCAGAGGAACGGAGCGGGAGAGAGACAGAGGGAGAGAGGAGACCAGGAGACCGAGAGAGAACCAAAGGCACCGACAGAAACACCAGGGAGAGGGAGCCAGAGAGAGACTGAGCTATAGGGACAGTGCCAGAGACAGAGGGAGGCAGAGAAAGGGATGCAGAGAGACAGGGAGACAGAGGGACACGGGCACCAGGTGTTGGGAGGAGGGGATGGGGGAGGGGGGGCATCCAGCT
>NW_005370276.1:575985-581630 GCF_000412655.1 Myotis brandtii
ATATCCTTGGGTGAGGATTAAAACAAAAAAACCTGGGATGCTAACAATACTGGGGTGAGCCACGTACAACTACCAAGTGTCCCCCGTTCCGTGCGGCTCAGCCCCAGGTGGCGCACCCGCCTGCGCATTGTGAGGGTCAAATGAGAGGATCGTGTGCAGCCTTCGGTGCCCAGCCCCGGCCGTTATTGTTACCACTAATCAGATAGGCCCTCGCTCGGAGCCTGGTCGCCCTTACTTTACACACGGTACTGGCACCCGGGAGAGAGAGAGATGCCTTCGGGCTGGAGCAATCAGGGAGGGCTTCCTGGAAGAAGAGGCCATGCAGCGTGCCTACGGCTTTGCCCGGCTGCAAGGAGGACGCTGGGCTTCCAGCTGGAACAACCCACCGTGAACGTGCCCAGCTGTGCTAGGTTTAGAGCGAAGGTCTGTCCTGAGAGCCCGGGAGGCGCCCTCACCCACGGCCTGACATGTTCCCTTCATGTGTGTGTGTGCGCGCGTGCGCGCGCGCGCGAACACTTGGCGTTTTTCATCCTTGACAGTATCACAGGTGTCCCCCATCTGCCCCTTCCGCCCCCTCACTTCGTGTGTGTTTTGTATTCTCCTTTCTGTCGGTCCTCTTTTTTTTTTTTTTTAAATACAGAGAGGAAGGGAGAGGGAGAGAGAGAGCGAGAAGCATTAATAACGAGAGAGAATCATGGACGGGCTGCCTCCTGCACGCCCCACACCGGGGATCGAGCCCGACCGGGAATTGAACCGTGACCTCCTGGTTCTAGAGTCCATAGGGAGCCACGCAGGCGGGCCTGTCAGTCCCTTTTTCGTGTGGGAAGAGCCTGGATTCCGGTGTCAGTGAAGCCGTTAGAATCTCAGGGCCTCGGAGGTCTCGTCCTTAAAGTGGGTGGAAACGCCAGCTCGCGGGGCCGTTGTGAGGACCACAGCGCCTGGCACTGGCCTGTTGTCACCCCCCCGACCAGGTCAGAAGCCCAGCGCGTCCTCCTTGCAGCCGGGCAGAGCCGTAGGCACGCTGCATGGCGGCTGGGGCAATCAGGGAGGGCTTCCTGGAAGAAGAGGCCATGCAGCGTGCCTACGGCTTTGCCCGGCTGCAAGGAGGACGCTGGGCTTCCAGCTGGAACAACCCACTGTGCACGTGCCCAGCTGTGCTAGGCTTAGAGCGAAGGTCTGTCCTGAGAGCCCAGGAGCCCGGGAGGCGCCCTCACCCACGGCCTGACATGTTCCCTTCGTGTGTGTGTGTGTGTGTGTGTGTGTGTGTGTGTGTGTGTGTATGTGTGCACACTTGGCGTTTTTCATCCTTGACAGTATCACAGATGTCCCCCATCTGCCCCTTCCGCCCCCTCCGTGAACGTGCCCAGCTGTGCTAGGTTTAGAGCGAAGGTCTGTCCTGAGAGCCCGGGAGGCGCCCTCACCCACGGCCTGACATGTTCCCTTCATGTGTGTGTGTGCGCGCGTGCGCGCGCGCGCGAACACTTGGCGTTTTTCATCCTTGACAGTATCACAGGTGTCCCCCATCTGCCCCTTCCGCCCCCTCACTTCGTGTGTGTTTTGTATTCTCCTTTCTGTCGGTCCTCTTTTTTTTTTTTTTTAAATACAGAGAGGAAGGGAGAGGGAGAGAGAGAGCGAGAAGCATTAATAACGAGAGAGAATCATGGACGGGCTGCCTCCTGCACGCCCCACATCGGGGATCGAGCCCGACCGGGAATTGAACCGTGACTCCCTGGTTTTAGAGTCCATAGGGAGCCACGCAGGCGGGCCTATCAGTCCCTTTTTCGTGTGGGAAGAGCCTGGATTCCGGAAACACCCTTGGGAGTTAGACTGGGACCCTGTCTGGGCCCCATCAGACATAACCTGGGACAGGCACCCGGGAGAAAGAGAGATGCCTTCGGGCTGGGGCAATCAGGGAGGGCTTCCTGGAAGAAGAGGCCATGCAGCGTGCCTACGGCTTTGCCCGGCTGCAAGGAGGACGCTGGGCTTCCAGCTGGAACAACCCACTGTGCACGTGCCCAGCTGTGCTAGGCTTAGAGCGAAGGTCTGTCCTGAGAGCCCAGGAGCCCGGGAGGCGCCCTCACCCACGGCCTGACATGTTCCCTTCGTGTGTGTGTGTGTGTGTGTGTGTGTGTGTGTGTGTGTGTGTATGTGTGCACACTTGGCGTTTTTCATCCTTGACAGTATCACAGATGTCCCCCATCTGCCCCTTCCGCCCCCTCACTTCGTGTGTGTTTTGTATTCTCCTTTCTGTCGGTCCTCTTTTTTTTTTTTTTTAAATACAGAGAGGAAGGGAGAGGGAGAGAGAGAGCGAGAAGCATTAATAACGAGAGAGAATCATGGACGGGCTGCCTCCTGCACGCCCCACATCGGGGATCGAGCCCGACCGGGAATTGAACCGTGACTCCCTGGTTTTAGAGTCCATAGGGAGCCACGCAGGCGGGCCTATCAGTCCCTTTTTCGTGTGGGAAGAGCCTGGATTCCGGTGTCAGTGAAGCCGTTAAAATCTCTCAGAGCCTCGGAGGTCCCGTCCTTAAAGTGGGAGGGAAACGCCAGCTCGCGGGGCCGTTGTGAGGACCACAGTGCCTGGCACTGGCCTGTTGTCACCCCCCGACCAGGTCAGAAGCCCAGCGCGTCCTCCTTGCAGCCGGGCAAAGCCGTAGGCACGCTGCATGGCCTCTTCTTCCAGGAAGCCCTCCCTGATTGCTCCAGCCCGAAGGCATCTCTCTCTCTCCCGGGTGCCAGTACCGTGTGTAAAGTAAGGGCGACCAGGCTCCGAGCGAGGGCCTATCTTTGGCGTTTTTCATCCTTGACAGTATCACAGATGTCCCCCATCTGCCCCTTCCGCCCCCTCACTTCGTGTGTGTTTTTTATTCTCCTTTCTGTCGGTCCTCTTTTTTTTTTTTTTTAAATACAGAGAGGAAGGGAGAGGGAGAGAGAGAGCGAGAAGCATTAATAACGAGAGAGAATCATGGACGGGCTGCCTCCTGCACGCCCCACATCGGGGATCGAGCCCGACCGGGAATTGAACCGTGACTCCCTGGTTTTAGAGTCCATAGGGAGCCACGCAGGCGGGCCTATCAGTCCCTTTTTCGTGTGGGAAGAGCCTGGATTCCGGTGTCAGTGAAGCCGTTAAAATCTCTCAGAGCCTCGGAGGTCCCGTCCTTAAAGTGGGAGGGAAACGCCAGCTCGCGGGGCCGTTGTGAGGACCACAGTGCCTGGCACTGGCCTGTTGTCACCCCCCGACCAGGTCAGAAGCCCAGCGCGTCCTCCTTGCAGCCGGGCAAAGCCGTAGGCACGCTGCATGGCCTCTTCTTCCAGGAAGCCCTCCCTGATTGCTCCAGCCCGAAGGCATCTCTCTCTCTCCCGGGTGCCAGTACCGTGTGTAAAGTAAGGGCGACCAGGCTCCGAGCGAGGGCCTATCTGATTAGTGGTAACAATAACGGCCGGGGCTGGGCACCGAAGGCTGCACACGATCCTCTCATTTGACCCTCACAATGCGCAGGCGGGTGCGCCACCTGGGGCTGAGCCGCACGGAACGGGGGACACTTGGTAGTTGTACGTGGCTCACCCCAATATTGTTAGCATCCCAGGTTTTTTTGTTTTAATCCTCACCCAAGGATATGTTTCCATGGATTTCTAGAGAGCGTGGGAGGGGGAGGGAGAGACAGAGAGAGAAACATTGATGTGCGAGAGACACGTCGATTAGGTTGCCTCCTGCACCTGCCCCAACCAGGCCCAGGGGTTGAGCCTGCAACCGAGGTACATGCCCTTGACCGGAATCGAACCCGGGATCCTTCAGTCCATGGGCTGACGCGCTATCCACTGAGCCACACCGGAGAGGGCTGTCCCAGATTTAGAGGTGGAAATGGGGCTGATAACCAGGAGGGAGTGGGAACCTGGCTGGGGCGCAGGGCTCCTCCCTGGGGCCCCCAGGGCTGGTTTCTGTGGGTGGGAACACCCCGTCCCAGATTTAGAGGCGGAAATGGGGCTGATAACCCGGAGGGAGTGGGAACCTGGCTGGGGCACAAGGCTCCTCGCTTGTGGCCCCCAGGGCTGGTTTCTGTGGGTGGGAACACCCCGAAAAGATTTCGGCATCACCCCGCCCCCTCTCTTCCATCCAGCTCCATCCTCCGAACCCAAAACTGGGCCACACAGCCCCGCGGAGCTCCTGGGCTGCCCCTGGGTGGGAGGAGCTGCCAGCGTGTGAGGCTTTCTGGGACGAGTCTGTGGTTCAAGAGGATAAAGGGGTGGGTGGTTATGAAACCAGGAATGACCTGGAACGCCGGGGCTGGGGCTGGCGGAGCTGACCGGGAGGCCGACCGACAGGTGCAGGTCAAGCCAGGCGGCGAGGCAGAGGGAGGACTGTGGGCTCCGGGGCGCAGATCTCAGCTCCTCCCTGGCTGTGGGCCCCTGGACACGTGTCTTCCCCTCTCTGGGCCGCCATGTACTGGTTCTGGATACTCACTCCTCTCTGCGAGGCTGTGGGCAGGATTGGCACAGATGTACCGGTGGGGCTCGGAGCAGGGCGTGGTACACAGTAGGCGCTCAGGCCACAGGGACTGGAACCGTCATTGTCACGGGGAGGAGAGACTGGCGCTGCGTCTGGAGGGGAGGTCTGCCCGGGGGAGGGTGGCACAGGGCTTGCCTGGCAGCCCCGTGCCCAGGGCCACAGGGAGGGAGTGCAGGGCACGGCGAGTCCCGGGAGGAGGGGGTGGGGAGCACCGGTCCCTGGAAGTGAGGCCTGGGGACTGGAACTGTGTCAGGGCCTAGGGCAGTGATGGCGAACCTCTGACACCCGTGTCAGAGGTGACACGCGAACTCATTTTTTGGGTTGATTTTTCTTTGTTAAATGGCATTTAAATATATAAAATAAATATCAAAAGTATAAATCTTTGTTTTACTATGGTTGCAAATATCAAAAAAAATTTCTATATGTGACACGGCACCAGAGTTAAGTTAGGGTTTTTCAAAATGCTGACACGCCGAGCTCAAAAGGTTTGCCATCACTGGTCTAGGGAGCCACAGGGGGAATGGGAGCAGTGTCTGCTGGGGCCTGGGCGTGGGGACTGGAGGCAGGGAGGCAGGGAGGAGGCCAGGACAAGAGTCCACGGGAGAGAATCAGGCCTGACCAGCGCCGGGGCCACAGGGACACAGAGGGGACGGGGAGGGAGAGTCCAGGGCAGAGGGAAGGGGCTGAGGACTGACAGGACAGGGGTGTGGGCGGGAAGGGGAGGGGGGGCGCGCCCGGCTGGGAGTCTGGCCGTGTGACTGGGGGAATCTGGGTCGTTCTGGGCTGGGGACCTGGGGGAGGAGCAGGTTTGGGGCACAGACTGGCTGACGCCCCATTTCTAACCTGAAGGAGGAGAATTCCACATAAGGGGCTGGACTGCCCCCTGCTCCCTGCCCCCTGCTGTGACCTCTGACCCAGCCTCACCCCTGCCCTCCCACCCACAGCACCCTCCCCGATCCCAAACTGCAAAAACCCTCAGAGGCCACAGCCCAACCCCTTGGCTTGGAGATGGGGAAACTGAGGCAAAGAGGTGGAGTCACTGAGACAAGTCTGGGTTGAGGCTCTGACGTCCAAATTCTGGGTCTGGCGTTGCTTCCTTGCCTGGGTCCCCTCCCTCCGCTGCCCCCTCTCACCC
>NW_005370276.1:582750-583876 GCF_000412655.1 Myotis brandtii
CCTTCCCACCTGACCCCTCTCTCCTGCCCCCAGGATCTCCCCGGCTCCGTGCAGCGTGTCTGCCAGTTCCTGGGCCGGCAGCTGGGCGAGGAGGCGCTGGGCTCCGTCGTGGCTCACTCGGCCTTCGATGCCATGAAGGCCAACACCATGTCCAACTTCTCGCTGCTGCCCCCCAGCCTGCTGGACCAGCGCCATGGCGCCTTCCTCCGGAAAGGTACGGGGCCTCTGGGGGTCCACGCTCCCCAGGCCACGGCTTGGCTGTGTGGCTCGGGCACGTTACTCAACCTCTCTGGGCTCGGGTTTCCCCACTGTCACCTGGGGGAGCGTCCTGTGGGCCCAGGATTGACTCCACATGCAGGGTTTAGCACGGGGCAGACACAGCAGGTGCTGGGGGTGTGCCTGTCACCCCAGGTCTACCCCCCACTCCCCGCCCCTCCCCCAGCTGCAAGTGGCCAGCTCTGAACCCACGGCAGGCTATTTATTTATTTATGTTTGTTGTTGTTGTTAATCCTTACCCGAGGATATTTTTCCATTGGTTTTTTTTTTAATATATTTTTATTTATTTCAAAGAGGAAGAGAGAGATAGAAACATCAATGATGAAAGGGAATCATTGATTGGCTGCCTCCTGCACGTTGGACCGAGCCCGCAACCCAGGCATGTGCCCTCGACCAGAATCAAACCTGGGACCTCTTGGGTCCACAGGCTAACGCTCTAATATATATATATTTTTTAATTTCAGAGAGGAAGGGAGAGGGAGAGAGAGATACCGGTAGAAACATCAATGATGAGAGAGAATCATTGATGGGTTGCCTCCTGCCCGCAACCCAGGCATGTGCCCTTGACCGGAATCGAACCTGGGACCCTTCAGCCTGCAGACCGACACTCTATCCACTGAGTCAAACCGGTTAGGGCAATAAAAATATATTTTAAAAAATAATAATCAATGAAAAAATATCCTCGGGTGAGGATTGACAACAACAAAAATCAATTAACCTTCCCTCGGGTGAGGATTTTTTTAAAAAAGGAAGGAACTTGAGGCCGGGGGATCCCTTGCCGGCTCGGTTGCTGTACCCCAGCGATTCTGTCGCAAACCTCGGGCACAGCGCTTGGCGCCGCGAGTGCGGG
>NW_005370276.1:584189-584458 GCF_000412655.1 Myotis brandtii
GGCGGAAGGGGGCGCTGGGATGTCGGGGCAAAGCTCCGGATGCTGACACCCCCCCCCCCCCCCCCCTCCCCGTAGGGGTCTGCGGAGACTGGAAGAACCACTTCACGGTGGCGCAGAGCGAAGCCTTCGACCGCGTCTACCGCGAGCAGATGCGGGGGATGCCGACCTTCCCCTGGGACGAGGACCCCGAGGATGCCAGTCCGGACCCCGAACCCAGCCCCAGCCCAGACCAGGCCTCCGAGCACCCGCACCCGTGACCCCCGAGAATA
>NW_005370276.1:584532-587410 GCF_000412655.1 Myotis brandtii
GGTCCTCTTCCCCACCTGGCGCACCGATGGGGTGGGTGACTCAGAAGCCCCATAGCGCCCGGCGCCTGACTTCCCAGAGTCGGGGTGCTGCGGCCTGGACCCCTGGATCTGAGGGAGGTGTGGCCGGGACCCCGGGGTCCCCCACTAGGCAGCGGAAAATGCAAGTTTTTGGCAGGAGGCAGGTTTATTCTGGGCAGAGGTAAAAGGGAGCCCCAACAACTAACCCCTTAGCGCCCATAAAACTGTCCCAGCACCTGCCCAGCCCGTCACCGGGGCCCTGAGCCGCTCCCCAGCAGGCGTGTCCCCACCGATCTGAGTCCCTCCTCACTCAGCTCAGTCCCCTGGATTGAGGTCTCGCCTCCCCTGAGCCCAGCTCAGCTGCCCAGGCTTCTGAGCAGGTGGGCCCCAGGGACACCCCGCCCCCCAGGGTCCCCACACACAGCCCAGCCTGGGGCCCGCCGCCAGGCCTCCCCTCAGAGAAGTTCTCACATGGCCCGGGGCGGGATGTGCAATGTTCTGGGATCCCAGCTCCTCCAGACGTTCTGCCCATTTTGTAGACAGCAACGCTGAGGTCTAGGGTGGGCGTGGGACTTGCCCAAGTTCTAGGATCCTTGGGGGGAAATCCCTCCTGCTTCCCAGACTCTGAGGCCTGGCTCCCAGCACACTGTCGTCCAGCCCTCCTGGGCTGGGCCAGCTCGGGGTGGCTCTGGCTTCTGTCAGGGTCGCCCCCTGAGTCCTGCCTGGGTGGCCCAGCCTGGCTGCCGGCCACCCCTAGGTTCCAGGGCTGTGGGTGCAGCATCGTCTCCAAACCTCCTTCGGGTCGGGGAGAGGTAGTGGAGGTGGCGGGCAGGGATGGGGGGCAGCGGGCCGCCCCAGGGCTGGGGCCTGGCGAGGGGACGGGAGCCCACCTCACCCCTGGAGGCCCCCCCAGTGCCCCGCTGCCTCATCAGGGCCTTGGCTGGGGTGTCCTTGGAGCCCCAGGACTTCTTGAGCTGTGGAGGGAGAGAGGAGGAGGTGAGCGGAGGCTCCTGGGGGCTGAGTCCAGGGAGGGAGGTGAAAGCTGGAGGAGGTGAGGGAGACAGATGATAAAAGGAGATGAGACAGGAGAGAGAAAGACACAGAAGAGGGAGGTGAGGGAAGGAGGGCATGACGCTGAGGGGAGGGGAGAAGGCCCCTGAGCTCCAGAACCAAAGGGAGGTGAGCAGAGAGGCCTGGGACCCCTGGAGCTCCCAAGGGGCCAGGAGGTGTGTGTCCCCCACCCTGCAGTTTGCAGCTGGGGAGGAACAGGAAGCAGCCAGCAGCCGCCCGGTGGGGGCAGCAAATATTTGCCAAGGGAGGTGATGCTGGGTGAGGGTGGCCGAGGACCGGGTGGAGGCGAGGACCTTGGCCCTGCCCTGCCCATCCCCCTTCTCCCCTGGGACCGAGGGAGGCAATTCCTGGGCTCCTTCTCCCTCACCCTCAGGGCCGGCCTCTAGCTCCCACTTAGCAGGCGGGGAAACTGAGGCTTAGAGGGGGTACAGCTCACAGAGATCCTGGCCCCCAGTTCAGCCTGTTTCTCCCACATGGCTCTGCTCTGACCTTCTCAACAGCCTCCTTGACAGCCAGGGACATGGAGGCCCTGCCCAGGGTCCCCCAGAGAATTGGGGCAGGCCCTGTTGAACCCCAAGTGTCTAAGCAGGGGGAGATGGGTCCCCTCTGAGCTCATGACACTGGAATCTGGGAAGCCAGGGCATAGAGAATGTCAAAGCCCCACCCGGGAGGCAACCAGGGCTGAGTCCCAAGCCTCCCCGGTGCCTCAGTTTTCCCATCTGTGAAATGGGTGGATGGATGGATGGAATAACATCCGCCTCCGAGGCGTGTGGCAAAGGTTAAATGTAACTACTTCCGTGAAAGCGCTTGGCCTGGGGCCTGGCACCTGGGAAGGTGCCCAGGAAAGACCGCTGTTTCAACCTCGGCAAGTTACCTAACCTCTCTGGGCCTCAGCTTTCCCCTCCGCAACAATGCGCACGGTGAGCATCTTGCCGCGCTGACCTGGGATGAGGATGTGGTGAAATAAATTCCATTTGGGGACTTTATAGTGAAAGAGCGAATGTGACTCTATTTCATTCTGTTGACTCCTTCTCCCAACCAAACTGAGGATGAAGCTACCACTCAGCCCATTTCCTAGATGAGAACATGGAGGTTCGGAGAAGGCAAGTCCCCGCCCCGCCCCACCCCCACCCCGGTTCTCACGGCTGATATATCATGGCAGGATTCACACCCCGGACTCTTGGGGGTCTCTGCTCCTTGTCTGCCCAGCACACAGTGTGGGTTCAGGAAACACCGTGTGATTAGGAACTCAGGCGAGCAGCTTGGCTTCCCGACCTCCCTGGGGCCAGGCACATAGTAGGCCCTCAGAAAACAGAGTAAGGCCGAAACTGGTTTGGCTCAGTGGATAGAGCGTTGGCCTGCGGACTGAGGGGTCCCAGGTTCGATTCCGGTCAAGGGCATGTACCTGGGTTGCGGGCACATCCCCAGTGGGAGATGTGCAGGAGGCAGCTGATCGATGTTTCTCTCTCATCGATGTTTCTAACTCTCTATCTCTCTCCCTTCCTCTCTGTAAAAAATCAATAAAATATATTTAAAAAAAAAAAAAAAAGAAAACAGAGTAAGGGCCCTTGAGCCCAAGTGGATGACCTTGAACCAGCAAGCCCTTTCTTCCCCTTTCATGGCCTTAGCCGCCTCCACCCCCCACCAGCTGTTGTCATTCTCAGGTGGCCACCGGGTCTCACCTCGTTGTCACCATCACTGGAGTCCGACAGCTGCGACAGGCGGCTCAGGTCCCACAGGGACCGGCTGGGCCGGGCGGGAGGGCCGCTGGAGGGCCGGGCGCGCTGGA
>NW_005370276.1:597038-599007 GCF_000412655.1 Myotis brandtii
ACAGTGTCCGGAACTCGCGGCTGAAGGCGTCGGCGATCTCGCCCGTCAGCAGGGTCACCAGGCCGCGGTGCAGGCGTGCGTCGCTCCATGTGAAGCTGGGGGCACGGGGAGGGGGTCAGGACCTCTGTGCGGCCCGAGATCCAGTCCCCATCACCCGTCCCCAACCTGCTCACAGGGCAGGCTGTGTGACCGGGACCTCAGGAAAAGCGGGCCTCCCTCTGGCCTCAACATCCCCCTCTGTAGAATGGGACCACCTTCCCTGTGAGAACAACGCATTAAGAAAGTTAAATGAGCCCAAACCGGTTTGGCTCAGTGGATAGAGCGTCGGCCTGCGGACTGAGGGGTCCCGGGTTCGATACCGGTCAAGGGCATGTGCCTGGGTTGCGGGCGAGTCCCCAGTGGGAGGTGTGCAGGAGGCAGCTGATCGATGTTTCTCTCCCATCGATGTTTCTGACTCTCTGTCTCTCTCCCTTCCTCTCTGTAAAAAATCAATAAAATATATTTTTTAAAAAAAAAAGAAAGTTAAATGATCATCTGAACTCAGACTTGACTTTAAACCTGGGCTCTGCCGGTTCGCACAGGGTTGCCTCGGTTTCCCCCTCTGAAACGAGATGGGGTTCCTTTTTGGACGCCCACGGGGACTGTTTTGAGACGCAGCTGCTTCCTGTGGTGACCCCCATGTGATAAGCGCTGGCTGTGTGCCAGGCTCTGGCTGCGCCTGCTCCGTGTGCCCGTTTGCTCAGCTGGAAGCTGGAGCTAAAACGCAGGAAGATTCGAGCGAGAGAACATGCGTCCAGCTCCCTGCACGGTGCCCAGCGTGTGCCCAGTGCTAGAGGCCTGGGATCTGCGGTGAGCCGTGCCCTTCCCAGTCCTGCCATCATGGCGGTTGCTATCTAAAGCACTGGTCTGGCCCTAACCGGTTTGGCTCAGTGGATAGAGCGTTGGCCTGCAGACTGAAGGGTCCCAGGTTCGATTCTGGTCAAGGGCACATGCCCAGGTTGTGGGCTCGATTCCCAGTAGGGGAGTGTTAGGGAGGCAGCTGATCCATGATTCTCTCTCATCATTGTTGTTTCTCACTCCTTCTACCTGCCTCTCTGAAATCAATAAAAATAATATTTTAGCCCTAACTGGTTTGGCTCAGCGGATAGAGCGTCGGCCTGCGGACTGAAGGGTCCCTGGTTCGATTCCGGTCAAGGGCATGTACCTTGGTTGCGGGCACATCCCCAGTGGGGAGTGTGCAGGAGGCAGCCAATCCATGTTTCTCTCTCATTGATGTTTCTAACTCTCTATCCCTCTCCATTCCTCTCTGTAAAAAATCAATAAAGTATATTTAAAATAATAATAATAATAATATTTTAAACACTGGTCCTGCACACAGCAGGTGCTCAATAAATACCCTCTTTGGGATTAAATAAACCTGGGCTCTACTCCTGGCTCTAGGGCCTTGGACACGCCACGTTCTCCTCCTGAGCCTTGGTTTGCTCATCTGAAAAATGGGCTCGCAGGGGCACCCAGCAGGTGCAGGTCCCGGCACCCAGCAGGGCCAATGACTGAGTGGCCAGGATGGTAAAGGCTGGGCCATGCCGTTTACCTGGGCGGGGTGGCTGTGACCTCGCTCCCTGGCAGGTCAGCGGGCCAACCTGCCCCTCAGATTGTGACACCCTCCCCCACCCATGACCTCACCCCCAGAGTGGCCAGTGGAACCCTAGGGGGGTCTGTGAGGTCACCCCATTCCGCTCCACAAAGACTGGTCGAGCAGCAGCCGCTGGCTGGTCTCTGTCCCAGAAACGCTTCTGAGACCCTGGGGCTGGAGACCGTGGTCACGACCAAGCTCCTGAGAGGGACACGGAGGGTTGGGACCCAAGGACACTCCAGCTGCTGACCCTGGGAGGCCAGAACCAGGGGCAAAGGCCTCGTGGGCATGCGGAGGTCCCTCAGCTGTTCCGGGAGGCCCCCGACGCCCAGGGCT
>NW_005370276.1:599610-603316 GCF_000412655.1 Myotis brandtii
GACCCAGAGCTCCGCCAGGCCACAGCCTGACTTGGCGGTGGGACCGCGCCCCTGGGTTTGGCTGTAATATTGCATTCCATTGATTCTAAGACGCCATATCTTTCCCCAATTTGATCAGGATGCTCCCTTTCATTGTGGTCCCTTAGAGTCCATGCAATCCGGTCAAAATAATATTAATAAACAACAGCTGATGTGTAGGAAGCACTTGTTACGTTCCGCGCCAGGGACCATTCTCCCACTGAATCGCGCCTGAAGCTGGGAAGGCAGATTCCCTCTGGAACGTTTCAGTCCCGGCCCAGGTGGTTCTCTAGGTGTGGTCCGTGACCAACCGGAACTTGCCAGCAAGGCCAATCCTCGGGCCCCAGCCCAGGCCGGCTGGATGGGGGTGGGGCCCAGAAATCTGGGTTGTAAGGAGTCCTCTGGGTCAGCCTGAGTCATGTTCAAGGCTACACACCTGGGTCTTTGGCAATGGTTCCTAACAGGGGATGCTACCGACATCTATTGGATGGAGGCCGGGGATGCAGGCGGCAATGCCCAGGAGAGCTCCGGGACACAGCCCTCCGGCCCCAGACGTGGGCAGTACCTTCACCATGAAACCTCACTCTCTAAAGCAGGGGTGGGAGACCTTTTTTCTGCCCAGGGCCATTTGGATATTTATAACATCATTCTCGGGCCACACAAAATTCTCAACGTAAAAATCAGCCCGTCCCGTCCTGTGTGGCTCAATGGTTCCGCGTCGACCAGGAGGTCACGGTTCGATTCCCGGTCAGGGCACAGGTCTGGGTTGTGGGCTCAATCAATGATTTGATGCTTTGGTGTGCAGGAAGCAGCCGATCAAGATCAGTGATTCTCTCTCATCACTGATGTTTTGATCTCTCTCTCTCCCTCTCCCTTCCTCTCTGAATTTAAAACAGAAACAACAACAAAAATCAGCCTGCTATATTTGGTCAAACATTTAATTACTTTTTTTTTTTTTAAGAATCAGCCTGCTAGCCTGGCCGCCGAGGCCCTGTGGTTGAGCATCGACCTATGAACCAGGGGATCACGGTTCGATTCCCGGTCAGGGCACATGCCCGGGTTGTGGGCTCGATCCCCAGTGTGGGGCGTGCAGGAGGCAGCCGATCAATGATTCTCTTTCATCATTGATGTTTCTATCTCTCTCTCCCTCTCCCTTCCTCTCTGAATTTAAAACAGAAACAACAACAAAAATCAGCCTGCTATATTTGGTCAAACATTTAATTAACTCTCCCCTAATGCCTTGTGGCAGGGCCAAACCAAATGATTTTGAGGGCCTTCTATGGCCCGAGAGCTGGACGTTCCCCACCCCTCCCCTAAAGTCACTCAGCGTGTCATTCTGGTGAGCAGGGGGCACACAGAGGTGAAGTCAGGTGCCCAACGTCGCACAGCCAGTAACTGGCAGAGCTAGGGCTTAAACTAAGGCCGTCTGTGCCCAGATCCCCGCCCCCCGCCGCCCCCCGGCCATGCTGTGGCCCAATGAGGTGGTTGCTCAATATCCACGCTTTCCTCAGAGTCGGGGAGGCCCAGGGTCACAGAGCTAAGAAGTTGCAGAGCCAGGGCCCAGGGGTGGTCGGATCCCAAAGAGAGCAGAGGCCGGCCATCCGACAGCCCGAGGACCGAGCCATTGGCACCCCAGGTCTCATTCCTTCCCGGACACTCTGAGAGGTGGCGTTACTCACCCAGGCCACCTGGGACTCCAGGCCTGGCCTCCTGGTTTTGAAAGTCCTACGTACACACTGCAGGCCCCATTCTCCAGAGAGGAAGCAGGTCAGAGAGGTGAAGACTCACCCAGGCCACCAGCCAGGCCAGGAGCAGGACCCGGGCGGGGCCAGGCCTGGCTCCAACCCTAAGCCCGGTCCCAATGACAACGCCTCTCCCGGCAGGTGTTCAGACCCATTTCACGGATGAGGAGCCAGAGGCTGGGCGGGGATCCGCGTGCTCGGAGACTGGGGACGGGACGCGGGGTGAGGGCTGTACCTGTAGGACCCTGAGATGACCCTCTCGCCGTCCAGCAGCACGAACTTCTCCCGCACCCCGCCCGTCACCTGCCGTCGCCGGCGGCTCTGGAAACTGCAGCCCCGCACGACGCGGATGTCCAGGTTCTGGGAGGTGGGGGGACACAGCCTTGCTGAGGCGGACCTCACAGACTTCCACCTGGGGGCTCCTCCAGGCTGCCCGCCCCCCATCACTTTGTGGAGAGTCTGTCCCAGCTTCCCCAGGGCCACCAATCGTGGGATTCAGGGGTCTCCTGGGGGTTCCCCCAACTCAGAGGGACCCTGTGGGAAGGCCCACCTGCTTCCCCCAGTGCCATGGGCACCAGATCCCTGGGAACCCTCTCCGCTGGCACCCACCTCGCTGGCCCAGGACCCACCCCAGGGACGGGTCTCCCTCCGCCGCCCCCCGCACCAGGGGGATGGGGACTCAGGTCCCTTCCGCCAGGCCCTACCTCAGTGGCCCAGGGATTCACCCCCAGCTGCTGGGCCAGGGTCAGGAAGGCAGGCAGCTGCTGGCGGTCCAGGAGCAGGTAGACGGGCACCCAGCGGCGAGTGGCAGCATCCACCATGTCCAAAAGCAGGTCTGGGTCGGTGAATGTGTCCATGACGACGGCCACCAGCTGGGGGGCGGGGAGAGGGGCTGTGGATAGAGCCTGGGGCTTGGGGGACCCTCGGAAGGTGGGGCCCTGGCGGTGAGATGCTGGAGGGCTGAGGTTAAGGGCCCGGCTCTGTGGGATGTTCACATAGGGCCTGCACGTGAATAAGGGGCAGAACTCCCTGGAGCCCCCGGGCTTAGCTGGGCCACTGTCATCATGTCAACAGTGGTGAACGGCATCCCCGAGCTGGGACGCTACACGGTGGCCCTGCTCCAGGCGTGGGCTGGGTGCCTGTGCAGCGCAGTGCACTGTGGGAACCTGCACGCCTGGGTCCTGGGGGCGCCCTGGAGCCAGGGGCGGAGGGAGGGCTGATCTGTTGGGTCAGCAAGGGGAGCTCTGGGGCTGGGCGGCTGCCAGGGACCTGGGTCTTGCAGGCAGAAGGTGTGGTGATGAGCCCTGAGCCCCGATTCCTGGTTCAAGTCTCTGCTTGGCCACTCCAGGCGAGACTTAACATCCTATGCCTGTTTCCCCATCTCCTAAATGGACGTAGTGAGTTCCAACCTCACAGGGCCCTTGTGAGAATTACACGTTAACCCAGGTAAGGTACTTGGCGCGGGAGCTGGCAAACACCAAACCTTTTCAATAAAAAGGGGCCGGCCAGGGGGCCGCAGGGGAGACAACAGGGCCCTCCCTGAGGGTGGGGGAGGGGAGGGTCGATGACTGAGACAAGAGGGATCATAATTAGGCCCAAGGGGCATGGATGTGTAAGGGCTGAGGATGGGGTCCATCATATCTAAGAGGCCGAGGACGGGGTCTGGGGTGTGGACTCCTGGGTCCAGACGTGTGAACCTGACAGTCCCCGGAGGGCCTGGGTGCAAATCCCTGGCCCAGGGGATGGCGCTCCCGGGCTGGGAGCTGCAGGGAGGATGTCTGGGTCTGGGGAATGGACTCCAGGCCCCCCAGGCCCTGCCCCCACCTTGCTGGCGGCCTGGATTTCCTGGCGCATCAGCTCCTTGAGGGGCGGGTGGCCCTCGCCCGGCGGCTGGGTGTACAGCTGCGCCCGGGTGATGCCCTTCCAGCCCGAGCCCTCCTGCCAGC